>NC_136067.1:2049871974-2050227313 GCF_964261635.1 Lissotriton helveticus | reverse complement strand
CCACACTATGAATATTATATCTCTTCTGTATAGAAAGCGGCACACAATCATATTATTCCCAAAATTGATTTAACGATCATTTGAAGCAAAAAGGCACAGCGAACCCGCCGTCACATATTACAAGATCGCACTTAATTTGAACATAATCGGGGAGCGTGTTGTCTCTTCTCACTTTGGGCTTCCACGTTGAGGCGCATTTTGTGAACTCCATTTTATTTCGGTTCCTTATGAAATAGGTCTTTCCAGGGTTCACTGTTGGGAGATCATGACATCACAGCAGTTATTTCATGCTGGTTGTCCGTTTATGGGATGGCGTTAATTTCAGTTCAAATCGTGCGAAGAAGTGTTATTTCTGGGTGAAATTTTGAAACGAAACTGAGTGAAACTGGTGTTTACGAAAGTCGCTCAAAGTGCGCGTGAGGAGCGGCGATGACTGCACTATCTATCCCCCCACAGCCCCTCCCATCCCCATTCTTTCGGTACAGCCTTTTCCTTCCATTTTTCGGGCTATTCTAAGTGCAAGGGGCATGAAACAGTCTCCGTTTGAAGTATAAGCACTTGTAACTCTTTCCTGGTGTCCACTCGCTCCCTGCAGATACCGTCCGGTAATCTTTGTGCAAAGTCTGCGCCAGCATTACTGTCTGCTGTTCTTCCGCCGTTTATCGGACAGCTCCGTACTTTCAATCAATCAATCAATCAAAGCATTTATATAGCGCACTACTCACCCGGAGGGTCTCAAGGCGCTAGGGGAGAGGGGGTCCGCTACTGCTCGAAGAGCCAGGTCTTGAGCTGCTTCCTGAAGGCAAGGTGGTCCTGGGTCAGGCGGAGGTTGGTCGGGAGGGAGTTCCAAGTCTTGGTGGCCAGGGAGGAGAAGGACCTTCCTCCTGTGGTGGCTCTTCGGATGCGGGGGACGGCGGCAAGGGCGTGGCCGGTCGATCGAAGCTGGCGTGTGGGGGCGTAGAAGTTGAGGCGGCTGTTGAGGTATCCTGGGCCTTGGTTGTGTAGGGCTTTGTGTGCGTGGGTGAGGAGACGGAAGGTGATTCTCTTGTTGACCGGGAGCCAGTGCAGATCTCTCAGGTGTCCGGAGATGTGGCTGCGACGGGGGATGTCCAGGATGAGTCGAGCTGAGACGTTCTGAATCCGCTGGAGTCTCTTCTGGAGTTTGGCGGTGGTTCCGGCGTAGAGGGAGTTGCCGTAGTCCAGACGGCTGGTGACGAGGGCCTGAGTGACCGTCTTCCTGGTCTCGGTGGGGATCCAACGGAAGATCTTACGTAGCATGCGCAGGATGTTGAAGCACGACGAGGAGACGGCGTTGACTTGTCTGGTCATGGAGAGGGATGAGTCCAGGATGAAGCCCAGGTTGCGTGCGTGGTCGTTGGTTTGGGTGCGCTGCCCAGGGCGGGGGGCCACCAGGAGTCGTCCCAGGCGGAGGGTGAAGATCCCAGGATGAGGACTTCCGTCTTGTCCGAGTTTAGTTTCAGGTGGCTGTTCGTCATCCACTTGGCTACGTCTGTCATCCCTTCGTGTAGGTTGGCTCTGGCGGTGGCGGGGTCGTTGGTGAGGGAGAGGATCAGCTGGGTGTCATCGGCGTAGGAGATGATGTTGAGGTTGTGTTGGCGTGCGATGGCTGCGAGGGGGCTCATGTAGACGTTGAAGAGGGTTGGGCTGAGCGAGGAGCCTTGAGGAACGCCGCAGATGACTTTGGTGGCTTCTGACTCGAACAGGGGGAGGCGGACTCTCTGTGTCCTTCCGGCGAGGAACGAGATGATCCATTCCAGTGCCTTCTCCTGGATTCCAACGTTGCTGAGGCGCTGCACTAGGGTACGGTGGCAGACAGTGTCGAAGGCCGTGGAGAGGTCTAGGAGGATGAGGGCTGCTGTTTCTCCGTTGTCGAGCAGGGTTCGGATGTCATCGGTGGCTGTGATCAGGGCAGTCTCGGTGCTGTGGTTGGCCCGGAAGCCAGACTGCGAGAGGTCGAGGGATCCGTTCGACTCGAGGAAGGCGGCCAGCTGCTTGTTGACGGTCTTCTCGATGACTTCTGCAGGATACGGGAGCAGCGAGATGGGGCGGTAGTTCTTGAGGTCTGTGGGGTCGGCAGATGGCTTCTTTAGTAGAGCGCTGAGTTCAGCATGTTTCCAGCTCTCCGGGAAGGTAGCGGTGTCGAAGGAGGTGTTGATGATGTCCCGCAGGTGGGGTGCGATGACAGCGTCGGCCTTGTTGAAGACGTGGTGGGGGCAGGGGTCGGTCGGAGATCCGGAGTGGATGGAGTTCATCGTGCGGACGGTGTCTTCGGTGCTGATCGGGGTCCAGGCGCGGAGGGTGGTGGTGGAGGGGGGTGGTTCAGTCGTGGCGTGCGTCGGTTGAGTGCTGAAGCTGTTGTGTATGTCCGCGATCTTGTTGTGGAAGTAGGAGGCGAGTGAGTTGCAGAGGTCTTGTGAAGGGGTGATGTCATTGTTTCCGGCGATGGGGTTGGAGAGCTCTTTGACGATGTTGAAGAGTTCCTTGCTGTTGTGGGCGTTGTTGTCCAGTCGTTCCTTGAATGCAATTTTCCTGGTGGCGTGGATCAGTTGGTGGTGTTTTCGGGTGGCGAGTTTGAGGTCAGTCATGTTGCTCGGTGTTGGGTTTCTGCGCCAGGCTTCTCGAGGGCTCGGCAGTTATTCTTGGAGCTCTTGAGTTCGTCGGTAAACCATGGGGCTTTCTTGCTGCCGGGTCTGCTAGGCGGGATCTTCAGAGGGGCGAGGTCGTCTGCGCAGTTGCTGATCCACTTCGCGAGGTTGGTGGCCGCCTGGCTTGGGTTTGTTGCGCTGGTGGGAGGGTTCATGCTCAGGGAAGTCGCGAGCTGGTTGGCTGTGATCTTGTTCCAGCTTCTGCGTGCAACCTGTTGCTGGTGGTGGTGGATCGTGGTCCTTCTGAAGCTGAAGTGGACGCAGCTGTGGTCCGTCCAGTGGAGTCCGGTGGCGTGGCTGAAGGAGATGTCCTTGCTGGAGGAGAAGACGGGGTTAAGCGTGTGGCCGGCGTAGTGGGTGGGGGTGGTCACCAGTTGCTTAAGTCCGAGGTTGGCCAGCAGGGTGGTGGTGTTGCGGTCGTTGTTCTCCAGGTGGAAGTTGAGGTCCCCGAGGAGGATGTAGTCAGCGGAGAGGAGGGCGTGCGGGCTGATGAAGTCGGCGATGTCTTCGCTGAATTGTGTGGGTGGTCCCGGGGCTCTGTAGATGAGGGTGCCTCTGAGGGTGGTCTTGGGGTTGATGTGAATCTGGAAGTGCAGGTGTTCGGCGGATGCGAGGGTGTCGTCGGTGTTGGTCGTGATGCGGATGGAGCCCCTGTGGATGATGGCGATGCCTCCTCCTGTCTGGTTGACGCGGTCCCTCCGGATGATCTTGTAGCCGTCCGGGATGGCGATGTCGGGCGCTGAGGAGGCAATCATCCAGGTTTCCGTGAGGAAGGCGACGTCTGGGGCTGTGGTGTCGAGCAGGTTCCAGAGCTCGACGGCGTGTCTGTGGATGGAGCGGGCGTTGAGCAGGATGCACTTGAGGTGGTTGCTGCTGGTGCTCGGCTTGGTCGGTGCTGGTGTAGTGCCGGTCCGGATGCAGGTGAACTTGCAGGAGTGGCAGCTGAATAATAATAATAATATCCACATTTGTAAAGCGCACAATCACCCGTTCGGGTCTCTAGGCGCTGGGGGCCGTTGGGAAGATTAAGCAAGCTATTGCCCAGAGTCACATGGTGCTGGGCTAATCTGCCGCCGGTGCCGGGGATCGAACCGTGATCCCCAGATTCCGGAGTCAGTCGCCCTTTCCGCGGCGCCACACCTCTTCCTGAAGGGTCCGTGGGTGCGTTTCGGGGTGGCTCGATAGCAGCCCGGGATTCGGCCGGCGTTGAGTGCGTAGAGTTCGGTGGCGTTGTAGGTCCGGCGGGTGGGCTGGTGTCGGCGGGAGCCAGGGGTCCGGGCGCGGTACAGGCGCGGACGGGCGCAGACGGGCTTACCTTTGGCGCGCCTTCGGCGCACAATCGGCGCGCCCGCTGCGCGTCAACGCTGCGCGTGCGCACAGTCGCCATTTATGGCGAAGTGCAGGGAGGGAGGAGCAGCTGGGAGGCGGGAGCGGGGAGGGCACCGAAGGAAAGGGGGCGTGTCCACACTCCTGGCGGCGGGGAGCGGGGCGGGCGCAGGGGAGACTGCACAGAGATACAGAGATAGGAAATAAAATCAAATACAATTACAATACAATTAACAGCAAAGTGAATGCGGGAGAATACGAGCGACGGCGGGGGGCATGGCCAGAAGCTAGGAAGGCTCAGCGAGGCTGAGAGCAGCGGCAGGCGGGGGGCACACGCGACAGCTGGTGGCCGTGCGGCGCGGGGGTGTCCTAGGAATAGGTACTTTCTGTCGCTTGGATGCTCTTTCTGTTCCGTACTTTCTGGCGCTTGGAACTCCAGGCCTGCCTTCTGCAGCACACCTTTCACCCACTCCAATACACCCCGTTTCTTTACAGCGCTTCTGAAAAAGTGAAGTCTGATTCGTATCTTACTCGAAAAGAAAGCCCCAACGCCCTCCTTCAGAGCCCGACATGTCCTAGAGGTCGGGTCCTTCACTCGGGTTGTCGCTCCAGTGACGCAGGGTGTTCTGAGGGCTGTTGTCAGTCAAGAACGGCACGGGGGGAGGGCAGGACAGCAAGCACGAACAAGGGCTGGGGGAGGGCAGGACAGCAAGCACGAACAAGGGGGGGGGGGGGGCAGGACAGCAAGCACTCACCTGAGGACGACTTCTTCCGGCGACGGTCGGGGGAAATGACAAAACAAAAGCGCCGCTAAAAAAAAAAAGTAAACTCCCACCTCCGAATGACGAACAAAAAGAGGCGGGGCTTAAAAAAAGCAAGAAACGCCCACGAATCTGCTCCAGCCCTGAGTGAGACACATCTCTTCCAATGGCTAGCCTTCATTTATGAAGCTAGCCAATGGAAGAGAGAGGCGGGTTAAAGCCCCACTGTAGAAGTCATAAGATCTTCGGCTCCGCCCACTGCTTCGCAGTGCGACGGTAGCCTCGACCTAAAAAATAACATAGACTTAATATAATTTTAGACCCCAAGAACTTCAGGATCAGGTAAGTACTTTAGGTGTTATCTTTTTTTACTGAGAAAACAGTAAAAATAGAAGAGCTGTCGGATTTGGGGCATGAGTGTCGAACGCGATGATGTTATACTATGGGAGGAAAAGACATGTACTGCAAACATATACTTACAAGTGATTGTAGAAGGTGCCCTTTAGGTCTTAAGGTGTTTTGGGGCCAAGGTCCAAAGTGCCACCAGCAACAGTTCAGGTTTACCTGCCCTGGTGTGTCACGGGGCAGAGGTGCTGGTTGCAATGGTAGCCTTGAGCGCAGTTAAAGTTTAAAGGGACCTATCAAAACAACAGTGGTTGCAAAGGGGGACTTTGGTACAAGTCCGGCGGCACCCAAAGGGGGGCTGTGCTGGCAGGGGTCCTTAAAGCAAGGGTGTACAGTTGGTTTTTGTGAACCTGGGCTGTGGGGCTTGGATGCAGAAGTGTTTGGCTGGCTGGCCACTTGCTTTGGAGTCTCTCGCAGTTCTCAGATCCATCTCAGGTGGAGCTGGAGAGAGAAAAACACAAGAAATCAGGGCCACTCTTGGTGTAGATTTGTTAGTCCTGAAGTCCCTCAACCGCAGGTCAGCATTGGCGTCTGTGGATTCTCAACAAGCCTTGGTTGCGACAAATGCTCCAATACCCAGGGTATTGGTGCAGCGAGGCTCCTGTAGGGTCTAAGAGTGATACTCCGTGGTTGGCGAAGCGTTGGACAGTCTTCCAAAGACATAGGTGGATGCACAACTTTTGAGAGAGCTGGGTCAGTGAAATTGTCGAGGTTCCAGCAGCAAGGCAGGGTTTGGCACCAGGTTAATGTTAAATCCTCAGTTTCTGGCTTCTGAGCATGCGTGCTCTCACCTACCGGCCTGTTAAACAGGAACCCAGTGCATATCCAGTCAAGAACATCAGTACCAGTTGTCAAAAAAATGGGGCTGACCAGGTCGAAAAGAGGGACTTTACTTCAGTACACCACTCCCAAAAAGGAATGGGTTTCAACTCCAGTTTGTTCATAATAAAAATCGAATGGGGAGAGGAATGTCGACACACTTTGGATCTCTGCAAATTAAACAAATATGTGAGGAAAAAATCCTTTTGCATGATAACACTTCAAGACATCCTTCATTTTTTCAACCACAAAGATTACGTGACAGTCTTAGATCTACTTTGGAAAAGGGGGTGGTGATGGACAGAGTTTCTGAATGATGCAGAATACTCTTACCAAGTCAAGAGATCATGGTTTTAATCCATCACCTGTTTTTTAGCTCATTGCACCATCCCAGCTCAAAACCTGGCTATATGCAAATTAGTCTGTTCCTGTCCCAGTGCATGATGGGAACAGGGCAAACCAAACTACCAAGCCAATTCTTATACTGGGAAGGAGACAAGCTTCCGGGGACCGGTTTCTGGCATCACAGCCTTCGTCGGCCCGGCTTGCTTGAATCCTGATGGTGCAATGAGCAAGGGACTCACGTCTGAGTATACCCTCCCACACATAGTGTGGATAAAATCGATTTTGGAAAAGGGGGTGGTGATGGACAGAGTTTCTGAATGATGCAGAATACTCTTACCAAGTCAAGAGATCATGGTTTTAATCCATCACCTGTTTTTTAGCTCATTGCACCATCCCAGCTCAGAACCTGGCTATATGCAAATTAGTCTGTTCCTGTCCCAGTGCATGATGGGAACAGGGCAAACCAAACTACCAAGCCAATTCTTATACTGGGAAGGAGACAAGCTTCCGGGGACCGGTTTCTGGCATCAGAGCCTTCGTCGGCCCGGCTTGCTTGAATCCTGATGGTGCAATGAGCAAGGGACTCACGTCTGAGTATACCCTCCCACACATAGTGTGGATAAAATCGATTTTGGAAAAGGGGGTGGTGATGGACAGAGTTTCTGAATGATGCAGAATACTCTTACCAAGTCAAGAGATCATGGTTTTAATCCATCACCTGTTTTTTAGCTCATTGCACCATCCCAGCTCAGAACCTGGCTATATGCAAATTAGTCTGTTCCTGTCCCAGTGCATGATGGGAACAGGGCAAACCAAACTACCAAGCCAATTCTTATACTGGGAAGGAGACAAGCTTCCGGGGACCGGTTTCTGGCATCACAGCCTTCGTCGGCCCGGCTTGCTTGAATCCTGATGGTGCAATGAGCAAGGGACTCACGTCTGAGTATACCCTCCCACACATAGTGTGGATAAAATCGATTGTGGAAAAGGGGGTGGTGATGGACGAAGTTTCTGAATGATGCAGAATACTCTTACCAAGTCAAGAGATCATGGTTTTAATCCATCACCTGTTTTTTAGCTCATTGCACCATCCCAGCTCAGAACCTGGCTATATGCAAATTAGTCTGTTCCTGTCCCAGTGCATGATGGGAACAGGGCAAACCAAACTACCAAGCCAATTCTTATACTGGGAAGGAGACAAGCTTCCGGGGACCGGTTTCTGGCATCACAGCCTTCGTCGGCCAGGCTTGCTTGAATCCTGATGGTGCAAGGAGCAAGGGACTCACGTCTGAGTATACCCTCCCACACATAGTGTGGATAAAATCGATTTTGGAAAAGGGGGTGGTGATGGACAGAGTTTCTGAATGATGCAGAATATTCTTACCAAGTCAAGAGATCATGGTTTTAATCCATCACCTGTTTTTTAGCTCATTGCACCATCCCAGCTCAGAACCTGGCTATATGCAAATTAGTCTGTTCCTGTCCCAGTGCATGATGGGAACAGGGCAAACCAAACTACCAAGCCAATTCTTATACTGGGAAGGAGACAAGCTTCCGGGGATCGGTTTCTGGCATCACAGCCTTCGTCGGCCCGGCTTGCTTGAATCCTTATAGTGCAATGAGCAAGGGACTCGCGTCTGAGTATACCCTCCCACACATAGTGTGGATAAAATCGATTTTGGAAAAACGATGGATTTAGGCCCAGATCTTTGTACTGGGGTGAATGTATGACATTGTTCTACATTCTGTCCATCAACTGTGTTTTTTTGCAATTTTCACCCCGAGTGGGCTTGGTATGCTCAGACGTGAGTCCCAGGCTCTCCACACCACTGGAGTCAAGCTATCCAGGCTGAATGAAGGCTGATAGCCAGAAACTGGTCCTTGGATGCTTGATTCCGGTCTGGGAAAGACATGGCTTGGTAGTTCGGACTGGACTGTTCCCATGAGGCACAGGGTCAGAGCTGATTTGCATATAGCCAGTGTCTAACCCAGGGTGGTGTGGAGTGCAAAAAAACGATGGATTTAGGCCCAGATCTTTGTACTGGGGTGAATGTATGACATTGTTCTACATTCTGTCCATCAACTGTGTTTTTTTGCAATTTTCACCCCGAGTGGGCTGGGTATGCTCAGACGTGAGTCCCAGGCTCTCCACACCACTGGAGTCAAGCTATCCAGGCTGAATGAAGGCTGATAGCCAGAAACTGGTCCTTGGATGCTTGATTCCGGTCTGGGAAAGACATGGCTTGGTAGTTCGGACTGGACTGTTCCCATGAGGCACAGGGTCAGAGCTGATTTGCATATAGCCAGTGTCTAACCCAGGGTGGTGTGGAGTGCAAAAAAACGATGGATTTAGGCCCAGATCTTTGTACTGGGGTGAATGTATGACATTGTTCTACATTCTGTCCATCAACTGTGTTTTTTAGCAATTTTCACCCCGAGTGGGCTGGGTATGCTCAGACGTGAGTCCCAGGCTCTCCACACCACTGGAGTCAAGCTATCCAGGCTGAATGAAGGCTGATAGCCAGAAACTGGTCCTTGGATGCTTGATTCCGGTCTGGGAAAGACATGGCTTGGTAGTTCGGACTGGACTGTTCCCATGAGGCACAGGGTCAGAGCTGATTTGCATATAGCCAGTGTCTAACCCAGGGTGGTGTGGAGTGCAAAAAAACGATGGATTTAGGCCCAGATCTTTGTACTGGGGTGAATGTATGACATTGTTCTACATTCTGTCCATCAACTGTGTTTTTTAGCAATTTTCACCCCGAGTGGGCTGGGTATGCTCAGACGTGAGTCCCAGGCTCTCCACACCACTGGAGTCAAGCTATCCAGGCTGAATGAAGGCTGATAGCCAGAAACTGGTCCTTGGATGCTTGATTCCGGTCTGGGAAAGACATGGCTTGGTAGTTCGGACTGGACTGTTCCCATGAGGCACAGGGTCAGAGCTGATTTGCATATAGCCAGTGTCTAACCCAGGGTGGTGTGGAGTGCAAAAAAACGATGGATTTAGGCCCAGATCTTTGTACTGGGGTGAATGTATGACATTGTTCTACATTCTGTCCATCAACTGTGTTTTTTTGCAATTTTCACCCCGAGTGGGCTGGGTATGCTCAGACGTGAGTCCCAGGCTCTCCACACCACTGGAGTCAAGCTATCCAGGCTGAATGAAGGCTGATAGCCAGAAACTGGTCCTTGGATGCTTGATTCCGGTCTGGGAAAGACATGGCTTGGTAGTTCGGACTGGACTGTTCCCATGAGGCACAGGGTCAGAGCTGATTTGCATATAGCCAGTGTCTAACCCAGGGTGGTGTGGAGTGCAAAAAAACGATGGATTTAGGCCCAGATCTTTGTACTGGGGTGAATGTATGACATTGTTCTACATTCTGTCCATCATCTGTGTTTTTTTGCAAGTCTTAGATCTACAGCATGCCTATTTTCATATGCCCATTAATTCGATACAGTGCATCTTTCTGATATACAGGGTAGCGGGTACTCACTATCAATTCAAAGTCCTCCCTTTTGGGCTCAAATCACCCCTTGCATCTTTACAAAATGTCTAGCTCCAGTGACAGCCTCCCTAATGCAGAAAGATGTCCAGGTATTCCCATACCTCAACGATTGGCTGATAAAAGCACCAATGGCCTGTCAAGTGTTGAGTTCCACAACAGCTTGTCTGGCATTATTAAAGATTTTTGGTCTGACAGTCATTCACCAGAAATCGATTTTTCCATCAAAGAAGATAATTCTCCTGGAAGCAGTTATGAATGTAACCCAAGACAAAACATTCTTATCACAGGAAGGTTAAAAAGGCTGATACACAATACGTGATTACCACTGATGCTTCCTCAGAAGTTTGGGGTGCGCATTCGCGAGACCTGCAAATAAGTGGAAGAAGGTCCCCAGGTCATAAGAGCATGCATATAAATTGGTTAAAACTCAAAGCAATTTCATTAAGTCTCCAGTCATTCCTGCCAAGGATAACCATCTCGTCGGTGTTCATTTGCACAAATAATACCACCAGGATGCACTATGTGGAAAAACAAGGGGGCACAAGATCGCCTGCCTCATCCAAGGAAGCACAAGGAATGTGGAACTGGGTTATGACACACAGAATAACACTGCCTGGAGAATGTGTTCCTGGTGCAGACAACATCTTGGTGGACACGTTGAGCTGAAACAAGAATAACTGTCACAAATGGAAGATGGATTAGTAAATTCTGAACAAGATCTTCCACCTATGGGGCAAACAGACACTGGATACCTGTGCAACGCAAGAGAACCGGAAATGCCAATTTTATGCAAGTGGGCTTCCACAATAAGGGTGGTGGGGGATTGGGTTTTTGATCAGATGGTCAGGGATCTTTGCATACCCCCTCACCCACACACACTGATACTTGTAATACCCAGGTTTATCAGCAAAATGCTGAGAGAACCGTGTGAATAATTTTGATGGCCCCAAGTTGCTTCAGACAGCACTGGTTCACTGAGCTGTTACTACTATCGGAGACAAATCACATTCAGCTGAAACTTCTCGGGATTCTTTTGATGATGAACCACAACCAGGTACCTTATCCAAACCCGACTTCTCTGCACGACTCCTGAATACTTTGAGTTTGCAGGTGTAAACATCTCTCAAAACGGCACCAACATTATTGCAAAAATCAAAAGCTGACATCACTATTAAAACATATAAATTAAAGTGGAAGCGTTTCTGTTTATGGTGCCAGAAATCGAATATTTAGCAACACCAGAACAACTGTTTTCTTATCTTTTGTCTTTGGTAAATTTGGGCTTAGTTCATGCTTCGATTAAAGTACAACTAGCAGCAATCTCAGGGCATAGACGTTCATCTGGGCCACCATCTTTATTGTCTAACAGAATCATTAAGCCGTTCCTTTATTATCTTTTTAGAGTCTTCCCTTCAATAAAGACTCCTCCTCCTACCTAGCAGCTTGATACAGTTTTTGCACGGCTAATGAAAAATCCATTTTAACCTATACATAAGGCAGAGCTCAAATTTCTCACGTGGAAAGTGTCATTACTATTGGCTATTACATCAGGCACGAGGGTTAGTGAAATACAAGCCTTCATGTGTAATGAACCTTTCATGCAGTTTAAATTTGAGGCTGTGATACTCCGAACCAATCTTAGATTCATTCCCGAAGTCCCTTCTGCTTTCTATCTTAATGAACCTATTGTATTAAAGACCTTTTCCCAAATCAACAGCTAGCAGCAGGTAAATCAGTGCAAACACTGGGTGTTAAATGACGGCGGACATTTTATTTACATTGCACCAAACAGTTCAGAAACACAGACCAACTGTTAATAGCATATTGGAATCAGCAGAGGTTCCCCAGTTTCATAGGCAAGCATTACTGATTGGGTTTCAGCTGCTAGTCAATTCTGCCATTGCAAGACTGGGAGACCCAGGGCACCCTTTGGTCTCTTCCTCGTCGGCTTTGTTCGCTGGGGTGCCAATTGAGAGTATATGCAGATTGGCGACTTGGAAGAGCAGACGTCAGTTCATGCAGTATTATTGCTTGGAATATGCTTAACGCTGTGATGCACCTGTGGGTCAAGCAGTGTTACATCATTTATTTCAATATGGTGAGCCTTTTTGAGTACATATTTGTCCGCTCTTGTGATATTATAATGTTTGAACAACCCCCTAGCTATTCTAATTCAAGCACGTGAATCTATGAAAGATCCAAAACTGGAGAAGATAATAAGTTACTTACCTGTAACTGTAGATCTCCAGCAATGGTATCTTCTATAGATTCAAATGCGACCCTCCATCCTCCCCGTAGAGCACAGATTTCCAAACTATTTATGTTGGGGACACACTTTTTGGAGACGCATCATTTTGGGACACAGTAAGGCAGTGTAGCGAGCGAACGTAGCGTAGCGAGCCCAAACTACCCAAGGGTGGTTCAGGGGGGTTCTCACTCACTCTGTCTGTCTCCCTCTCTCTCTCTGTAACTGTCTCCCTCCCTCTGTCTCCCTTCCTCTCTCTCCCTCTGTCGCTCTCCCTATGTCCCCCTCCCTCACTCTCTCTCCGTCTGTCTGTCGGTCTCCCTCTGTCTCCCTCCCTCTGTCTCCCTCCCTCTGTCTCCCTCCCTCTGTCTCCCTCCCTCTGTCTCCCTCCCTCACTCTCTCTCCGTCTGTCTGTCTGTCTGTCGGTCTCCCTCTGTCTCCCTCCCTCTGTCTCCCTCCCTCTGTCTCCCTCCCTCTGTCTCCCTCCCTCTGTCTCCCTCCCTCTGTCTCCCTCCCTCTGTCTCCCTCCCTCACTCTCTCTCCGTCTGTCTGTCTGTCTCCCTCCCTCTGTCTCCCTCCCTCTGTCTCCCTCCCTCTGTCTCCCTCCCTCTGTCTCCCTCCCTCTGTCTCCCTCCCTCTGTCTCCCACCCTCTGTCTCCCACCCTCTGTCTCCCACCCTCTGTCTCCCACCCTCTGTCTCCCACCCTCTGTCTCCCTCCCTCTGTCTCCCTCCCTCTGTCTCCCTCCCTCTGTCTCCCTCCCTCTGTCTCCCACCCCTCTGTCTCCCTCCCTCTGTCTCCCTCCCTCACTCTCTCTCCGTCTGTCTGTCTGTCTGTCGGTCTCCCTCTGTCTCCCTCCCTCTGTCTCCCTCCCTCTGTCTCCCTCCCTCTGTCTCCCTCCCTCTGTCTCCCTCCCTCTGTCTCCCTCCCTCACTCTCTCTCCGTCTGTCTGTCGGTCTCCCTCTGTCTCCCTCCCTCTGTCTCCCTCCCTCTGTCTCCCTCCCTCTGTCTCCCTCCCTCTGTCTCCCTCCCTCTGTCTCCCTCCCTCTGTCTCCCTCCCTCTGTCTCCCTCCCTCTGTCTCCCACCCTCTGTCTCCCACCCTCTGTCTCCCACCCTCTGTCTCCCACCCTCTGTCTCCCACCCTCTGTCTCCCACCCTCTGTCTCCCACCCTCTGTCTCCCACCCTCTGTCTCCCACCCTCTGTCTCCCACCCTCTGTCTCCCACCCTCTGTCTCCCACCCTCTGTCTCCCACCCTCTGTCTCCCACCCTCTGTCTCCCACCCTCTGTCTCCCACCCTCTGTCTCCCACCCTCTGTCTCCCACCCTCTGTCTCCCACCCTCTGTCTCCCACCCTCTGTCTCCCACCCTCTGTCTCCCTCCCTCTGTCTCCCTCCCTCTGTCTCCCTCCCTCACTCTCTCTCCGTCTGTCTGTCGGTCTCCCTCTGTCTCCCTCCCTCTGTCTCCCTCCCTCTGTCTCCCTCCCTCTGTCTCCCTCCCTCTGTCTCCCTCCCTCTGTCTCCCTCCCTCTGTCTCCCTCCCTCTGTCTCCCACCCTCCATCCTCCCCGTAGAGCACAGATTTCCAAACTTTTTATGTTGGGGACACACTTTTTGGAGACGCATCATTTTGGGACACAGTAAGGCAGTGTAGCGAGCGAACGTAGCGTAGCGAGCCCAAACTACCCAAGGGTGGTTCAGGGGGGGTTCTCACTCACTCTGTCTGTCTCCCTCTCTCTCTCTGTAACTGTCTCCCTCCCTCTGTCTCCCTTCCTCTCTCTCCCTCTGTCGCTCTCCCTATGTCCCCCTCCCTCACTCTCTTTCCGTCTGTCTGTCTGTCTGTCGGTCTCCCTCTGTCTCCCTCCCTCTGTCTCCCTCCCTCTGTCTCCCTCCCTCTGTCTCCCTCCCTCTGTCTCCCTCCCTCTGTCTCCCTCCCTCACTCTCTCTCCGTCTGTCTGTCTGTCTGTCGGTCTCCCTCTGTCTCCCTCCCTCTTCTCCCTCCCTCTGTCTCCCTCCCTCTGTCTCCCTCCCTCTGTCTCCCTCCCTCTGTCTCCCTCCCTCTGTCTCCCTCCCTCTCCCTCCCTCTGTCTCCCTCCCTCCCTCTCCCTCCCTCTGTCTCCCACCCTCTGTCTCCCACCCTCTGTCTCCCTCCCTCTGTCTCCCTCCCTCTGTCTCCCTCCCTCTGTCTCCCTCCCTCTGTCTCCCTCCCTCTGTCTCCCTCCCTCTGTCTCCCTCCCTCTTCTCCCTCCCTCTGTCTCCCTCCCTCTGTCTCCCTCCCTCTGTCTCCCTCCCTCTGTCTCCCTCCCTCTGTCTCCCTCCCTCTGTCTCCCTCCCTCTGTCTCCCTCCCTCTGTCTCCCTCCCTCTGTCTCCCTCCCTCTGTCTCCCTCCCTCTGTCTCCCTCCCTCTGTCTCCCACCCTCTGTCTCCCACCCTCTGTCTCCCACCCTCTGTCTCCCACCTCTGTCTCCCCTCTGTCTCCCACCCTCTGTCTCCCACCCTCTGTCTCCCACCCTCTGTCTCCCACCCTCTGTCTCCCACCCTCTGTCTCCCACCCTCTGTCTCCCTCCCTCTGTCTCCCTCCCTCTGTCTCCCTCCCTCTGTCTCCCTCCCTCTGTCTCCCTCCCTCTGTCTCCCTCCCTCTGTCTGCCTCCCTCCCTCTGTCTCCCTCCCTCTGTCTCCCTCCCTCTGTCTCCCTCCCTCTGTCTCCCTCCCTCTGTCTCCCTCCCTCTGTCTCCCTCCCTCTGTCTCCCTCCCTCTGTCTCCCTCCCTCTGTCTCCCTCCCTCTGTCTCCCTCCCTCTGTCTCCCTCCCTCTGTCTCCCTCCCTCTGTCTCCCTCCCTCTGTCTCCCTCCCTCCGTCTCCCTCCCTCTGTCTCCCACCCTCTGTCTCCCACCCTCTGTCTCCCTCTCCTTCCCTCTGCCCCCCGACTGTCTCCCTCTCCTTCCCTCTGCCCCCCGACGGTCTCCCTCTCCTTCCCTCTGCCCCCGACTGTCTCCCTCTCCTTCCCTCTGCCCCCGACTGTCTCCCTCTCCTTCCCTCTGCCCCCCGACTGTCTCCCTCTCCTTCCCTCTGCCCCCCGACTGTCTCCCTCTCCTTCCCTCTGCCCCCCGACGGTCTCCCTCTCCTTCCCTCTGCCTCCCCTGACTGTTTCCCTCTCCTTCCCTCTGCCTCCCCTGTTTCCCTCTCCTTCCCTCTGCCTCCTCTGACTGTCTCCCTCTGCCTCCCCCTGACTGTCTCCCTCTGCCTCCCCCTGACTGTCTCCCTCTGCCTCCCCCTGACTGTCTCCCTCTGCCTCCCCCTGACTGTCTCCCTCTGCCTCCCCCTGACTGTCTCCCTCTGCCTCCCCCTGACTGTCTCCCTCTGCCTCCCCCTGTCTCCCTCTACCTCCCCCTGACTGTCTCCCTCTGCCTCCCCCTGACTGTCTCCCTCTACCTCCCCCTGACTGTCTCCCTCTACCTCCCCCTGACTGTCTCCCTCTACCTCCCCCTGACTGTCTCCCTCTACCTCCCCCTGACTGTCTCCCTCTCTGCCTCCCTGTCTGTCTCTGCCTCTGTCTGTCCCTGTCTCTGCCTCTATCTGTCTGTCTGTCCCTGTCTCTGCCTCTATCTGTTTGTCTGTCCCTGTCTTCCTCCCTCTGTCTCCCTCTCCATCTCTGTCTGTCTCTGCCTCTGTCTGACTGCCCCTGTCTCTGCCTCTATTTGTCCCTGTCTGTATCTGTCTGTCTGTGTCTCCCTCTCTTTGACTCCCTCCCTTTCTCTACCTCTCTGTCCCTCTGTCTCTCTCCCTCTGTCTCCCTCCCTCTCTCCCTCTGTCTCCCTCCCTCTGTCTGTCTCTTGTCTGTCTCCCTCTCTCTATCTCCCTCCCTCTGTCTGTCTACCTCTCTGTATCCTTCCCTCTGTCTCAATCCCTCTGTATCCGTCCCTCTGTCTCCCTCCCTCTGTTTCCTGTCTTCCTCCCTCTATCTCACTGTCTCCCTCCCTCTCCCTGTCACCCTCTGGCACCTCACCCCAGCTTCTAGGGCACACACAGCTGCACCACGAGTACTAGGCAGGTCTTTTAAGGACCATTTACTTGTTAATGGGGCTTTGTTGTTGCACGATTACGATTCCCACTAGTGCTTGAAAATATGAGGGAATCAGCCTCTGTGAGGAGTATTCTAGAGGGTGCTGTTGTCTGGTTGGGTGATGTTTGGTTCCTTTGAAATTATGTGTGTAAGTTATTAAAGTGTAAGTTTCATTGCCATTACATGCAATGGTAATATTCTATACGGCTTTACTATAGTACTGTGGGACTCCTACTTCGACCACAGGGAATGATTCAAGCATGAGAATCTATGAAAGATGCCAATACTGGAGAACTGCAGTTACAGGTAAGTAACTGTCTTGTGCAACAATAGTGACGGATCACCTAAGAGCTCAATAAATGCAACCAATAGCAACCCAGACACATTCCCTTCTTTCCACAAAAGAAATCTACTCCATCTAAACTGTTTACTCATGAACTCCTATTCTGTTGGATACTTCTAACTGCAGATTCTATACCTTTGGAATATTTCTCAGGCCCCAGATTGGATCGGAAATCTATCATAACAGTGCTCCTTCCTATGCACTACTAAGTAGGGCTGTGCAGCTCCGCAGTGGCCTTTTTCCACCAAGAGGCACACATATAAGTGCGACCCCTGTGCCCCAACCTGAGTTCCTTTCTCTCGTTGTCTTTGTATGCGAATCTGGAGCTTCACTCCCTTTCATAGGTGGACACATTTTTTTCAAAATTCAGTGTGCAAGGAAATGACGTTCCCACCGAAGGGTACTGAGTTCAGATCATGGCATGACTGTTGGGACTTGCGGTTGATGATGTACCCACACGATTCATGCCTCTGCTTTTTAGGCTCAGTGCACTACTCCAAGTCTTGTAAAGAAAGTTCCCTCATGCACCCTAGGGCGATCTCGGACAGTGACGCGAAGCTGTATATTGCCAAACACAGAAAAGTCATAGATCTCGCAAACGTCCTACTTTGAGTCGAGGATGCAAACTCATTCCCGCTGTGATGGTCTGGTTCTGCACCGACTCCAGTACAGACTTCCATTCCGGCTTCAAATTCTGTCCCGGTCCTGTTCCTGATGTTGCTGGCACCAGAAATCAAGCACCTGCAGATTCAGATCTTTGACCTCAAGCAATCTGCTTCGACTCCAAATGAGGTCTCCCCTTGATTCCACACCAGCTCACCCTGTGTGTGGGTGTGAGGTGGCAGTTAAGGGCATTTAATCTGCCACCTGAAATTGTGGATAAAATCCTTGTGTCCGGTATTCTTTCTACAAAGTCCATCCACGCAGGGCACTCAGACAAATTTGTGGCTTGGTGTGGAGTTTTTAACACAGACTCCTTACAAGCCACGCCGTTGGTTGTATTACTGTTTGTTTTGTCCTTAGCCCAGCAAAGTCTTGCTGTGGGCACTATTGAAAGGTTATGTTCAATGGCATGTGTGGCTGTAGATACATATGCTCTGCAAACTTACACCATCTAGTGTTGGGTCCAGATATGTGCACGTTGTTTTTCTAAGAAGTTTTTCGAGTCCAGAGAAAAAAGTGATTCTTCCTCCTGGTGATAGTGCGCATGGGCATCGAATCCATTGTTAGATTGTTTTCTTTTCACACTGTCGGGTTCAGACGTGTTTTGTGGCGCCCCAGTTCAAGACTGTCTCCGGTTCCTTTTGGTGTCCTTTTCATTTCTACCCTTGACGGTATTGTTTCGGTCGCGTTTCCATCCTTACATCCAGAAAAACAAACAACTTGTGCCCGTCCATTCGGAGTGCTTCTGTAGCGGCCCTTGGGGCTACTCTGTTTCAGGCAGTTTTGACCGAGAATGAGGTGCTAATGGAACAAACTCCATTCGGATTCTGCCCCAGCAGCCACTGGAAGTACCCGAGAACTGATCTCCATCAGGTTTTCAACCAAGGTCTGTCTCCAGACCATGGTGAGGCGGATTGTGAAGCGTGTCGATCTTTTCGATCGAAAAAGATATTGTAGGACCGTTTGACACGTCTCAGAAAAATGCAGCACAAAGAGATCGAAGCGGAGGAGGACCATCCATGACTCGGAGACCGGTTCTGCTTCCGATTCTGACCTTGACTTTGGATGCCAAATACAGGATTCCTCTTTGAGAGAACAAATAGTGAGTACACCTGCCCATGTTCCACCCACCTCCCAAAAAACAATTGGTTTTGACAGATTCTTCGGCAACCGGGCCACCACTGCCACCAGGCGATGGTAGACACAGTTCATCTGCTTAGGACTCCCCACCCTCGGGCTTGGCTCCAAAATCCAATTCAAAATAGAAGGTGCTCGTACCTGGCCAATTGGGCTCGCTACCGAGTCGACTAGCAAGCAGCTACCACTGACGTCGGCTCCAAGCTCTTTGGATCCGAAAAAAAGGAGCCTGTTGTCTAGCTTGATTCCTTCATGCATTTTTCACCTCCTGTCTGATGATGGCATGGCTGCAGGTGTGTTATAAGCCATTGGAGGTGGTGTGGTTGTCAGCCAGCAATTGTGCTCTTCATCACAGCAGTGGAGATGGATAAACTGGCTTTGAAGGTGCTCTGTGACAGAAAGGGAAGACACAGGATCTCTACTGGTGTGGTGGGGACGTATTCACATTAATTTTAACCCTTGATAAACATGCTGTGGCATGATGGTTGCCCTTAAAGCAACGGTGGGGGGGTCAATGTGGAGTCTGGCTTCTCCATCTACCCACACAGGATCTGAAATAATATACATGTATCCACCCTTACAGTACAATTTAGGAAAGATCTGAAATGACACAGCTTCAAAATTCACTACATTGTGACACAGTAAATTGACCAACATTTCCTCTATCTGTACCCTGAAACCCATTTACTTTCAAACTCTGATTGAATTTTGCCTTCAACTCCAATCAGCACTCCCCTACCTTTTGGCTATGTTTGAGCTATGCAGATAACACCTACTACCATATAAACTATTTCCAATTTGACCAAAAAGTGGCAAAGCTCCCTCAAGGTTGATAAAAGGAAAAGGTCTACTAACAGTCACCACAAAGTTGACTTCATTCATCTTGTATATTATTTCTATTATTTGATTGAATTCCATGGCAGCTCAATTAATTTTCTTGTATCTTACTTTGTCTTACTGTAGATATTAGTTTGTGCCAAAAATAGCAACCTCTCTCATCCATATGTCTCTATGAAGACATTAAAAAATGTATCGAAGTAACATTCTCTTCTCTCTCTGAATCTTAAGGCACTGTTGCCATGTGGGACCTGTCTACAAAGTCCTTGCTGCAGCGGGTGCGATATGCCGATGGCCTTATCAAGCTCTATCCTTACAATTGCTTCAGCGCACATGACCATGCTGTGAAGAGCATTGAGTGGTGCAAAGTTAACCGGTAAGCTGAGTTTGCGTGATACTGAAATAATAAGATAATGTAATTGGGACACATGAGCTTGTCAATAGGAAAGGTGATATGCTGGACAAGTGATGGCCATTCTTGTGGACAACATGTTCATTTTGTTTTTGTTGGCGAAAGTGGGCTGTGGATCATTTTAAACCTTAAAGAGTTTAAGCCATGGGTCTTCTCTTTCTTGAGCAAGTTTCTTTAGAGTTCATCGTTTTTTTCAGTAGAGGAATCGTTGGATTATGATAGATGTGTGAAGCTATTCTGTGGTTGTTTTGTTCTCGTCTGGTGTGTGGAGAACTATTTTTACAGCATCATGAAACTGCTGACATTTTCCCTGCTGGCTCATAGTCCACTTTGGCACCATCTTTTAAGAAAAAATCTGGATTGGCTGATTAAGAATTACTCTGCCTCACAAATTGGCGTTTTACTGTCTGCACTTCACAACCCTACCTCCTTTGTGTTACCTCCCTGCTTGTCCATGTTGCCTAGCACCTTCCTTCAAAGCATTGTTTCTTTTCTTCTTTTTTTAATCTGTATGTCGTGTAACTTTGCAGAAATAATCTATAGTGAATTTGTCTCCCAAACATCCTCACCCTCTTTATCTCTGTATATGTTTTATTGTTGCAGATAAAAGTAGAGTTTGGTTTTTGTTAGCTTTTTTTTTTTTTTTACCAATAGACTTCATTGACCATTTTAATGCCTTAAAACCTATGTCAATGCTCTCTAGCCAGTGAGTCGTATCTTGGAAAACTTCAAATTTAGAAACTTCTCTGTATTGACAGAAGCTGGAGTGTTTTGAGCAGTTCATACCTTTTTATATTTATTTTACCTTCTCTCCAGGATCTAGGCCTTTTTCAGCTAGTGCGCCAGGTCAGAGGTGACACCGTGGCTATATAAAGGTGCCACTTCTGCAGCTCCTTTTTTTCCTCACATGACCGATGCAGAGATCCACACATATAATTTTTGATTTTAGTTCTGGTTGATATTTCTAACCACAGATTTCTCACCTTTAGATTACCCCTAGGTGTGAGACTGGAAGTGGGAAATTCTTCAGAAATGTTTCCTCCCTCTGGTAGGTGGCGCTGTGTGGCTCTGTGGTACTACATACTGCCCTGGAAGTGACACTGCAGAACCACACACAAGCTGCACCTTGAGCAGTGAATTCAGTTTCTTTTTTATTGTGCCTTTCTACGTAGATCCAGAGCTAAGGTCCCAACTTTGTCAGCTTTCCAACGACTCCCCCCAAAAAATCAGTTTGCTGGGAAACTATGTCCTCACCGAAAATGACAGTTTTCAAACTGTGCCAAGACTGTAAGGAAGCAGATGATGGTCACTGACGTACACAAGTATATCAGCAGTACTTGGGTGATAGGCACAATTTCAAGTTGAGCAACTGGTGTGATGTCAGTCTTTCTAGGGTGATTTGGGACCAGGAGGCCAAATGACATGGCAGAGCGCGAAAAGAGATCATGGTAGAAGTATAAGCCCTGCTCCCACTCCAAGTTGTAGGCCATGTCGTAACCCAGGTCTCGAGGCCGCTCATGCAAAAATTCCAAACCACTGTTGAAGTCTTCCGGTAAGTCTAAGTCACAGTCTAGACAAAGTACAAGAAATCTAAGCAGAACTCAGCCCCATCCCCCACTCAAAGCCCAGTGGGAAAGCACAAGAGTGTTAAGACACAGGTTGCACCCCTCCTATGTTTCCTGAATTCACCCCAGAACGTCCCAAATAGCGACCTTAGAAGAGGCCCGCTGCCGATCCTTGCTACTTCAGAGCCTTGGGGGTCTCCAGACTGACTTCTTCCGGTGGGTACGCCCCCACGCCATGTACCACACTAGCCCATGCCAAGGTCTCTGCTGGTTTCTTCTGTGCCGGAACCAACACAGGGTCTGCCAGCACAGGTCGATGATTGATTCTCACCGCCACTATCTGACTCCGACATGAGGTCAGCTCAACCCAAATCTCTGTCTGTCCCGCAGTGAAGTTACAAAAGCGCAACCAGTGCTAAGACAGCCACATTCCAATCCAGTATCTCTGGCCGGCTCCTTTATTGGCAGAGAATTCGTGTTGTTTTTGGCTCTGAAGTTATTTTGTTTCTTTCTTTCGCCAGCCAAGGGAGTCTGTATGGTGAGCAAAGTGAATGGCTGCTTTATCGGTCTTTTAGGACTTTTTGGTTTACCTGACCAGCCGTCTTTCTTTAGGAGACTGGTTGAAAAACATTTCATAAAAGTTTTGACCGGCATATTTCACCCCAAACCAATTGTTATGCCTCAGTAGGATCTGAATTAGCTCTTGACATATTTCATGTGCGCATCCTTAGGGCCTATGCACAGCTGTTCCTTAAGGCTTTTGACTCTTAAAACTGTCTTTCCTTATTCCGTTTGTCAGCACACCTTGTGAGTGAACTACAGGCGTTATTAGTGTAACCGCCCTGAACCCTCTTCTATCCGGACACATTTATGCTGGGATCAGGGCGGCCGGTCTCTCTTGCATGTTGCCAATTTGATCATTTCCCTGGCATCTTTTGCCTTCCTTCACCGTAAGAAGAGAGGCTCCACCCCCTAGAATCCAAGAGGGCGCTAAGCTTTTTGATTGACTGCACAAAGAACCATCGTGGGAATGATCAGCTCTTTGTGGGGATTTCTGGTGCAAAAACCTCAAGGTAGGGGAAAAGAGGACCCTGTTGAAGTGACTAGTCTCATATATGAAAGACTGCTAAGCAGTAGCCCGGAGCCTCACCTAAAGTCTGCAGGCCAATTCTACCTGGGCCAATGGCGGCTACTACCGCATTCGTGAGAGAGGTACCTTTTATAGACATCTGCCAGGCAAAGTGATCATTGGTGCATACTTTGCTGAAACACTACGGCCTTGACAGACAGGTCTGCCGGGGAAATTAACTTTGCACTCTCTGTTCTTCAGGGCTTTTTTTATCTGCGTCCTCTCCACAGTCCCTATAATGTTTGGAAGGTACTGTTGTGATACCTATTTTAAAGCAGAGTAATCTGCAGTTAGTATCCAATCCTCTAGGGTTCTAAATGGACGGTTCATGAGTTGCCACAGTTTGAAAGTGTAGAAAAATTAACAAAATGACAGTAGAAACTCAAGTTGAGTAACTTAATAAAGTTAGTAGTCTCCTCACACGTTTAATTGTCCTTCTATTCTTAAAGTAGGAAACTAATGTATATTTTAGCTAATTTTTTATATTGTCAAATTATCACTTATTGGATGTCTGTCTTTTCCATTTCAATTTGCAAAACCTAATTTTTCCCCCTAAGCTCACTTAGTTCTTCAAAACACCTTTATTCTGTGCCTGAGATTAACAGAAGTTATCTTTATTTCCCATTGTTAACCATGAATTCTGTTATATTTGACAGTAACATTAATATTCGTCTACTTTGTTGGATTATTCTTCAGATGTTTCTAACCAAAGCTTCCGCTCATCACTGTTTTAACACCACCGACTTTCTGTCCTCATTTTCAACATTGTGCTGTCACCTCTGGTGTTCATTTTTACTCTACAGCTTGATACTTTACTAGTTGTTAGTATGTAAAGCATCCATATAAGTTTCAAGTGAGTGAGGGTTATAAAAACTGTTAAATGTGTACATTGCGTTAAGCCTTTGTTGGTGCTTCAGAGATCTGAAGCATTCACTGCAGGGATTGGTGACTTTGCCATGTGGCAAACTATTCTCCAGCTGGAATTGTATGTCTTTACAGCAAGTCTGCTATCCTTGCAGAGCAGATATGAGCCTGACCGGTGACTGCAATGATGGCACGTTACCCCATGTTACATGTGATGTGCTCTAATGTTCCAGGCTGGTTGCCAGTAAGCTGCGGCCTTCTGGGACATGTAGTTGTATTTTTTCCTTACTAAGCGTGGACTTGCAAATCTTAGCATGTGAAGTCCTTTAGTTATTAAACCTTAATTACTTATAGTTCAACACTTGCCATTGAACCACTAAGCAGAGTCATGAAATAACATAGTGTGTATTTGTACAGTGCATGTTGCCCCGAGAGGGTATCATTGTGCTGATGTTTATGATTATGTAACTTTAACTTATTTTCTGATGGATCCTTCTAAGAGTAGATTTCTCACATTTTGAATTCCACCAGATGCAAGACTTGATCCAAAATCTTTTTGCCCCTCTTGCTCTCAGAGGCCAGTAGGGGATGCCATGGACTTCACGGTGGCCTCTGAAAGTGACAGAGCAGAGCCATGTATAGTTGACACCCAATCGCGAGACCGCTGCATAAGCGGCGGTGTGCCTTTCGGCCGGACCGCCTGTAAATAGTTAAAACCACAGTTTGCCCAAGAGCGAGGCACACTCCCCACCCGCGTTGTCAGGTCAAGGAAGGTTGCAGGCAACACCTGCGTCTGCAGCAGTGGGGAGGGTGCCTCGCTCTTGGGCAAACTGGGGTTTTGAATATTTATGGTCGGTCCGGCCGGGAGGCGCACCACCGCTTATGAAGCGGTCCCTCTGCTGTCTCTGTGATAGCGTTGCGGGCCAAACAGGCGAAAGGCAGTAGGGAGGAAGGAAATGTGGGCATACCAAGGATATTTGAAATTTGGACATTTGCCTTAGAGTTGCCAGCAGCCCACTGGGGTGTTATTGCAAAAAGAACTTCCAGTCCCAGAATTAATTGTGACATTTACTCACCTGAGTCTTATCTCTGATTTAAAGAAAGGGCGTTCACTGGATGTTCTGATTGTTGGTATTATGTGGAGAGCAGCATAACCTTTGAAGAAGGGCATTAGCCTGAAACACGTCAGGTTGCTACAGACGCATGTGCTGCCTGCAACCTTCCCTGACAACGCCGATGGGGAGTGTGCCTCGCTCTTGGGCAAATTGGTTTTGAAGTCTGGGAGTCTGCTTTGTGAAAAAATTATATATATATATATATATATATATATATATATATATTGTCTGGACAAAGCTATACCTCTCTGAAGAGCTCTAATTAGAGCGAAACACTGTGTCAGGGGTTGCTTTTAATCATTTCAGGTTGGCTTGAGTTGGTATTTTACCAATTCAAAGCTGTAATATTGTGCCTGGAGTAATAAATGGCTTTTGTTATTTGACAGCTCGGCAAGGACTGCACTGTACTAGTCCTATGCTTAAAGACTTTGCTGTTTAAATGGCGAAAGACTTTGTCATTTTGTCATTTTCTATCTCGGCATGGATAGCACTGTCTAATCCTATGCTTAAAAACTTTGATAGAAAAACAGACATTTGAGGTGAGTAGATCTAGAGTGTCGCTGGTGTTGAGAGTGCTCTAACAGGAGCTGCTTTCCACCTAAACTGAGACCTACCCAGAGTTCTCTCCTTCTTTTTTGCATATATATATATATATATATATATATATATATATATATATATATATATATATATATATATATATATATATACATATACATATACATATACATATACATACATATACACACATACACACACACACACAGCAGACTCCCAGAAAAAAAACAAGGCTAACCAATGCTCTGGAATCTTGCTTTTGCAATAAACACCGAAAACAGGAGGACAGGGAAACACTTGGCCTCTCTTTAATGAACAGCAGAAAGTTATCCTGCAAAACACGCAGGCATTGTTAGCCCATAGGCTGCATTGAAAACTTAACAACCTAGATAATGAAAGCAATTGCAGGCATAAACTGGCACTGTGCCTTTAAGGCAGCCACGACCCCCAGCTTCCCATCATGCCTCAGGGGTGACAGTTAGGTCAGTTGTTCTTTCTGTCTCCTTCAGTCAGGACCCTGGAATTTCAGCTCTGTACTTTTGTGGGCTTTTTGGAAAAATAAAAAGTTCCCTGTTATTGCTACTAACTTCTGTTCATTCGACATTTTTCATCTGTTGAAGTTAAGAGTTACCTTTGCCCCTCCTGTGGCAGAAAGAATGCCAAAACAGATTCCCATTCTGTTTGTATCCTCTGCCTTCCTGAGTCTTATAATCCTGAGACCTGCCAACACGGCAAGAATCTTTCAAGACGCACTCTCAAAGAGAGAGAAAGAATCTGTCTTCATGGCCTCTCAGAGAAGAAGCTATCCACTGCCTCAAGAGACAGATCTCCAGTGAGGCACAAGAAGAGGAGACCTGGGTCGACTTCCAAGAGTAACGCCCTGGTCTGTTCTTCGGCATCAGGTTTGGCGTCGAAAGTGCCTCCAGTGATGAAGAATTCGGCTCTGAGAATCTGTCCATCGTCAAGACAGCCGTTGAACGCGTCGGAACATCGCTCGTCGCCGAAGGTTTCTGAGGATAGAGGAACATCTACCCATCGGCGTCATGCATCGACGCCAAATCAACCTCCTCCATTGCCGTCAACCCGGCAATGGCCAATAGCGAGGAGTCCATCTCAGTTGGCGCCGACTCATCACCCAACGTCAAGACATCGGTCTCCATTGTCGCGATGGCGTTCAGCATTGAAGCTAAGCCCTCCGTTGCCGTCATCCCGGCAGCGGTCAATGACGGGGAGTCGATCTCCTTTGGTGCCAACTCATCGCCCAACGTCGAAACATCGCTCGCCGTCGCAAAGGCATTTCACAACGAGGCGAAGCCCACCGTTGCCATCAACCCAGCGGCGGTCAATGTCGAGAACTCGATCAACTCTGACAAAATCCAGAAGAGGTTTGACGTCCCGAGGAAGTTCTCCATCGCATCGGTCTCCGTTGGCCAGTTCACTCCCAACATCAAAGCACCAGTCTCCGTCGGCAGGGCATTGCTCGACGTCAAAACGGAAAACTCCCTCGACGACAGCACTTCAGTCTCTGTCGGCGACTCACGCCCCGACGTCGAGAACTCCATCAGTGTCTTCTCAACCAGAGGTCTTGGTAGCTCATAGCCGCTCAACTTTGAGGCATTCTCATCTGCAGATGTAGACGCACTGCTCACCATCAATAAGACACACTCAGTCTATCCGCACAATGTCGAAGGGGCACTCAGTGTTTTTAAGATCGCCTTCAGGAATAAAGAGGTTGTGTCAACTTTGCACGGGGGTTTACAAAATGGAAGGTGGCTGAAATGACCCGAGGCCCACCGGAGGGCTGTTTAATTAATGATTGAAAATTGGCAGATAAACAACGCTGGCAAATAAATGACTACTGGAATAGTATACTTTGGACTTCTACTCCCAGCATATTGCTTACCTGAAAGTGAGTGGCAAGAAGGGTATTTCTTTCATAAACATATATATGTGTGTGTGTTTTCATATATATATTTTATATATTCCAGGGTCCCCGCGCATGGGCGGGGATATTCAGTGCTTATGACTTTGATGAGGATACCAAAACACACAAGAAGATGGACGTAATGTTGCACAATGGCAAAACATTCACCCCCAGTCACAGATCTGGGTTTAATCCATCGTTATTTTGCTCACCAAGCCACCCCAGTTCAAACATGGCCGTATGCAAATCAGTCTTGACCATGTGCCTCATGGGAACAGTCCAGACCGAACTGCCAAGCACATGATGCGGATACGCCTGGAAGAGAATTAGGATTACAGGTAAGTAACATATCCTTTTGGAAACTTTCAAGCAGATTCGCCAAACAGCGCCCAAGTCATTATTAAAACGAAAGACCGCTTCTCAATTGAAACTTTTACCTGCTTATTATAACTACAGAGTTCCTTTCACCGACTGAAGAATATAGTCATACCATGTCAGTGAAAACGAGTGGAGTAAAAAATGCAGATGTAGACATTTATCACTACAGTTGAAAGGTTAAATCCCATATTATTACAATAGTAGAGGTGCTTATTTTGTACCACCTCACTCTAGCTGTTTACTGCTTCATGGCATGGGCAATAGGTTTGAGCTCGGTGTTTAAACATGGGTTTTGCTGGTGCTGCTTGCCTTGCAATTAGTGTGAGAGTTACGATTTGCAGTCTTGTGTGATACAATGATTGCAGCGCTAATCTTCCCAACTACACCTGTACTTTAACTGTGTTTTTCCAGTGTTTTCTGATAATTTATACATTTTTGTTGTGCCCAACTCTCACTGCACTTGAGTTTCGGTTTTGTGCAGCAGGGATGTGGTAAAGGTGATACTGTTTTACCTGAAATACTTTTTAGATAGTTGATCATTTAATCCCCAGTCCCGCCCTACACTATTTAATGGTAAGACAAGCAGAGTGCATTTGGTGTACTTCTGCAATGCGTTGCAGAGGGAGTGTTGTTGTGGAAGCCAAGCAGAATAACAACAAGGAAGGCTGCAGGAGTTTGGGAAGCTGCACCTATGGTGACCCCCTGGGAAGTACCAGTTGGGGCAGGCATGTTCTGTCCTCTAGCAGCCTTCGTCTCTTCCTGACACCTCAGGAGTCGGTGCCTTTTTTAAGAAAACGGGCTGTACAAGCGAGGCCTTTAGCCACCCAGGGCCTATCACCTACCAGTAGGATTGCAACCTAAATGGTTTTCTACCAGCATGCCTGATATTTTAATTCCCCAGCTGGTAGAAAAATGAGAAAGGTCCCAGAAAGTCAGCGTTGTCCTCCTTTATCAGTGTAAACAGAATCGACATTCCTTCCTAAACTGCCAGCTTTAAAAATGGTGAATGGATTTGGAATGGCTTGTGCTAATGTTCCTATGAGCATAATTCACAGACCATGTTTTTAATCACCAGCAATGCTTGTAATTTAGCAACTTGTTTTGTAACGCAGTCACACTGTTGCCCAGAGGGTGAAAATAAGATAACATCTGTGATTCCACATTCACTTACTGTGGACTTTTAGGTGGAAGAGTTTCTCATTTGTTGTGTCTATGGCAGGAGATGACCATGGCTGTCGTATACTAGACTAAATACATTCTGTCATACTGTAGTTCATCCAGAAGTCCACCCAGTCAAAAAGAAAAATCAACACTGACAAGCGTTCGGGAGGAGATCCTGAGCATGTTGTTCAAAGGTATGGTACATAGGGTTCCCAGATGCCGGTGGGCTAGGAGTTCTAGTCCCCATTCTTCTGGGTGAAGATGACTGCATGGGGCTGGTGTCACATCCCCTACAAACCATGATCTTTCACCCTGAGGTCCTCCAGTTCCTACTGGAGGACATAATGTAGGTTAGTTAGACATTCAAGCCTCTTACTGGCATGTCCTTATCCACTCCAAACATACAAAGTTTCTAAGATTTTCAGTGGATGATGAACATTTTCAGTCCTGAGTATTTCTCTTTAAGTTCAAGTAATCCCCAGGATTTTTCAATGCGTGCTGTGTTTTTAAAGACATTTTCTGTAGAATAAAAAAAGAAAAGGAATCTGGGAATACGCAGCCGGTGCAGATTAAGAAAGAAAAGCAACTGTTACCATTCTGGAAGGCTTAAAAGACATGGCTGTTCAATCTTTGAGGTGTCTATCGTTCTTATCTGTCTCGTGCTGAGCTAGCGCCATGATACTTTTAGGTGAATGTTTTGTGCTCTACAAGTCTCGCTTTCATTTCCAACCAAAACGCCGACTAACGCCTTTTCATTTGGGAAGATAGAACTTCACTTCTTTGTGTTGGACTTTGGCCATAAATTGCTGTTCCCGATGACCTGCGTGTTATGAGTGCAGCGCCATTTCTGCTTAAATCTGCTTTTGGAGGGTTGTATCCCACCCTTTGGGGTCGCATGAAGGTCACGTCCTGGGCCCATTGCATCTATTCTAACAACAATACTGTAGCCACCACACGCCATAACAACTGGTGCGAGTATTGTTGCCCTGAGCTTTTTTTTGTGTTTAAACGTACACAGTTCTTGAGGTTGTCTCTCCGCATTCCCTTCTCCGGAGTGACACTCCCAGCTTTCCACCATTTTACTGAATCATTCTGTGTGACATTTGCTTATTTGCACTGCACCCAGGGGCATCATTTCTCTCTTACCTGGGACACTTTCTAGCTCTTTGAAGCTGTCATGCTTTATTTACACCATGCATGAGGTTCCAGAAAGGATTGAACCACAGCTCCAACGGCCTAAACTGCTGTAGTATTGCAGTATCTACCCTGGAAACCCCTGCTGCTCCATGGAAATCCATGGAAAATCATCTGAAACTCATGTGCTGCCAGTGCTTCTTTGTTTGAACCTGCCTGCTTCGTGGCAGACCCCCGAGAGCGCGTTTCATCTCCAGCACTTCATGTTTCCCTTGTAAATCAGGTAAGCATGTATTGTACAGAGAGTTACAACTATTAGGACAGTTGTTTCCAATAAAAAATATAAACTCAACAATACATAAATGTTGACTCTATAATTAATCGAAGTAAATAAGCTGTGCGGATCGATCTACAATGCATAGTCTTGAGACAGTCATTCTCCAGGCTAATAGGAACCCATACGAATGGAACCATGTTATGGGACGTCTGTGAACAGGTATTAACCCGAAGGAGTGCTAATCTAGGATTCCCGTGTAGTATTTCACCCCGTGGTGCCTGATTAAGCGGTCTGTCTGCACTAGATCGTCAGACTAACTAATACACTTCTACAGCAGGCTGCACTTTTGACTATGTTCCTCAATCATGGGAATCCCATCATACAATAGGGTAAAAAGTTGCATTGACTAAACAACCTAAGGCTCTAAAAATAATCCTGTACGCAGATAATCGGTTTATCCTTCTGGGTTTGTTAACCTAACAAGAATTAAATTGGGCAACAAAGACACATTTTATGTATAGCACTAGGAAATATCAAAAACTGATGTATGAAGCACCATATTAATAAACCAAGGTGATGGTATTCGCTTTATAAAGAGCTTTCACATTTTTGGAGTTCCATATAGGAGTAGCTCAGTCAGGCCAGGTTTTTTTCTTTGTGTTGTAGGAATTGTATTCTTGGTTTTCTTTTGGGATCACCGGCCGCACAATGCAGAGGACAGAAACATGAAGTGCGCTACTTGTGCGTGGAAGCCCTACCTTTGAGAAAGCTGCTCCAATTTTTGTAACCTTTTTGACAATTATTATAATTGGTGATACGTTCAGTGTCAGTTCATGATGACTTAAAATCTAATTACATATGTAACTGTTTAATAAGTCCCCTATCTTTTGTTGCAATCTGCAGCATTATGAGTTGGGCCTGTTCCTACATCCACTGCTGGCATTTGTGGAAAACACATTGACTTCGAAGCCTATCATGCCGTCACATAGATGTAGTCAGGGATGTTTGGAATGGAACCTGAGTTCAGAGTGAGATCATAAGCAAGGAGAGACGTGAGAGAGGAGTAAGACAGCGGTCGGAATGGAACCACTTCTTGTGAAGCTTTACTTCAAATACTCTTCTATATAACTCAGCAGCTGTCCTCCACACTTACCTGTATTTGTATCTTGCTTTTATCAAGGACAAAACAAGATTGAAGTCTGTGTTATCAACAAAGTTACAGGGCTTTGTAGGTCACAGGCAGTAATGCTATTTGTTTAGGTTCTCTGTAAACTGGCCGGTGGTGGCCAGCCAATGCAGATGAATCAGGAGACTGAAGGTGCGTTTCAACTTACCACGACCTTTTCTCATATTCCAATGCCAGTGTCCTGAGAGCGCCCTATCCACGCTTGCAGGTTAAGCATGGAGTAACCAACCATGGCAGACACTCGATGTGTCTTGGATGCAAGGTGAATCAGTGGTGCTTACCATTGGCGTCCCTGTCACACGTCAACATTTTGGACTCTGTAGCACTCGCTTGGCGGCTGTTTCGCTTGACTCGCAGCACACGGTCAGCAAGCAGCTGAGGGTTCAGCTGTGGCGCTGCACAGTACTGCTCTTCAAAGACGTCCTGTGTTACATGCGGTATGTGAATAGGTCAATCGGCACGGTTAGCCACTGAGTATACACGGAAGGCTCCTGTGTTACATGCGGTATGTGAATAGGTCAATGAGCACGGTTAGCCACTGAGTATACACGGAGGGCTCCTGTGTTACATGCGGTATGTGAATAGATTAATCAGCACAGTTAGCCACTGAGTATACACGGAGGGCTCCTGTGTTACATGTGGTATGTGAATAGGTCAATCAGCACGGTTAGCCGCTGAGTATACACGGGCGGCTCAGTCATTCTACCTATCCACTACCAGTGGAGAAGCCAAGCTCCAAATCTGACAGCCTTACTCTTATTCACTCACAGCTGTGTCCATAACTGTTTTCCATTACATGTCTGTTCCTCTTGTCTGTTTCCTGATGGCTATACCTCTTAACTCCAAGCAACAGTTGTGAGAGAAGACATCCCTTTTTATCCTTAACCTGCTGCAGAGTGTTTGTGTGTTTGCTTTTTAACTATTTTAAACTTTGAGTTCAGCTTCCCTGTGCTAAATCCACTCATGCAGTATTTTCTGTTCCAGGGATCTTTCTAGTCAGCATGTGTTCAATGTTTTTCAGTACTTAAGCTAAGAGTGTGTGTCTGTGCTAATTGTAGGGATGGGCCTATCATTTGCACCATTCTTGTGATCCCACCATGATTTCTCCATCACCTATGTTAGCGCCTCATTCAGTCAGCCTCCCATCTCCAGAATCCTCTCACCTAAATTGGCCAGCAGTACGAACAACTCTGTGCCTTCACGAATTGCACAAAGCCCCCTTCCTCCCCTGGTGACCTGCTGCTTGAAATGTATATATTCTCAGTACGATCTTCACTTTGCATATGTCCCGCTTCCACCTCTTATCAATTACATTTTTATCAAGGAAAATAATTCATTGTTTTTCTGCTTTCTCCTCCACTGCACATCTACAGAACTTTTGGTATGATTTGGAGAATTCCTGCTTTGACTGCTGCATTATCTTTTCTTGCTTGTTTCTAATGCCCGGTGTTATCATATTGGTCTCTCTGTTTTAGCTGCATCGGCTCACTCACGCATTCACTGTATTCATATGGTCTTTGTCTTATCCTCAAAATACATACTCTTTTTATTTTTGATAGACGTGGTTTGTTTTGTGCCTCTCCCTAGTCAACTTGTGTAAGTTTGCTGATCTGTTGTATCTGTGTTGTTTTGTGGCTTCATGTGCCTGTTCAGTCATCTGGCGCATTTTCACTGGGGCGCTGAAACTGTATAACTATGTTCGGATCCCTTCTACTTCCTGCTAGTAACTGAATGAAAACCCAGGAAAGATAACATTTCGTATACCAGGCTTGAGGCAGGGCAGATGCGAATTGTCACTTTTCCTTAATGAATGTCTTCTTGTTGTGTTATCACCCAAATGTTTCTTAAAAGCAATTACATTGATTGGTGTGATCAGTTGAAGAGAACCGGAGGACTACCAGAAACATTATCTAGGAACACGGTTTGCTTTTTCTTTGGTCAGATCCTTTGAGTCCTCTTGTTGTTTTAGTCTTCCTTTATAAATCAGTATCTTTTCCCTGTATGGAAATGCATGCAGTCCCGTGGAGGGTGCAGTGGGACTGTAATGTCAATAATTGGTGATTAATTTTTTTCCAGGTTGTTGGAGTTGGTGAGGAAATAATCTGGTGACAGTGCCTTATTTCTTATATCTGTTGCTTTCTCATCCAAACATGTATTTATCTGTCAACAGTAACTTTATGGTGACGGCAGGCAAAGACCGAAAGATCAAGTTCTGGGATCTTCGTCGACTATACGAACCACTGAATAGCATCAAGCGATTCCTGAGCACAGAGATCACGTGGATCCTACCATATAGCGGTGTTGCTGTGGCACAAGACAGCTGCTATGCATCGTAAGATCCTTTTTAATATAACAATGATATTGTACTTGTATAATTTCACAGTTACTTCCCCTTTGAATTAACCCATCTAGTATGGTACAAATGGGATATTTTTTTGTTTGGCAGATCTTAATCGTGTTTCTTACGCCAACTCTGGCATAAGTGTAATTCCTAGCCTCAAATGTGAGCCCAAAGTGTAGGTAACCAAACATTTTGGCTAGTATGTTTAAAATAGCTATTTATCCGCACATCTCCCCACGCTTAAAGTGCTTTGAGTGTTACGTAGCTATGTAAATATACAGGATCCCCTGTTATTTCTACTCTATCACCTTTCCTTTCAATAGTTACTTCCTACCACAGATTCCTCACCTTGCAAGTATTCCCCAGGCATAAGACTGAATCTGGAAACCTTAAAGCAGTACCTCCCTATGCCAATTAGTGGGGTCGTGCAGCTTTGTGTCATCGTCATTCTGCTCCGAAAGTGACGAGTGGAGCTGCATATAAGCGTAACCCATGCTCACTGACGTCAGTTATTTTCTTTCTGGGCCTTCAGATGCAGATCTGAAGCTACTCCTTGGTAATTTTAGACCATTTATTCTAAATTTCTACTGTGTGCAAAAACAACGGGGTTCAAGCCATGCACTGTCACAAAGTGTATGCTTTTGGTGCTTGGTGTCATAGCACAATTCCATGGCCTGCTACGACTGTTCTCAGACGAATCCAAAGGCCACATGGGGCTACAAGGTGAAGATGTATGTCACAAAACATCGAAAGTCACCACTCCATGACCTGTCAAGTTTGAAAGGAAGGTCTCGTTCCCATAGCAGATCATCATCCCATTTGGGTAAGGTTAAAAAAAAAAAAGGCAAACCAATTGAAGCTGGAATCTACTCCTTCCCACGACCCTCAAACTCCAGAAAAGGTGCATGGGTGTCAGTGATCCTCCCGGTCTCGCTCCTGATCTCCCTCATCAGAGCCAATTCCAAGTCTAGTCCTGATGCATCTTAAATTTCCAGATCCTTCAATGACATCACAGCAAGTGGAGGCCTTTAAATAGCCCATACAATGATCAAAATTGCAAACACAGCACAGTGAGTGTCAACTTGTACCGTAAGAACAGAGACAACCGTTACAAACTGCTATAACAGTAGGGGTTACGGCCGAGAGCACTTATGCACCCACTGCAAAGAAAAACTAAAAAGTGATGAACAGATTGCTTGAATTCATCTCAGCCGCTGGAAATTCTCCTGGGTCACATTCCGGTCCATTACTGTGTATCACTGTGCCATTGATTACATGGCCCAACCATACACAGATCAATGTATTTTCCGCTCAAACAGGTGCTGTCAAGCCCAAGGAGCATGCCCTTTGACAGACTAGTTTCAGGCTCGTTTTGGCCTTTTGACGTGTAGCGTCAGGCCTACAGCAGTGAGCCCTCAACCCACCTCTGCATACACAAGTTTTGTACTGCTAGAAAATATGGTCAGTTAAAGAATGAAAAAGGCTTCAGGTTTGAAAGCTCCAGCCATGCTTGTCAAAAACCCAAATTACTGGTGTATGTGGTCATGCAGCGATAGGACATCGGCAACCTCTACCCTAGGTAAGCATAACTTTATACACCTTCTGAATATAGTCTAGAGGCACAGCATTAGATGCTAGCGTGAGCGAAAGGCCAATGGACTAATAGTTTCTTGCTGTGGGAGCAAATAAATTTTAGCTTTTTGTCCATGTGGCAATCAAAGATTTATTCTCAAGGGAAGAGGCCATCACAACCAAATACTTATTGGTAGAAGAAAAAAGTAAAGAGGACAGGAGTGGGATATTTAGCAGACCTGAAAATCCCATGATCCCTGTATTGTGCTGGTCAGAAACTCTAAGATCGATGGCTAGAAATGTGGCTTCTCCGGACCTCCCAATCGCGTTTAAAGACTTTAAACAAGCTTGCATGTTTTAGCTGTGAAGATGGTTAAATGCTACTTGAGTTCTTTGACATATCAATCTTGTAACCAAATTCTGGGTATAAGCTTTGTACTGAAGGCGTCTTTCTGAGAAAAATAAGCAAGCACTGAAATACAAATAATTCTTGCTTTAGACCGTTAACGATGGAAATACAGGGATGCATACTACGGAAAACACAGACAATGGGAGGGAATCAAAGGGATTTACAGCTCTAAACCTACATTGACAGACAACACTAGATTACTTTGTACCTGCCAGGTGTTCACAAAATAATTCTGTAAGGCGTGAATAGTGCTGTGGAGAAATGTGTAGTATGAGGTCTTATGCATTGGGTCGTGTAGGAAGCTGGCTCTGTATATGCAATACCAAAATGAGGTATAGTGTGCACAGAGTCCAGTGGAACCCCAAAGGTAGGCAGAGGTAAAAGTAGATAGCACCTTATTCTCTATTTGTGGCAGTGTGGGTGAGCAATAAGGCTTTATCAGAGGGTAGTTTTAAGTATTTGTTGTACACACTCAATCATCAAATGATGACACACACTCAAAGACGGAACTCAGACCAATTTTTTTTGTACAAAAATATTATTTTATTTCTAGAACCAAGCTAAGTCTGGCACAGGTAAGTGAAATAAATGCTTTGCAAAATATTATGCAGTGTTTACATGTGAATGCAAGTTCAAATGCAGTTGTTTGAAATACAGGTAAGTCAAGGTATTGACATTACTGTACAGATTACTTTTCAGTTAATTTTTAGATTACTTTTTAAGTGACTTTTTCTACTCGGTGTGATATGCCTAGCTATCACACTGGGACATTTCCTAGAGAAAAGGTAAGTAAAATCAGTTTTTCACAATTGTTATTTTTCAGGTTTCCATACAAATCAACTCCACACAACATTTTTCAGACAAAAACAGTCAATGGATTCCTATGGAGAGAAATGAAGTGATCGGTTACCAGGTGTACTCAGTCTTAGGGGTTGGGTTTCTGGGGTTAGAACAAGGGTTCCCCAGGGTCAAAGATGCACTCTTGTTACACCCTCAGCGGCACTAGGGCGGCTGGGTACAGAGTGCTGAGGCAACATGTTATCCAATGGGCAATAGGGGGCCTCCGGTTGGTGGCTGCTTACAAGCAGGCCACTGGGTTGTGGGAGCAAAGCTCCTGGTCTTGGGTTCAGGGCAAAGGGGGATCCTGTATAGCACAAAAAAGTGCACCCGCAGCGGCGCAGAGGCCGCTGGGTGCAGGGTGCTAGTTTGGCGTCGGGTGCTAAGTTGGTTTCAATGGGGATTCTTCGGTTTCAACAAAGACTGCAGGCTCTGGGATGAAGATCTTCTGGAGGTGACCACCGGTCGGAGAGGTAAGTTGGGATACCAGGGAATCCTGGGACACCGTCGGTTGGGCCACCCAAGGCCGTGGGGCTTCGGGTGCAGGGGTGTATTTAGGCGCCGGGTTTCTCTTACCAGCTCCGGTCCCAAGAATCCACCAGAAAGAGGCTGCAGGCTTCGCTGTGGAATTTGAGGCAGGTCAGAGATCACCAGATCTCTTGTCAGAATTGCTGGGGAGACCTCGTGGTGTTGGGCCACTCGAACTAAGACCTTGGCCGACGGGTCCTAAATGGTGCGGACTCGCGGATTTGGCCGGAGCCAGAGTCTGTGGGTGAACAAATCCGGTGTTCACGGGAGACAAAGTCTTTTCTTTGGAAGGTAGGGTAGGTCCTCGGGGTTCTTGAGGTTGCTGGCTGCAGGACACACCATAGTTTCGCTTCTGCAGGTTCGAGGTGGGGACAGACCGATAGGGCTGGGGCCAAGTCAGTGGGCGTCCTCCTCCTCTTAGCTTCAGCACGGCTGTTAAGTCTTTCTTCTTGGTCGTTTCTTGTCTGAGGAGGCAAGGTTCGGGGGTGCCCCTAAATACTAGTTTTAGGGACTCTACCGGTAAGTTAAGGTTGGGACCAATGGGTCCCTTCCTTGGGGTGGGTACACCCTCTATTATGCCACCCTCCAGTGGGAGGGGGGCATATGCCTCACTCTGTTTGGCCGGGTCCCCCATCTGCCAGACGGCAGGGACTGAGAGTTATGTTTCACCTCGCCTCCCCCACCTGAGGGGTGGGGTTGGCAAAGGTGGCCACACCTACCTTCCTCACTTGGTTTTCTCGGTGGTCCTCCTGCCCAAAGTGGGGGTCGAACCGGTGGGGACCAGTTGCTGGAAGTAGCAAAAAGCCTGGGGAAGCTCACAGAGGCGGCAAGCCTTTGAAGCTTCCCCTTTTTGGACCCTACCCATCCCGGGGGAGGAGGCTTGGCACCTCGTCCCGGGATGTGCATTGTTTCAGACCCCCCGAGAGCAGCAGCAGCTCTTGACCCAGGGGTCCAGAAACATGTCTGGTGGTGGCAACTGGTGAGCAGCCACTCAGCCTGGGCACTAGTGTTAGGTAATTTTTCAGGGGGCATCTCGAAGATGCCCTCTGTGTGCATTTTTCATTAAATCCCACATTGGCATCAGTGTGGGTTTAATGTGCTTAGAAGTTTGATACCAAACTTCCCAGTTTTCAGTAAAGCCATTAGGTACTGTAGAGTTCATAATGACAAACTCCCAGCACCATATACTCTTAATGGTATTACTGCACTTACATTGTCTAAGAATTGTCTTAGACACTGTAGGGGTACAAGGCTCATGCACCTGTACCCTCACCACTGGTATAGCACACTCAGCTAGAGGGGCTGATCTATGCCAGGGCAGTAGGTTGTAGGCATGGCATGTGTGCCATGTCGACTCTTCACTATGTTCTGCACCAAAACACGCAACCTGCAAAGGCAGTGTGTGTGTGTAACGTTACAGGGTCTCTGAGGGTGGCACAATAAGTGCTGCAGCCCTTAGGGGCCTTCCCTGGCCACAGTGCCCTTGGTCCCTGTGGTACCATTTACAGGGGACTGCCCTGTGGCCAAAGAATGCCAATTGGGTTTTGTCTTCAATGCAGTTTAGGGAAAGAACATAGGCCCTGGGTGCCTATTTGGCAGGAGCCCAGGGCGCACTGTCAAAGTACATCAGCAGTCACCTGGTTCTCCGTCGAGCTGCAGACCACCAAACGCGCCTGTTGAAAACTGGAGAAGATGTGGCTCCACGAACGCACTCCGGACAACCACGCAGCCCACAAGGACGCCACCCGCAGACATCACCACCTCATCAGATTAGTCACGAGATCCTCCTTCAAAGACCGCCTGGATAACAACGCACACGACAGCAAAGAGCTCATCAGCATCGTAAAGGAACTCTCCAACCCCAGCGCCAACGACATACCGCCCTCACAAGAACTGTGCAACTCACTGGCCATCTTCTTCCACCGCAAGATCGCTGACATCCATGACCACCCCAACTACGTCAGACCCCACCTCCCCTGTGAACACCACCAGCGCCACCCGCCTGACCTCTTGGTCCAACGTCAACGACGACGAGACACGCAAGGTCATGAACTCTATCCACTCAGGATCTCCGTCAGACCCGTGCCCACACCACGTATTCAACAAAGCAGACGCTGCCATCGCACCCCAACTACGGAAGGTCATCAACATCTCCTTCGAAACAGCGACATTCCCGGCAAGCTAGAAACACGCCGAAATCAGTGCCTTCCTCAAGAAGCCCAAGGCGGACCCCAAGGACCTCAAGAACCTCCGGCCCTGCTCCCGTTCCTGGCGAAGGTCATCGAGAAAATCGTCAACATGCAACTGGCCCGCAACCTGGAAGACAACAAGATCTTGGACCCGTCCCAGTCCAGGTTCAGACGAAACCACAGCACAGAGACAGCCCTCATCGCCGCCACAGACGACATCAGGCGCAAACTAGGCAACGGCGAAACATCAGCCCTCATCCTCCTGGACCTGTCTTCCACCTTCGACACGGTCTGCCATCGCACTCTAAAGACACGCCTCCTTGAAGCCGCAATCCAAGAGAAGGCCCTGGACTGGACCACGTCCTTCCTCTCCGGCAGAACCCAGAGCGTCCGCCTTCCGATCCGAGGCCACCGACATCATCTACGGCGTCCCCCAGAGCTCATCCCTCAGCCCGACACTGTTCAACATCTACATGGCCCCCTCGCACAAGTGGCCCGCTAACACGACCTCAACATCATCTCCTACATCGACGACACCCAGCTCATCCTCTCCCTCACCAAGGACCCGCACACCGCCAAAACCAACCTCCACGAGGGAATGAAGGCTGTCGCCGACTGGATGCAGAACAGCCGTCTGAAGCTAAACTCGGACAAGACGGAGGCACTCATCCTCGGACCCACCCCCTCAGCCTGGGACGACTCCTGGTGGCCGACCACATTGGGAGCAGCACCGACACCCACCGACCATGCACGCAACCTACGATTCTTCCTCGACTCCTCCCTCTCCATGTCTAAACAGGTCAACGCCGTCTCCTCCTCCTGCTACAATACCCTCCGCATGCTCCGCAGGATCTACAAGTGGATCCCGACCGAAACAAGAAGAATGGTGACACAGGCCCTCGTCAGCAGTAGACTGGACTACGGCAACGCACTCTACGCAGGAATCCCAGCCAAACACCTACGATGACTACAACGCATCCAAAACGCCTCCGCCCGACTGATCGTCAACGTCCCCCGCCGCAGCCACATCACCCCCCACCTGAGAGACCTACACTGGCTCACCGTCGACAAGAGGATCACCGTAAAGCTCCTCACCCACGCACACAAAGCACTCCACGACCTGAACAGCAGACTCAACTTCTACACCCCGACCCGCCAGCTCCGCTCCGCCAGCCTCGCCCTCGCCGATGTCCCCCGCATCCAACGAACAACATCCGGCGGCAGATCCTTCTCCTACCTCGCCGCCAAGACCTGGATCACCCTCACTACCCACCCACGGCAGACCCAAGACCTACTCGCCTTCAGAAGACTCCTCAAGACCTGGCTCTTCGAGCAGTAGCGGCACCCCCTCCCCTCAGCGCCTTGAGACCCTCACGGGTAAGTAGCGTGCTTTACAAGTACTCTGATTGATTGATTGAGCAGTTTAACAAAAAGTGGGGGCAACCATGCAAAAAGAGGCCTCTTTTTACAGGTGCGATATTTGTTGTGGAAAACCTGGCTAGCATTGAAAGTTTATGTGAAAAAACCTGTACATCTACAGGCATTCACAATCGCAACCTTTTCTACCCTGAAAATGGTTGGAGAATACATGAAACAAAGAGCTGTAGCAACTTCCCTCTTGGAGTGGCGGGTGTAGGATGGTTTGGTGGGAGGAAAACCGATTACCCCAGATGAGTTTCTACATGATGGAGTGTTTTCTCAGGAAGAAAGCAAATTACATGTGCATATCGGGCTGCATTTCCACACTGTTTAATTGCACTCTATACGAATATGTACCACTGAAAATGCAAGACGTAGAAATATCACTTGACATTCTCTCAGAAACGCACCTGAAATCCTATGTCTGGCATAAAGTGTAAAAGTACATTTAAATGGATGTGTAAATCTTGGCTTGTTCTTTTACCCCTTTTTGTGTGAATCGGGCCCATTTGTGTGTCTGAGAAACCCGCTTATATGTCCCCTACAGCAGGCTGTTTTTTATTCCCCAACTTTGCATTAAAATGCCGCAGGTTACACAGTGACAATTCACAAATAGCCAGTGCAATTTAGTGCATGTATTGGTATATTCATATTGTAAAGCACTTACCTCAAAAAAAAAAAAGGAAAAGATGTTCATCCAGGTTTAAAATTAAGTAGGTGGCGTGTTGCCTATATAAAGGATATGCGACATGGCACAATATGTACGTATGTTTAATAAAACATTATGCGTCGCACAGATCATGTTGTGCAGAGGAAGCTCAGTAATAGTTTACACATATATGTAACTATGGGTTGATGAAATCTTCAACTTCATGTCTCATAATGTTATGCTTAAAATATGTTTTGCTTTAGAACAACCTGTTAACAAGCACTAGCAAAGCCAACAGGCCTTGCTTATAACAATGCCTGATGCTTTTAACTAGACAGTTACTGGAGTGGTGTGGCTCACTGGTTAGAGGCGGCAGACCCGTAAGCAGAGAACGGCCCGGGACCAGGGTACAATTCCCGACGCGGCAGGGTCATGGACCAGGGTCAAAACGGACTTGATAATTCTCACCTCGGTGCCTACTCTAACCAGGGAACACACACTGCAACTCTGGGCATTAAGCTTGCCTCATCTCTACAACGGCCCCCATTGACGCCGAGGATGCCTGGTTTCACCTTGGAGATACCCAGAAAGGGACCATCTCACAGGGAAAACCAGGACGGGTTCCCTAGCGGTCTTCAGCGCCAGGATACTCAATGGAGTCGCAGTGCGCTTTACAAGTATCCCACATTTACATTTACTCACTCTTAACCATTCGAGGGGGGGAAACATTTTGTGTGTAAAACATGTAAGACAGCTGTCTGTGGTACGAGACGGTTACCCTGTGAGCAATGCAACAGCTTGTTAGGTCGAGCCTGGGCATGTGCTGCTCTGCGAGGCATTCTGTAATCTGAAAGAGTCTATTAGTTATAGATTCCTTACCTTTAGAATTACCTCCAGGCATCAGACTGGATACAGAGACGTTTTCTGTAGCTGTACCCCTGTGCGTTGGTAGGTGGCGTCGGTCGACTCCGTGTTCGTCGTTGGTGGCGTGATCGCCGGAATGACGTTGCGGTGTCTACTTAGACACCGCTGCTGCGCGCTGACGCCAGTTATTTCTTTTTCCACATCAGCCAGCGCAGATCCAGAGATAGCGGTACCTTTAGTAATTTTTTGACTAATGCTTTTTTTACTTTTGTGGACATCTTTTTCAAGTCGTTCGACTCCTGGTGCACGTAGGGATGTCCCATCGGCGTACCAGCTTCAATTGATGTCAGTCACAAACCCACACCTCCTCTGCCTCTGGTGTCTGGAGCACGACCACGACCTGAAGTCGGGCTCCGACTGTCGGGCCATGAACCCAAAGTCTTTGCGAGAGCAGTCCCGAAATCTTCTGGAGGCCCGACAGTCCGCTCCGTACTGCTCGAGGTTACGGTCGAGAGGGAGGTCGCAGGACCGGTCGCGGAGTCACCACCATCATTCCTCCTCAAAGTCTTCGTCATCGGGTAAGTTGAAGCACAAGAAGAAGGCGAAGAAGCACCGACGCTCTTTGCCTTCTCCCCGTCCGTCGTCTGACATGACATGGAAGATCGTCGTCGTCGCCCGCGGAGCCAGCTGTGAATGCTTCAAACTTCCCTCCCTTCCGGGGAGCCGGAGCGTCCCCTGCCCAGCTTGGTGCATTTTATGAAGCCCTCCATTCCATCTTTGGTCTGCCCGACTCCGCCGGCGCACCTTCGCGCCACGAGGACTTGGCTGGAGGTTCTGAAGACATCACCGGACCTTGGTATGCTCTCTCCCCCTACCGTGGCCACGGAGAAGGGATCATCCTACGCTGTGGTGTTGCGTAGCGCGGCTAAGGCATTGGGCCTTGAGCTCCCTATGGTGGCATTTAGGATTAACCTCCTGACTGAGGTGCTTCAGCCCGCAGCGGCCTCTTCAGAGCCCCTGAGCCATTCAATGATGCCTTCACAGGCATCCTTCTGGGCACTTGGTCCAAGCCCAGCACAGGGGCTCCAGTGGATAGGATTATTGCCTGACGCCACCTCCTGGCCGACCCAGTTTTCCTCTCCCAACACCCTACCCCTGAGAGCTTGGTGGTCCAAGCCTCAACATCTAAAGGCATGTTCCCTACTGCTCCCCCAGATAGGGAATCCAAGAAGCTGGACCACCTTGGGAAGAAAATGTTATCTTTCGCAAGCTTAGGAATGTGGTCAGTGAACACTGCATGTCTCTTGGGCCGCTGCACCCACTCTGTGTGGGACACGGTTGCGCAAGTGCTGCCACAGTGCCTGGAGGAGGCCAGGACTGTACTCTCCCGTGGGATCGCGGAGGGTAGAGACCCACAGAAGTTTGCCATTCGATGTGGGCTGCATTCTGCCGACTCGCTAGGTAGAAAGATTTCTATGTCAGTAGCCTTGAGACGCTACGCCTGGCTGAGTTCCACTGCCTTTTGCCATCGATGTCCAGTCCACCCTTTTGGACATGCCCTTTAATGGCCGTCGCCTGTTTGGCGACAAGGCGGACAATGCGCTTGAGCGCTTGAAGGACTCTAGGGCTACGGTCAGATCCTTGGGCCTCGCTGCCACCTCTTGCCCAGTTCAGTCCGCCTTTCACCCCTTTCGTGGCTACGGAAGGGGTGTCCCACCTCGTTCCACCCAGGGCCACAGGCCGCGCAAGCTACTCAGCCTCTACGTGACTGGGACGTGGGCAGTGATATTGATCTGGGGGCCAGCGGGCGGGGCAGTCCACCAGTGCCCCTCTGCATCAACCTCCCTAGTCCGATCTTTCAGGGCCACCAGTTGCTAGTGGGCGGTAGGATCCACCATCACCTCCCCCACTGGCAGAACATCACGTTAGATAGGTGAGTTTTGCAGATAGTCCGAAGGGGCTACTCCTTCCCCTTCGAGACTACCCTTCCCTCCATGCCACCAGCACGCCATTGCATGTTGGAGGATCAGATGACCCTTCTCTGTCCGGAAGTTGCGGCTCTCTTGGCTATCGAGCTATAGCTATCGATAAGCCCCTATGCCAGAAGTAGGATGTGGTTGTTATTCCCACTGCTTCCTGGTACCCAAGAAGGACTAAGGCCTGCGTCCTATCTTGGATCTCAGGGACGGCAACCGCCTCCTCCGGAATGAGAAGTTCAAAATGTTGATATTGGCTCAGTTCCTGTCTGCCCTCGACAAAGGAGACTGGATGGTAGTGTTGGACTTGCAGAACGCCTATTTCCACATCCCTGTCCTGCCAGCCCACAGTTACCTACAGTTCAGGGTAAACCACGAGCATTTTCAGTTTACCGTGCTCCCTTTTGGCCTTACCAGCGCTCCTCTGATGTTCACGAAATTGATGGGGGTGGTCGCAGCTCATCTGCGCAGATCAGGGTTTCCAGTCTTCCCCTATCTCGACGACTGGCTGTTGAAGGGGAGCTCGCTCCAGGCTGTCGTCTCCCACCTCCAGACTACGGCGGACCTCCTGCACTCGCTGGGGTTCACTATAAATGTGCTGAAGTCACCCCTTATTCCCTCCCAGAAACTCCTTTTTATCAGAGCATTTCTGGATAGAGAGCAGTTTCGGGCTTATCCTCCCAAGCAACGATTCCGGGATATTCGGGCTATGATACAGATGTTTCAGCCTCTATCCCTGATTTCGGTGAGAATGACCCTGAGGCTGCTGGGCCTCATGGCTTCCTGCATCCTGCTGGTGGATCATGCCAGGTGGCATATGCAGGCTCTGCAGTGGGACCTGAAGTTCCAGTGGGTACAGCATCAGGGAAATCTTTCTGATTGCGTCCAGATCTCGGAGGGCACTTCACACCAATTGCAGTGGTTGCTAACGAACCAGGATTGGGTCAACGGCAGATGCCTCTCCCTCCCCCAACCAGAGTTCACAGTGATGACAGATGCGTCACTCCTGGAATGGGGCAGCCACATGAGGGAGGCCGAGCTCAGAGGCCTCTGGTCTCCGGCGGAGTCCGGGCTCCACATCAACCTTCTGGAGCTCCCGGCGATTCTTCTGGCACTGAAGGCATTCCTTCCTTCTCTCAGAGGAAGGGTGGTGCAGGTGTTCAAGGACAACACCACCGCCATGTGGTACTGCAACAAATAGGGTGGGGTGGGGTTATGGACTCTGTCAGGAGGCTGCTTCGCCTTTGGAAGTGGCTGGAACATCAGGGTATGTCCCTGGTGGTTCAACACCTGGCAGGTTCTCTGAACGCCAGGGCGGACGAACTAAGCCACGGGTGCATGATGAATCATGAATGGCGTCTTCACTCGGAGGTGGTGCAAGGTCTCTTAAAGCAGTGGGGAGAGCCTTGTTTAAATCTGTTCGCCACTGAAGAGAATGCGCAATGTCGTCAGTTTTGTGTTTTGGAATTTCCAAGGAGGCACTCGATTGGCGACACTTTTTGTTGCAGGTGGAATTGCAGTCTTCTATACGCCTTTGTGCCAATTCCACTTCTACCAAGAATGCTGATGAAGATCAAGCGCGACCAGGCTCAAGTCATTCTTGTGGCTCCGGATTGGGTACGAAGTGCGGTAAACCGAGCTCTTGAACATGGCCATCGATCCTCCGATCAGACTGCCTCTTCGGTAGGATCTTCTGTCGCAGCAGCAGGAGATGGTCATCCACCCGAACATGTCCAGCCTCCACCTTCTTGCTGGAGTTGAGCGGCGACAGTTGAAAGCTTTCGACCTTCCTCCTGAAGTCTGTAACATTATTTTGGCTGCCAGACCTCCCTCCACCAAAAGGTATACGCCTGTAAATGGAACAAATGTGGTGCATGGTGCACCGCAAAGGCCTTGGATAGCCTTTCTGCCGCTCCTTCAGAGGTTCTCTTCATTCTTTCCTTGGCTCAGCAGGGCTCTGCGCAGGGCACTCTTAAAGGCTATTTTTTGGCCGTTTCGGCCTTTCTTCGCCTCAGCCTTCTCTTTTCAAGTCCCCTATTGCAAATAGATTTCTTAATGGCATTACTCACCTTCTTCCTTCTATTTTGGCATGGCCCAGTGGGACTTGAATCTTGTCTTGACCTACCTTATGTGTGCTCCTTTCGAGCCTCTACATAATTCTCCTCTCAATCTTTTGACTTTAAAGACTGCTTATCTGGTTACCATCACCTCTGCTCGCAGGGTGAGTGAGCTTTAGGCTTTTTCTTCTAAACGTCCTTTCCTGGCTGTCCATCCGGACAAAGTTGTCGTCCGAACTAGACGTACTAGACCTTCTTTTCTTCCCAAAGTGGTTACCTCTTTCCATATGGGACAGACCATCACTTTGCCCACCTTCTTCTCGCCCCCGCATCCTTCCAAGGAGGAGGAGAGACTCCACCTAATGGATCCAAAATGTGCGTTATCATTTTATCTGGATCACACAAAACAATTCCGGGTTGACGATCAACTCTTTGTTGGCTATTTGGGTGCCAAGAAAGGTCGGGCTGTGCAAAAACGAACCATCTCTCGATTTGCATTAAAATCTGTTATTCCTTCACGAAAACTGAGCCTCCGGTATGGCTGCGCGCCCATTCTACCAGAGCGACGGCAGCCACTACTGCTTTGAGACGTGGAGTCCCCCTCAGTGACATTTGCCACTTGGGCATCACTGCACATGTTCACTAAACATTACAGCCTGGATAGTCCAGTCCGGAGAGACTGCTTCTTTGGCTGTTCAGTTCTCCAGGACTTTCTGGTGTGAACTTAGTTCGCAGGACCACCTCCAGGGTTGGTATTGCTGGGGATCTATTCTAAGGTAAGGAATCTATAACTAATAGTCTCTTTCAGATGAACAAGTTACTTATTTACGTAACAACATATCTGTAAGAGACATATATTAGTTATAGATTCCTTACCGCCCCACACATCCTCCCCATTCTGCGAACTGACTTCTAGAGTTAGGGACTCCCTTTCAGGGCTCTAGTTTTGAGCACCAGTGGTCAGTGTTCTGCATGGCTTTGCGCTTCTGACGTGGAATGTCTTGTAAAAGAACTGACATCAGAGCGCAGGGGCGGCGTCTAAGTAGATACCACAATGTCATTCCGGCGATGGCAACGCCGAACGCGGAGTAGACCAACGCCACCTTCGGACTCGCAGGGGTACTTAAACAGAAAAATTCTCCGGATCCAGTCTGACGCCTGAGGGTAATTCTATAATACCTAATGTATCTCTCTTACAGATTAATCGTTACCAAAGGTAAGTAACTTGTTCTTCAGGTATGGACTTGAAGCTCTACCCATTTTCCACCCATCTTTTAAATTGGCTCCTGGTTCTTTCCTTTCTAAATGGCTGCTTTTGATTCATAAATAGGCTTAGTAGTCCTTCCTTAGTAAGGCCTTATATATATTTGTAACGTCCCAGTAGGACTGGCACTTTTACTTGTGTTACTCGGTTTGTTTTATTTAGTTTGTGAGTACTATTTCCTTGAATGATTTCTCCTGTTCTACTCACAACATTCTTTCCTACAACACAGCACACCACTCGCTTTTATTAGTAATAGCAGCTGCATCATATTTACAAAATGCGTGGCTCACCCAACTTGCACCTTTTTCATCAACATTATATATTTTTTGTTTGCCAGCGTGGTATGCTTTATAGCGGTTGCGCTCCTTTCTTTATTTTATTTGGCAGCGTGTTCCGCTTTAACTATAGCAGCTGCGCTCTGGAACCATTCATTTAGTTTAGCAATGGGTTTTAATTTTTTTTCTGAAAGCGCCCCATGCCGTTCTTTCACTTTAATGGTGGCCGCACACCTTTCTTTAGATGCTGCTCGCCGTATTCAGTTTAGTAGCGAGCCCCTACTAAAGAATGGGGCGTGGCCACCATTAATGTGAAAGCACGGCAGAGGGCGCTTTTACAAAAAAAATGTGTTTGTAAAGTTCGCAAACAAATGTTTTATTTTTGTGAAATTGCCCCATTCTACACTATCACTTTAATGGCGGCCGCGCCCCTTTCTTTAGACTCCGCTCGTGGTATTCACTTTGTCGGCGCAACATCGCCTTTTAACACACGGGCCTCCTCTACCGCATCATTTCCCTTCCCCATCCTCTCCCTTTCAATGTGCTTCGTGTCAGGTCTCGCATTTGCAAGTGTTTAAGCTATTGTCATTATAAATTACGATGCTTTTTATGTATATGTTGGTTTTCAAACACCTAAATGAGACATTGTCATTTACAATGCCATTAGCTTAAACTCTTGCAAATGCATGACCTATTGCTTTGCAAATGCTTGTTGATTGGTACCAGTGTAACTGCTAATCTGTACGGAGTGAGTGTTCTTGCAGAAAAGACTGTGATGGGTGCAGAGTGCTGTCAATAGTGTTTTTCTCAAAGTCTGTAAATGGTGTGAGAATGTTGCCAGTTTTATGAGACAGCTTGTGGGTGGAGTGTGAGTACTGCCTGCAGTGAGTCTGCTCTACGAGAAGTTGGAGCAATATTGGTAAAGACTGAGTTTTTACCAATTGCAAGTCTGTGATTAAATTCAGTATTTAGTACGGTGTGTAATGTGAAACTTTTTGTGTGTGAGGTATGAGACTGCTGTTCATAGTGTGCAACTGCTATGGTACGAGAGAAAGGATTTTCTTGAACATTGGTCCATCCTTCACACAAATCACACACCGAGGCACTGCTGATAGAACAAAGCACACACTACTGCACACTGCTTTGTATATGACCCACATTTGGGAGCGGGAAAAAGTGTTTTTTCGAAAAACCATTCAGGTGAATGGAATTTCCCCCATATGCTTGAATTGAAGTGAGTGCAATTTAGCGAAACAAACGTAAAGTACAAACTTTTTTTCCGCTATAAAATTTGGATACTCATTTTAATTAGGTGAGTTGACATGCCCCATGCCCTGCTGAGAAATTCAACTACTACGTATGACAGAAATCCCACATTAGAGCATCATCCATGTACTACATTCAAAGATCATCCATAAATTCAGTTCAGTGTCCCTCTTCAAACATCCAACATGGATCGAGAGATACGGAGCTCTGCTGTAGCCTATTCACAAACTCAGGAACAGTGGAAGCAACCAACAACTGGGGAGGAGTTGCATGGCGCTGTGCAAAAATAAAGTCGCATGTTGAAGCGTATCGCTCACCTCTGCTCCTTAAATTTAAAGTGAAAGCAGCACCGTTTATAAATAAATAAAACGGCATCAGACATGCTGCTTGAGCAATGAAAAAACACCTGTGACTAACAAAAAGACGAGCGGCCACCATATTTAATAATAAAGCTGAAGCGTAGTGCCGAGCTAATGAAGAGATAAGTGCGATTTGCCTCTGAAAAAATTAAATGCCGTCCAAAACATGAACCGCGGTGTCCATGAAGCGGGTGTCGTGCTGGTATATGAGCCAAGGGAAAGCAACAAAAAAATAAGTGCACAGGAAGAAACCTAAATTCACATAACAGGGACAGTAGCCTGGGAGGGTCCGAAACACCAAAGGGCGGGACTAATTAAGCATATCCACCAAACAAAAACAGGCATTTACGAAGGGCACTAACAGGAGCCAGTAGAAAAGATGGGAGGTGCTTCAAGCCCATATGCACAGCATGCCTCGCAGACCGGAAAAGCACCTAAAAAGCAGTAAATAATTCAGCGTTCTGTATTTTGTTAGCTTATTCTCATGTATATAACAATAAAGATTAGAAAATGGTTAATGTGATTCATTTGTTCATCATGTTCTGAACAAAAACATTATAATGGTAAGATAACCTAGAAAATGGAAATAATTTTTGGTTATACCATAACAGACATGTTATCCAGGGTATCATTCAAATTTCATTACAAGACCGGAGGCTACCATTATGCATGCAACTTTTAATGCAGTCCAAGCATAGCCGCATATGTCACAAAGCAAAAGTTCCAACTTAGAATACATATGAATCAACAATAGCATGAATCACTAGGCAATCAGCCTCTTTTAAATGCGGCTCCAAGCAAGATAAGTCACCTCCTTACTTAGCTCTTTATAATATTGTAATTTCATGTTTAAGACTTGTATTTTATTATTAATCTATATTTGTTACTATATACTGATTAACCCCTTAATCCCTACAGGAGTAATATTTATATATATATACAATGTACCTGTTTTATATACCATCTTATAAGGTAGAGTAACACTTTTTTACTCCTTATACCCAGACCCCCAACCTCCAATTTACGGAGGTTGGCTTCCGCTTTCCTTTCCTGTAGTTGTCTTTATTTTACAGTTATAATTCTTTCCTCTCGCGCGCGAATTATTCAAAAAACACAGTGACCCGCTTTTATTTTCAGAACAATCTCCCAGACGTTCATAATTGTGCCCAATACCTTAGACTTTGTCAAAACCTTGTGAGGTACGACGCTTTGTGAATTTATCTAAATATTTATCCGTGTTACCCTCGCCTCCATCCCATAATCAGTCTATTAGGATTGATATTTACAAAGTAATTTGAAGGTAATATTAAAAAATAAAAAAAAAAAAAAAAAAAAGGGAGAGGATATATATATATATATATATTGAAAAGATTACTATAAACATATAAAAAAAAAAGGCTGTACATATATAGAAAGTTTATAGAGAAAGGTTAAGAATTCTATATAAGCTTCAGACATTCTTATATATTTATTTTTTCAATTCAAAATATGTCTGAGTCAGATTCTGATTCAATTCACAGTATTACTGTTGAATCTGATTTTAATAATGATGCCATCAAAAAACTTATCCACAAGGAGATGAGATCATGTATGTTTTCTACTCTCTCCCAAGTTATGTCATCTAAGAGACCCTTGATCCATGATAATGATGACCTATCTGACTTGGACATAGCTGAGATTAATGATCTCACCGAAAAAAGGGGTAAGAGGCATAAAAAAAGTAATAATATTGATTATACCCCAGAGAGCACGGGAGGTCGTAGCACCTCAAATTTTACAGGAGGTCCTCGCACCTCATTTGCCTCAGGTGTCCCTCGCGGCACAAATCTGAAAGGTGTCCTTAGCGGCACAAATCTGAAAGGTGTCCTTAGCGGCACAAATTTGATGGGTGTCCCTCGCGGCACAATTCACCAAAGTGCTCTAGATAATGATCCAAGTGATATTGATGGCTCAGAATTTCCTGACAAATATATTCTTGACCTAGATGAGGACGAACAAGATATTGATTCCTTTCTCTTGAATGACGACAATGGTCCTTCATCTTCTAAAGATAGTATCTTGGACCGTTTAGGGGAAGAAATGTTCTCCCCTTTTAACATTAAACATCCTAGAAGCTCAGAGTGGACTCCACATGAGCACGTTTCTAAATTCATATCTAAATGGATTAGGAACCCTTTAGAAAGGGAAACTTGCAATCTTTTGAGGGCAGAATGCACCAGACCTTCAATTGAAGGTAAAGTCTGTCAAACTCCTAACCTTGATCCGGAACTAATTACTTATCTTTTTAAATTAAGAAGAGACCCACGCAAAGGCTTGGAAAGGTCGCTTAAGCTCTGCCAAGATAAAGTTCTCGACATCCTAGGTCCACTTACTAAAATAATCGACGCAGCTGAGGAGAGTTACCTTAATGGTTCCCCTCTTGACACACACTCCATTCGAGGATGGAGCCAAAGAGCACTTGTCCTCTTAGGAAATGCCAACGCAGGACTTAATTGTGAAAGAAGAAGAGTAGTCCTCAATAAAATTAGTCCAAAATTAATCGATATGGCTGAAAAAGAAACCTCCATTAATCCAAAAGGTTTACTTTTTGGAGAAGTTTTAATATGTATCAACCTTTACCGCTTTAGATAGAGCGCATCAAAACATGAAAAAAGTTTTTAACTACAACAGCAACCTTTTTGGAAGGGCTGGAAGAAGGGGGCAATCTTCCGGCCGCTTTAATCGACGCCCCTTCCCAAGAAACAGAGGCAATTTTGGTAGAGGGTACCAACCACCCAACTAACCACAGTTTTATCCACCCAGAGGAAGAGGTTTCCGCTCCAGAGAATTCCGAGCACGAGGAGCACCTGCTGACTCCACCCCTCAAGTGAGTACTCCTTCCCCTTCCCTTTCTTTGAATCCAAAAGTATGTGGCAGACTAAGATTCTTTTACCACAATTGGAAAATTATCACACAAGATCCCTGGGTTCTGAACACCGTTCAAGGTTTTTGTATAGATTTCACCAAGACTCCAATACAGTACTCTCTTCCAAGACCGACACCCCTTACACTAGATCAAGAAAAAATCATAGAAGAAGAAATTTCCTCAATGCTAAAAAAAAAAGGAGCAATTCTAGAGGTACCCAAGGAATTTATGACATTCATAAGTACTCTCTTCCTTGTGGAAAAGAAAGACAAGGGTTGGAGACCGGTTATAAATCTCATGGAACTCAACAAATTCCTTGTCTACCGTCATTTCAAGATGGAGGGCATCCATCTTCTCAGAGACCTCTTACTAGAAGGAGACTGGCTAGTCAAATTAGATCTGACGGACGCCTACTTTACAATTTCCATGACAAAGGAACACCAACCCTTGCTTCAGTTCATTTGGAAAAACCATCTCTTTCAATTTCAGGCTCTCCCCTTCGGCCTCTCTTCAGCCCCATGGTGTTTCACCAAGGTAATGAGAGCAGTTGCCTCATGTCTAAGAGAAAAAGGGATTTGTCTCATCATTTACTTAGACGACATCCTGATTCTTTCTCAAGACTATGCTCAAATCATCAAAGATCTGAAGACAGTTATAGACCTCTTAGAAAGTCTGGGTTTTATCATAAACTGGGAAAAATCCATTCTAGTCCCCTCAAAGAAGATGGAGTTCCTGGGCTTCACAGTAGACACAACAGAATGTCTTCTCCTTCTCCCTCCCAAGAAGATTGCCAAAATAATAAAGGAGATAAGACATGTATTGAAACAAGAAAATCTCTCCCTAAGAGAACTAGCAAGACTTCTAGGCCTTCTATCTTCCTCCATTCAGGCCATTTTTCCGGGACCACTGAATTATCGAGCCCTTCAGAGAATAAAAGCAAGAGCTCTCAGGTCAGGTCTTTGGTACGGAGATCGAATTTCCTTAAACCCAGATGCAATCTTAGAACTTAACATGGTGTTTAGACAATCTAGATGCATGGAATGGGAGAGCGATCTTTGGTTCAGCACCAGATTTTATTCTAGAATCGGATGCCAGCCTTCATGGCTGGGGTGCTTGTCTACAGAACCAGAACACTGGAGGAATTTGGTCCCAACAAGAGTCCCTGCACCACATCAATTATCTAGAATTAACTGCAGGACTTTATGCTCTAATGAGCTTCAAACGCTTTCTTCAAGGAAGATCAGTCATATTGAAAATGGACAATATGTCTGCCGTTGCTTACATAAACCGTCTAGGATGGACCAAGTCAGAAGACCTCTCCATTCTAGCAAAGAAGCTTTGGTTTTTCTGCCTAGAACACAAAATCTCTCTGAGAGCAGAATACATTCCAGGGAAATCCAATCTTTGCGCAGATTGGAATTCAAGATTCATCTTGGATTACAGCGACTGGAAGCTCAACACTTCTGTTTTCAACTCCCTCAATCATTTCTGGGGCCCATCCCAAATAGATTTATTTGCGAGCAGATGGACTACCCAATTGATATCTTATTTCAGCTGGATGCCCGATCCTGGTGCTCTAGCAGTGAATGCCTTTCTCCAACCTTGGGTAGGGATCAACGCTTATGCCTTCCCTCCATTTGCAATGATCCAGAGACTCCTTCAGAAAGTGAGACAAGAACGATCCTCAATTGTCCTAGTAACTCCTTTTTGGCCATCCCAAGTCTAACGATCTCGCTAGACTTTCGTCAACAGCTTCAACTCTCCTTGGAGAGTCATGGGCCCCTGGAACACATTACGGGTACAACAACATTTGGAAAGTCTGGTCACGTTGGTGCTTGGAAAGGGACTTGGATCCCGTGGAGGCACCTATTGTTGATATAGTTAATTTTCTTGGAGAACAATTCGATAGAGGTTCAAGTTACAGATCTCTCAATTGTTTTAGATCTGCTATTTCTGCAGGACATTCTCTAATTAACAATAAAACGGTAGGTAAAAATCCTAATATTTGTAGAATACTTAAAAGTATCAGACTTAGAAGACCTCCTCAACCTAGCTATCAATCTCTTCGGGATGTTAATTTAATTCTTGACCTTTTTTGTTCTTGGCCAGTTAATTCTCTTCTCAGCAGGAAGAATCTTTCTATCAAATTAGCTACTCTTCTTTGCTTAATTTCATGCATTAGAGTCTCTGATGTTAAAGCTCTAGATATTTCTTTTAGATCTTACGATATGTTTGGAGTCAAATTTGAAATACATAGAAGAACTAAAACCATGTCAGATTCTATTTTCTATCCTCGTTTTGATACTTGCACTAAACTCTGTGTTGTTCAATGTATGAAAGAATATGATGTGAGAATGAACTCTCTTTGTCCTTTGAATGTATCTCAGTTACTCCTCTCTTTTGTTAAACCCCATAAAGGAATTTCTTCTAGCTCTATTGCTGGATGGGTTAAAACAGTCATGAAACTTCCTGGAATCAATCTGAATATTTTTAAACCACATTCTATTAGAGGCGCAATGGCCAGTAAGTCATTCTGCTCAGGTGGTAAGTTAGATGATATTCTAAAGGCTGCTGATTGGTCTAATTCTAGAACCTTTGCTCATCATTATTGCAAACCTGTTTCTCACATGTCTGATGTTGATTTACATGGCTACCAACATGCATAATGGTAGCCTCCGGTCTTGTAATGAAATTGCGATTCTCCTATTTACATGACCAGAGAATCTGGATTTCATTAAAGACACGGAGGCTAACATTATCCCTCCCACCCTTCCCTGGGTGGTTGATTAAATGATATAATATATATATAATATATGTTATGATATGCTTATTTGAATTTTTTACTTACAAACAAACATTAGTTTCCTTTGCAGGATTACTTCCATCCTTTCCTTTGTCAGGAATTGTTATTTAGATGATTGTTTATTATTCTTGTCCTTAATACTTTTATTGGGATTTATTAACAACCTTTCTTTGCCTTGCAGATAACTTGTCTTCTTGATTTCACACCTGTGGATCAATCGTGGATGGTGTTTTCTTCCGTCATCCTTCTTCAAGTTTGATGTTTCATTGGATTTGTTTGGACTTTTCCTTTTTCATTGTCACCACATTTAAAAGAGGCTGATTGCCTAGTGATTCATGCTATTGTTGATTCATATGTATTCTAAGTTGGAACTTTTGCTTTGTGACATATGCGGCTATGCTTGGACTGCATTAAAAGTTGCATGCATAATGTTAGCCTCCGTGTCTTTAATGAAATCCAGATTCTCTGGTCATGTAAATAGGAGAATCGCAATTGTTTGTGTCTGACTTCCCCACCCAAAAAATTAAGTGTTTTGCAACGTGCTCTGCCCTCTGCTGCACAAGAGGCATCCTACAGGGATTGGGGGTTTCCCTTTTCTGGATCAAAATCTAGTTCCTTTTCCACATTGGAAAGGCCCCTCCTTACAGCAATGTTATGTAACATTGCACAGCTAGCTATGATTTTGCAACAGATATTTGGACGGTACTGTAGAGCTCCTCCACTGTTGTGCAAACACCTGAATCCTGCTTTGAGGATGCAGAAGGTGTGCTTTTTTACAGAGCGTGTGGTCTTGTGAGCTCAGTTGAATCTTGGCTTACTTCGTGTAGGGAGGTTTAAATAGGGTAGTCGTTTCCAAAGATGTAATGCATAAGCACCGTCACCTACAAAATAACACAATCTTACATTAACATTTGCAGTTCTGTTACACTGGAAACATGTTTGTTCGACATATTGATAATGCTTATCAAGCTAAAAACCATTGGCAAAATCACCTTGATGCAGATTGGTATATATCCTACTGTGGTTTAACACTTAAGAATCATGTGGAAAGCGGGCTACAAGGTTTGTTGTGATACAGGAGGTATCACACACAACCTGAATATTGAGGGAGTGACTTTTTGTGATTATGAAATATTAACTCCTTTTAGAGGGTGGGGATATAGCAATGTGAGTACCATCTACACAGCCTATGACATTTCTGACTTGTGCAATACAATAACAATTCAGTTTGGTATGTTATACGTCCTTTTGGGATACTGGAAAAGTAATCTAATTCTAAATTTTAGACAACATAACATCAAGAAATCTTTTTTTTTTAAATCCTTGAAAGAGCCCTTTGTGACACTGCCCTTATTACAGCCATTACTCCCTGGTAACTTCTAGAGGCTAAAAAGTGCAGCGAGCAGAGTATTCGAACATGCAGTGGTATGGCATTAGTTCTATCTGTTGGTATTTATAGCAGTGGATTGAAATCTGTAATTAAATCCAAAATAACCTGACTACTTAGTCTGTACTTATCATATATCTTCTCCTCTGTTTGGTTAAAAAGGGTTACCCTAACACTCAAAACCCTTTCCTGTCTTCTCCACTGCATACCAGCCAAAATCCTCATCCTCTTCGCAAGGACATACAAAGCTGCTATATTGAAAGGACCTGATTCATTTTGGGTCAGTTTTTATAGGTTGCACCTTATAAACACCTGAATAGTCACAGATTGACTGCTTCATGCATACTAATACCAGTTTGCTTTTAGGGAATTCCTAATAGTGATTCAGTATTTGCAGTCACAAAAATAGTGATTCCATATGCATTCGTACTAAAGAAAAACGATCTGAATGCCTTTTGTGCATAGGAAAACAGCTTTTTAGGTCGAGCCTAGAGCAGCGCATGCACTGCTTGCTCGACTTTTAGTAAGGGGGTTTTCAAAGTGCTACCAGAGGCTTTTGCTGGCCTCAAGCTTGCGTGCGCACGTGCAGCCGCCATCTGTCTTTTCTCTGTCAGTTGGCTCCATTTTAGCTAATTAGAACTGGCTGAGCACTATGCCGCATTTATTCTCATCCCGTTACACTTGTGACTTCTATCCTCCGCTCGCTTTGCAGGAGGAGACTTGTAACTGAGCCTCAACACCATTCGATACAGCTACATCTCTCACGTTGGTCTATTTTTGCAAAGCCCACGAGACCGAGGTTGCAAAGATGCCGTTATTCTCCCGTGAGGTGCTAAGTGCACACAGCGACAACCCCACACCAGGCCTGTGCGTCCCTGAGGCGACCCGGTTCGTATCTCTGGTCTGCGCACTCTAGCAATGTCTTATCGTGAGCAGTAAAACCACATCACGTCTTCACTAATTACAGGACTCATCAGCTGAAGCCCGTTTTAATTGTAAGAAATCCCAAGTGGGGGTGGAAAGCTACATCGCGTCTCGTTAACACTTTTTTTTTTGTATTCCTCCAAAACCATTCCTGCTAAGGATTCATTAGTTTGTGCTCCTGTTTTCCAATAGTTCCTTCCTTCACATTTTTATGTATCGCTTAACACGACAGACGTTTGCACGACCGATTTTTTTAATACATTTTGTTTTTTTTACAAACTCTTTAAAATTAACATAGAGGGGGCTCTGGATTCACCCTCCCTCTCACCTCATGTTATTGGACGTTTCATATATCATTCAGCCGCCTATGAAGTGCCTGCATTGCAAAGCATAAGGAACTATTTCCCATCTCAAAAGAACACTGAATCATCACACATTACATTCTCATTGCATACAAAAGCACATCCTTCTTAATTTGCTTTTCGCATGTTCTAGTCTGGAATCAGGTGTGTATTTTTCTCAATCAGTCTTCTCGTTATCATGTATGTTAATTTCCCATTATTTTTTCTCTTTTTGAAATTTCCCGTTGTTTTCTCCATCTGTATTTTATACTTTTTTCTTCCTTGTCTATGGTGGGTCTCGCACAACTCCTGGTGTGCAATAATGCGGTTTTCATGTGTAAATGTAAATGTTTTTGAGCTTGTAAAGCGCACTGCTACCCATCCATAGGTCTCCTGGCGCTGTATAACTCTGGGGAACCCGTCCTGGCTTTCCCTGTGGGATGGTCCCTTGCTGGGAGTCCCCAAGGTGGAGCCAGGCATCCCCGGAATTGGTGGGGCCGTTGTGGAGATTAGGCAAGCTAATGCCCAGAGTTGCCGAAAGGAACCCCTGATTAGAGTAAGCACCGAAGCGAGAATTATCAAGTCCGCTGACCAAGGTCCACGACCCTGCCGCGTCAGGAATTGAACCCTGGTCCCGGGCCGACTTCTGCTCTCGGGCCTGCCGCCTCTAACCAGTGAGCCACGCTACTCCACTACCATGTGTTACCATATTAAAGCTGGATCTGCTGCCTCTAGCAATGCTTGTTATTTTGGCTATCTCACTTCTGTTTTCCAATGCGTACATTTCATGTTTTAAAAGCACGAGTCTCATAAACACAAGAATGAATGGTGGACACCCCTGCTCTATAGATATTTGACTTCTGGCCAAATGTATGTGAGGTTAACTGGCTTCAAGGGAGTGCGCCCCCTGTGGGAGGATGGCAGCATATCTCTCTACCGAGAAACAGATTAATAAATTACTAAAATATAGAATATTTCTGCTACATTTACACAGAAGAGTTTCATTGAGCTTTTACGTGGGTAGAAAAATCGGGATATTCTCGGGGGCACTAATGGGGGCAATTACAGCGATCTGTTACAAAACGTTAGAATGAAGTGTTCCGCAGTAAGACTAACATTCGATGTAAATTCAAATAAATACATGTCAAAATAATATTAGTTTACAATTTGGTGATTTAAAAAACGAATGGCAGGTGAAGTGGACTCTGCAGAAGCGCATAGGTTTCTGTTTATATCTTGAGCTATAGAGTTTTGAATTGTGCTTATAGAGGCATTCAATGCTATTTCATATCTCCAGCAACAGTCTGTGGCTGTAGGGCCTGGTTAATAACTCTGTGCCATTTGAAAACCACAAAATTAGATTTTAGAGGTAAAATATGTCAGTGGTTCAAAAGCACTTTATGAATGTTACTCGCTCTTATACATGGCTTTATTTGAAACATAAACACCTCACGATGCGGCCTCTATATTGCACTTAATTATATTAATGTGTTGGTGCATGAGAACTTCTAGTGCACTTGGCCCTTTTATAACATACTTCATTCAAACCTGGTCTCCAATCTCAAAAGGCTAATACGTGAACCCTAGCGCACCGGCCAATGACAAGCATTTAGGACAACTTTTCTCCTGTTTGGTCATTGGTTGCCCGTGAAGGCCCGTATCTGATTGGGCAGCATATCTCAGAGATGAGATTCGTATCTTGCCTCCCTAGCTGAGAGCATCCGCCTGTTATACCAAGTAGCATGCCCACATTCAGATCTAGTGGTACATTCCCAGTTGCCGCTCCTTAGCGCTTTCTATAGTGATGTACAAATAACACATTGATACATGCAGGAGCAATCCGCCTAAGCTGCTGAAGAGAGAGGAGGCTTCACTGCCACTGGCTGTCAATCATGTGTGTTCTCCTTCCTTCTAAATGATGCTGGACCCTGGAAATCTAAGGACCATCTGTGTTTGAAAGTGCCAGGCCAGCTTTTCGAGCTCTTCCAATAGCCACGTTGGCCGCAAGAAAAACAAGCATTGGCATAGCCAATAGGTCTCTCCTTTGGGACCTCATAAGTGTTTAGCCATGCAACAGTTGATGTTGTTGCACCAAGGATATTGTGCTGCATAACTAAATACTTATAAGGTCCCAAAGGCGAGACCTATTGACTATGCCAGTGCTTGTTGCGCATCTCCTAACGTCCCAATATAACTATTGGGACAATTTGCGAATGCAAAAAGTCTTAGTGCATCGGGCCCATGGTGAGGAATCTGTAGTTAGATTATACTCCAGCAAGAATGTTACTTAAGGTAAGTAGGGGATTATTGTGTTAGCCAAAAATAAAAACCAGTATATTAAGAAGCACGTTGCCTTGTTGCTTTTTTCTTTCATAACTCATTGTTCTACTTGACCTATTGTTTGGAATTACATTTCTTATGTAGCAGTGGCTTTGTATGGCAGTTGAATTATGTTAATGTGAACCACGCTCTAAATACTGGTTTCTTTGATATGTGAACTAAATGGGGTAGATACGTTTTTATTGAATCATTGCCATGAAGTAGAATGCCAGCATTAATTGATGATGTTCTTTGTTCCTTCTGTGTTGTAGTTATGGTCTCTGTGGAATTCACTTTTTGGACACTGGTTGCCTTGGGTACAAGGCCTACTACATTGCCCCAAGGAAAGGAACTGTCTGGGTAAGATGTCAAGAAATATGTATTAAAACAAAGATCATGGTTTGTAAACATTGTAACATGTGAGTTTGCACTACTAGCATAGCATCTTCCCCCATGTAAAACTGAAAAAAACAAATCTTATTGCATGTATCCTAAGAAATTTGCACTTATTTTGGATACGTTAACCTTGTTGCATTAAATCAAACTCTGATATGTCCTCTGGAAAAATAGCTACGCCTATGTGATGCAACATAATGGTAAAAAAACATAATAGCATAATATGCAAACTAATTGTAAAAAATAGTGTACAAAATAATAGAATTATATTATAGATCTTGAAGTCTTCCTCTTGTACGTAGTTCTGGCAAACGCTTTAATTACTTTCTTAAGTTGCATACATAATTTGTATTAAAGTCTGCATTATTCTTATCACAGCTGCAATTTAATAATTTTTACTAATACTACACTGGTGAACTTTATTGGTATTTTGTTTTTTCAGAGTATCTCTGGTTCAGACTGGTTAAATAGCATTGTTGCTGGAGATGTCACTGGGGAGGTGATAGCTGCTGTGTTACCTGATCTCACCAACAATCCAACCAACGTCAAGCGACCATCTGAGCGAAGATTTGTATGTCAAATGTTTTATTTTATTTCCTCATTGCTCCCTACCCTTGCCTTAATCTTCTCTCACATCACGCATAAATAGTAGTGTTATTTAACTCTTTTGCAGTTTTTGTGGATACCTCAGCAGGTGTTTGCATGGTCCGCTGGTCTGATATGCTGAATGTTTTATTGCCACTAACATGCTGTTAATCTGATTTGTAGATGATATTTTAGTAGTTGTGATAATCTGAGACCTTTTAAGACCAGCTTACTGGACAGCACATGTTGTGCTGGCTGTTGTGAAGCATATTGTGGCCATGAACACAGAGGGGCTTGGAAGGCAGCTCATTCCTTGCCATTGGTTGGCTTTCATTGGCACTCTCATGTGCCTGTTTATTATCCCTGTCCTATCTAATGTTTGTCCCTCCTATAGAGCATTGCCTCCTTACATTTAACCGGTGTCTATGCCCGATGTCTGGGAACTATTTTTCTTTTTGTATAAGCAGTAAGCACTCACAGAAAGTGTATGCGCTTTCTGAGCTGTCTTACTTGTGTACTTCGCTCTCCTACTTGTGTACTTCGCTCTCCTTTCGTGCTGCAGCCTGTCCCCGTGTGCTTCTCCCTACCCCCTCCTTGTCACGGTCACCCGTGTGCTTCTCCCTGTTGCACTCTCAACACCCACTCGTCCCTAAATTACTTCCATTCCTCCCTGCTATTCCTGTGTTGCTTCCACGTTCCTAACCTGCCCCTGTTGCTTCCTGGACACCCGCCCTACCCTTGTTGCCGCCCACTTTTGTTACCCTGTTTTTTTAGTCCTGCTTGGATCAGAAATTACAAAGTAGAAAATAAAAGAAGCCACGTAATTTAGTAGGAGCATGCATGCTTACTGCGCAAGTCAACACAATGATGTAGGCATGCACGTAAAAGTTAACTTTTTCTTCTTTTCTTTAGCCATGCTGCACAGCATCGTGGGTTTATTTTACTAAAGCCAAGATGCCCAGCCTAGTGCGTGCAGTATGGCTAATAACCATTGGCATAGCCATTAGGGCAAAAAGGCAAGACATATTGACTTTGCCACTGCTTGTTAGCTTTGGTGTAGGCAAAGGCATTGTGCTTTTTTATTATTAAATGTTATTGTAAACAGTAAGATCTGCTTGTACAAGTAATCATCTGCAAAAACACTTCATTACAGTCATTTCCTTACATTTAGCAACGGTCGACTTCACAATCCTCTCTCTATTATTACATATCATCTTCTGAGCCACTTTCTTTTCCTGGGGGGGGGGGGTGTTACTTATATCCTCTATACATATTCCATTTCCCCCTTATAACACATTTTGCCTTTAACAAGTATACAGAGTAACCTTTGGGTTAGACCCCTTTAGATGTTCGCTTCTTTGGCTCACCATCATTCAGCCTTATTCAGCCGTTCTTTGCTTGAAGTGTCCTTCACACTTTGGGTCAGCGCACAGCGTCTTGTGAATGGTTACATTTGACAGTGTTTGTCATTTTGCATTGGTGGTTGGCAACAAATGAGTCTGTCTTTGACCATCTCTATGCAGTAACATGGCATCTTGTTAGTGTACCTTGATACCTGGCATAGCCCTCTAATGTGCACCTACCTCAACAGTTGCCACTGTTAGTGTGACTCTGCATGCTGTGATGCTGGCCCTGTAGACTGGTGTTAAATGATGAAGTGTGATGATTCAGAGATTTTCTGGAGAGTGTGGGACACGTATTCACTTCGGACCTGATATTTCAGCAGTCAGTGCTCCCAGACCTAATGGCTCTGCAGCTATACGTCTAAGGTTAGAGACCCTCTAAAGGCGCTTAATGACTTAAGATAACTGTGCATTACCAACATTTACAGTGAAGCCATAATTCCATGACAGGTTTCTATTGTGTGCCTGCTCTTTGCATATGTGTAAAGCATTATGATGCTGTATACTACAGAATTATGCAACATATGTAAATATACTCGGTTGGCATGATGGTTAGGGTAGTTTAGTGCTTGACGTAAACTAAAAATCAACTTTGCAGGTCAAGATATTGAATACCACCCAGGCCAACCTACAAAGCAAAGTTGTTTGAAGAGGCTGCAGAAACTGATGCCTAGCTTGTATAAATAATAAGCAAGAGAGCCCAATAGGTTTTACATTATGAGCGTTAAAAATACACCCATCCGTTTGAGTCCAGTGACGTTCATTTTCCATTAACGTCGCCCCACCTCCCGCCGCATCTCACCTGGACCATTTCCCCCCCCTTCTCCTTGGAGACCCTCCTTTCACTTCTGCCCACTGTGAAAAGCGGATCACCTAGAGACCCGGCGCCCATGAACGTCTTAGCCAAAATCGCCTCCACTATTGGTCTGACAATTACTTATATGATCAATACCTCGCTCGGCTCAGGCATCGTCCCCCCCACTCTGGAAGGAAGCAATGGTTAAAACCCTTCTTAAAAAGCCTCATCTCGACCTTGCAGATCTGGGCAACTACCGCCCTATATCTCTCTTACCAGGAATCTCTAAAATCACTGAGAAACATGTAAACCACGCCCTTTCGGAGTTCCTTGAGACACCCAACCTGCTTCACCCCTCGCAAACTGGTTTCTGCCCCAGACCGAGCACAGAAACTGCTCTCCTAGCGGTCGACGAGGAAAGCAGGAAACTGCTTGATGCCGGAGGCCCAGCAGCAATAATCCTGCTGGACCTGAGCACAGCCTTCGACACTGTGAATCACCAGGTCCTAATTCATCGCCTGTGCAAGGTTGGGGTGTCCGGCTCCGCCCTGAGCTGGCTGCGCTCCCTCTTTGAAAGACCGCACTTCCAGATCTTCGAAGATGGCCTAAGTTCCAAACCCCAGCCCCTCCAGTGCAGTGTCCCTCAGGGTTCGTCGCTAAGCCAGACACTTTTTAACATTTATATGGTCCCCTGGCATCCATTGTAGCACCTTTTGGAATCCATATGGTTACCTACGCTGACGACACCCAACTGGTCATAGCCCTAAATCAAACCGCCCCCCACTCCATGACCTTGAATGCCTGTCTTACGGGGGTAGTAAACTGGATGGGTTGCTCCCAACTGAAACTGAACGGGAGTAAGACGGAAATCATGGCCCTGGGTAACTTTGACAATGCCGCCCTCAGAACCTTCTGGCCCGCTTGCCTGGGTCCAGTCCCATCTCCTAAACCCGAAATAAAGAGCCTGGGCGTCTGGCTGGATCACAATCTGATGTTCCAAGCGCAAGCTAGCAAGACAGTGGCAACCTGCTTTGGCCTCATCAGAATGGCGAGGAAAGTGCTCCCCCTGCCCCCTTCCAAGCGAAGAAAACCATGATCCAGTCCATACTGCCCTCTAGACTGGATTATGGCAATGCGCTCTACCTAGGCTCCCCCGCCTTCTTAATTAACAAACTACAGATCATCCAGAACTGCGCAGCCAGACTGCTGACGGGAATGCCAAAACTGTCCTCTTCCAAACCTGCCCTGCGTCTCTTACACTGGCTGCCAATGAGAGAGCGAATCAGCTTCAAATCCCTTTGCATTGTCCACAAATCACTCATGGGGCTAGGCCCTCCCCTGGTCCTACCCATGGTGCAGCCTTATAAAGCTAGGAGACATCTGCGCTCGAATGACCTCCACCTCATCGCAATCCCCAGAATGAAACGTGCCAGAAGTGGGGGCAGGCTTTTTTCTCTGAATGCAGGCAGACTTTGGAATTCTCTACCTCTCCACCTCCGGACCAAACCCAGTCACCGCTCTTTTAGAAAACAGCTAAAAACCTTCCTATTTCCCTAAAGCACCATCTCATTCTGTCATCTGGACCAGTCGGTCAGTCTCAGCGCTGGGAGGCCTCCTGGTAGCCATGCACTTTATAAATGCCCTTTTCATTTCATTTCATGAACCCTTGTAACTGCTCTTGCCTCAGAGTTGTTTCCTTTTTTTCAGCTCTTTATTGTTTTTTCATCTGTTTATTTTTATTTCAATAATTTTATTGAAAATTTCGGTACAACAAAATTATACATTGAGAAACATATGTGCTGTTGGAGGTACATTTGAATAGAAAGAAGAGCAATTGGCTGAATACGGTTGACTAAGTAGGAGAAGGTATAACTATGATGGGCGTTATTACATACAGAGGTGCTCGGGCATTTTGCTTGTATCAACAAATTTAAAAGGCCTCATTATTACAGGGTTCAATAGGAAGGGGAAAAAGGATGAGAGATTAGTCCTACATGAGAAGAGGATAGAGAAGAAAAGAAGAGAAGAAAAGGGAAAGGAAAGGAGAGGAGTGTGCCACCATGGGATAAGCAGATCCGATCATTCCACTATTGCCAGGGATGTGTGTGTCTTGATCGGTTTGAGAAGGACTTCGTGGGTTACAAGTGGTCAGGAGAAGTGGCCATTCATGGCGGTTTATAAGTGTCAAAGTAGATATCAAGTGATTTCCACATTCTCCTTCGTGGGGGATGCCACGGTGTGGTCTGGAGCGTGGTGTTGTCAGCCCCTCGGAGCTTAATCACCCAGTTTAACCAACAGGCATAGCTTGCTTTTTTTGTGTCTTTCCAATTGTTTAGGATGACCTTAATGGCTGCCATGAGTAGGAGGTCTAAGAGGGCTCTATCCGGTTCAGGGAGTTGTGTTTCTTTAACAGAGCCAAAAATAAGATAGGGAAGTTCTTTGGGCGGTGTAATGTTGAACAGTTTGTGGATGAACATAAATACTTTGTCCCAATAGGATGAGACGCAGTCGCATTGGAGGATAAGGTGGTCCAAATCACCTTCAGCATGTTTGCAGTTCCAACAAAAAGCGTCGGGTTAATTTTGTGAGAATAGAGGCGAGCGGGCGTCCAGAAGACCCTATGCATGAGCCAGTATTTGGTTTGTGATAATGTAGGGCTTATTTTGTGGCTCATACAGGATTTCCAAGTTGTGGACCACTCCGTCTCAGAGATAGGGAAAGAGGCGCGAGAGGACCAGAATTGTGTAGTTTTTTCATTTAGTCTGGAGGATTGCGGGCTCAGTAATTTGTACATCTTAGAAACCTGGTGGCCTAGACGATTTATGTTGGAGAAGAATGTGAGAAGAGCTGGAGGTGTGGGGTACAAGTCCGCTTTTGTAATGGCAGATTTAATATTTAGAAATAAATAGAAATCGCAAGCATTAATTCCAAATTTCGCCTGGATTCCTGCAAAGGGCAAGGGGTATGTTTCTTCGTATAGTTAATGGGGGAAAAAGGATGCCGCTCTTAATCCAAGTGGGGTTATACAACGACTTGCCTTTATATGTGATGTTAGCGTTCTTCCAAATCGATTCCCATCTGGATCTTCTTATTGTTTTTTCATCTGTTTTAAGAGTTTTCTCTCTGGATTCATTCTTTTAAATTACCGTCATTGACATCTAATAAGTCACCTGTGTTGTTCCCGATGAATACTGTTAACTGTAGATAACTCAAGCTGTCAAGTGCCCGATGGTAGTAAAATGTGCACAATATATGCCATAGAAGGTTGACATTCTTATGGTAAGGAAAAGTACTGCAATTATTGTTGTGATTTGTTAACAAATGTAAAAAAAACAATAAACAAAAAAAAACTGTAGAAACCTCAACTTGTGAATATTTCCCCTGGCGGCCGTCTGAATCCGTAAAATCGAAAGCAGTACTCCTGTGCGCCAATAGGGGGGGTTGTGCAGCTCCGCACCAACTTTACGTGACAAGCTGGGCTATATATTAGTGCTACCCTGGCGCAAAGTGACATCAGTTTCTTTATTTTCTTTTTACAGTGTGCAAGGGAAACATGTCACCACCCAAAATGTCTGGATTTAAACCTTGTAGGTACCAGCAAATGTTTGGGACAGATCCTCATGAAAGATACCTGGGGTTGGAACACAACTCCAAATAGAAGACTCTACAGCACAACTGGTCGATGTGACCTGTTCAGGCATCGGAACCGCTTCTGCCATTTAACGAAGCCTTTATGTATAACCCGCTTGGACGCTTGAGAAAAACCATGGTCTTGACCCCAAGTCAATAGGCAAGTAGCTCATTGCCGCAGACCAGTGGCAGGTGGCCCTGATTTTCTGACCCAACAACCAGTGTCTGAGATGTTGGTACAGGCATCCATCAGCTGAGTAAACCAAAAGACCTTCCCTACCAACCCTACAGACTGAGAATCCAAATGCATTAAGACCCTTGGCAAACACACATTCTCTTCTTCCAGCCTTTATTTACGATGTGGTAGTGCCAGCTCCCTCCCAGAGTGCTAAACCCATGCTTTGTGGGACGTGGTTGGAATTTCAGTTCCGGAGGACATGTGGGTATCTTTAGCCCATACAATCCAAGAAGGCCAGGCTGTGGCAACGATTGTTGTTAGGTCTGGCCACGGCAAAACTGATTAATTGAGCCTGGCAATGGGGAAGAGTGTTGTGCTTTCTCTTCACAACTGGATGAGGTCTACGGGCTTCTCAGGGGATGTCCAGACATCTTTAATGAAAATGCCGTTTGATGTCTCTCGCCTCTTCGGTGAGAAAGCTGCCTCAGCCCTGGAACACTTTCAAGAAAGTCGCTCCACAGCGTATTCCTTTTAGTTGTTTTCCCCTAATAGGCAATTTTCCTTACAGTTCTGCCCCTTTTTGGGATATGCCAGGGGTTTTCAATATTACCAGTGCCAGACCCCGCTCCTGGCACAACAAACTTCTCAGGCATTTTGTGGCTGAGCCCACAGGTCCCAGAAACAATGTTCAAGGCATCACAGACAACGTGGAGCTCAGTCTACTGTTCTTCTGGCGGCCACATACGCAGTACCACGTTAGTGTGTCATTTTGACAGACACCCTGTAGGGGGAAAGACCAGACATTTCCTCCAAGCGTGGCGTGACATCATTTTAGACGCATGGGTTCTCTAAATTGTCCAACGAAGCTATGTCTTCCCATTTCTTTCTGCCCAACACATGTTCCCCTCCTCATCAGCACAGCTGACTTAGGATGCCATGGCCATTTTGCAGCAGAAGTGGAGGCTCTTTTGGCATAGGGAGCCCTAGAGGGATGTCCACCCTTTGAAGTTGGAACTTTAAACTTTTTCTGTTACTTCCTTGTGCTGAGTAAGGACGTATACCTTTGTCCTATTTTAGATCAGTGCCCTCTGCACGTCTTCTTTCGGAAGGACACATTCAGGATACTCACACTTGCCTAGGTCTGGTCTATCCTGTAGACTGTATGCTATGTTTGGACCTGCAGTACCCCTATTTATATATTCCTGTCCTGTAGGCCCACAGGTGTTTTCAGGGGTGCCCGCTTTTGGCTTTACTAGTGCCCCTTTGGGGTTCATGAGAGCGACTACTGTAGTTGCAGCATAAGTTCGGAGGTTGGGTGTTCCAGTCTACCCCTACCTTGGAAGCAAGCTCACAACAGGTAGTTGTAGACCACCTCCTGTCCGGGACCTCACAAATCTTACCTGTGATCTGTTAAGTATTCTTGCAGAGACGACATGAGCCACCACCACCGAACCCACCTTACCCCCAAACTGCCTTGTACACAGGTTAGGATGATGATGGGCACGCCGAAGGAGCAAGAGGACGTGAGATGGTCTTGACTGCTTGTAGGGAACCTCTCTGTTTGGGGACCCACTGGGTGTACCCGACAGCTGTAGAGGAGAAAGAAAGGCCCCTTAGTACTGGACTCAACACACACAATCACCCCCTTCTACCTCTCCTAGTACACATGTGGAAGGTTACAGTACCTGTAGAGGTTGTCCTCAGGTAACAGTGCTCCAGCATGATGAAGGGATGATCCAACTGTGGGGAATCCACTGTTAGGTAGCCAAAATCGGCAAGGGTGCTTTATTGTAGATAACCAAAATCATCAAATGCGCTTCTGGCGCATTAAGGCAATTCAAAATAAACAAATGCGCTCCAGCGCGGTGTGGCAGGAACATAGACAAGGGCGCTCCTTGTACATAGAAACCAAAATCATCAAAACGCGCTACCAGCGCGATAAGGTATCAATAAATAACAAATGCGCTCCAGCGCGGTGTGGCAAGGACAAAGGCAGGGGTGCTCCCAGTGTTTTGGAAATCAAAATCATCAAACGCGCTACCAGCGCAATAAGGTATCACAAAATAAACAAATGCGCTCCAGCGCAGTGTCAAGACTGTACAGGCGATTCAAATGGCAGGAATGATGTGCCCCCAGAGCGTTTGCGAGACAAAGGCAAGAACGCTCCCAGCGCGTATCAGGCACGAAGAAATAAGCGTCTCTTTTACCTTACCGGCAAACAGGAAGGGACACTCCCAGCGCGTCGCGGCCGTCAAGGGTCAGTGCGAACAGCGTAAAAGGCAACGAGATACGGCATGTAGCAGGGAAGCCGTTTACAGGACTTAGGTACATGCGGTAAGCGTACCGCTGGTTCCGGAATTCGAAACACAGAGCGGGCGGAAACCATGGTCCTTATGTGGTTTCCCCCGGAAGTGCTTGTGATCATGTCCGCGTCTGGAGAGTAGCTAGACTGCTAACCCCTCCGGACCGCAAGTCGGGCATACCATGCCGTCCAAGGAAACAGACCCGCAGCCCTCCCTCAGGCCCACAGTAAGCTACGCTACCTGACCGGCCCATGACACCTCCAGAAGACCGCCAACTTTCTAACATCGTTGGGGTTCACTATCAACATGCCGAAGTCACACTTGACTCCGCAGAGGCTTCTTTTTATCTGAGTCATCTTGACTACAGTGCAGTTTTGTGCCTTTCCCCGGGAGCGCAGAGTCTAGGGCATTCGGTCTATGATCCCGATGTTTCAGCTTCTGTCCTGGATCTCAGTAACAATGAAGTTGAGGCTTCTGGGACTATTGGCAGCCTGCATCTTGCTAGTCAACCACACCAGATGATACGTGGGATCTGTAGTGAGATCTGAACTCCTAGTAGGCACATCCATAGGGGAACTAATTGGATTCCAGAGACTGCAAAAGATCTGCAGTGTTAGCTGCTGGTCCATGTTTGGGCCAGTGGCAGACTCCTCTCCCTGCCCCACCTAAAGCTGATGGCAATGGAATATGCATCACTAGTGAGCTGGGGAGGCAATCTTGGAGAGGGGGAGATCAGAGGACTCTGGTCTCTGACGGAAACCTGCCCACACATCAGTTTGTTTAGAGTTGCAAGTGATCTGCTTGCTATTGAAGCCTTACTACCATGCTTTGAGGGAGACTCTTATATAAGTACTCGCAGACACTACCACCATGTGGTATTGCAACAAGTAGGGTGTAGGGACGTCTTGGGTCCTCTGACAGGAGGATCTGCGCCTCTGGAAGTTAATGACTCGCCAGGGCATTTTTCTGGTCATGAACAACCTTGCAGGATCTCTGAACGCTAAGACCAACAAACTCAGTTGCCAATGCCGAGGGGGGTCACACTTGGCAGTTACACCCAGTGTGCCCAGAGGTGGTGCAGTGGGGAGAGCCCTGGCTTGATCTTCCCGCTATAGCAGAACGTGCAGTGTTATACTGACTGAGATACTTGTGTTAGCATAAGAAGGCACTCTCCTGAAGCGCAGAGGCTTTCTTTTGGAGCAGCATGGAGCTGCTGTATACCTTCCCACCTCTATTCCTCCTGACTCAAATTACAAACAAGATCAAGATAAACCGGGCCATAGTCATTTAGTGGCTGCGGTTTGGGCAAGAATAGTGTGATATCCAGAACTTCTGGGCATGAGCACCTGTCCTCCGATCAAGCTGCTTCAGGAAGATCTGCTGTTACAGCAATAGGTAAGGTTGCTGTACCTGGCCCCCCTCAATCTGCACCTCCATGCCTGGAAAGTGGCATCTAGATTCCTTCTATCTTCCTCTCGAGGTCATTGACTTTATTACGGCAGCCAGGTGCCCATCTACAATATTGGTGTACGCCGGGCGTTGCAAGAAGTTTGTGGCTTTGTGCAGCACTAGCTAGATTCACCCACTATAAGCTAAAGTGTTGTTGATTGTTTTGTTGTTGGCCCAGCAAGGACTTTGGTTGGGAACTCTAAAAGGCTATTGCCAGCTCTTTCGGATTTTTTTAAGATTACCTGAGCTTCCGCCTTCATTTAAATCATGTTTTGTGATAATATTTCTTAAAAGTTTATTACATATTTCCGCTGAAGCAGTTTGTGGTAACCACAGTGGGACTTTAATTTGGTCCTCACTTTTCTAATGAGCACACCATTCGAGTCAGTGCACAGTTGTTCACTATGTCTCTTGAACCTGAAAAGGGTCTTTCTGGTCGTGATACATCAGCTCGTCACATGAGGGTGTTCCAAACACTCTCGGTCCAGCTGCCCTACACATCAATTTTTCCAGACACAATGGTGGTGAGAGCTCAAGTTGCTTTTCTGCCAAAAGTAGTAATATTTTTCTAGGTCAGGCAGGTTATCACCATTCCTGAATCTTTACCCCTCCTAATCCTTCAAAACAATAGGAGTGACTCTATTGTTTGGACTCCAAGAGAGAGCCCTTAGTTTCTACATTGATCGCACCAGGTATAGTAGGGTTGCCACCTCAGGAAGTTTTTACCAGTTTGGACAGTGTTTTTATATGGAAGTCAGCAAAAAAAGATGGCAAACCTAACCATGGACCATCAAGTGGATAATCAACTCAGTGGGCTTCTCAGGGAGCAAAGAAAGGCAAGGCAGGACAGAAACGATCCATATCTAGGCTGATAACGCTCTGCTTTAAAATCTGGTGAGCTCTAGTAAGAAGCCGCCATCTGGAGGATTTAGGGCTCATTTCACTCAAGCTAAAGCTGCTGCTACTGTGTTGGCACGTAGAGTGCCTGTCCTGGATAATGTATCAGACTTCTACGTTGTTACCAGTGCACACGTTCACAAAGACCTATGGCCTTGACAGTCAGGCCCGTCGGATGGGCATTTAACCCATTCTGTCGTGCAGGACTTTTTAACCTGAGCCATTCCACAGACCCAACAAAGGTATTGCTTGGGTATCTATTCACAATATGAGTAATCGGAGGTTAGAAATAGCCATCAGACGAATAGGTTACTTACCTTCGGTAACTCTCTTTCTGGTGGAAACTGTATCTTACTGCATATTCATCGACCTCTCACCTTCCTTTTCTGTGGAATTGCCCCCTTTCCATCTAAAAAGGTCCCAAACTAGAGATGTGCACACTGGATAAGCCAATTAGTCAACAGGGTCTGTGTCTGATGCTCCAGACCGGCCTTTAAAAGCTCGGATGTCAGCACTCCTGGGTGGCACTTATATGCTGTTCAGCTCGTAAGTTTCAGAATGTAACGAGGTTGGTGCAGAGACATACGACCTTTCCTACACAGTTGTACTACTTTTGAGTTTCCGGATCCAGTCAGACTGGGAAACTATTCACAAGGTGCGGAATCTACGTTCAGTTATTTTGTCCACCAGAAAGTGTTATCAAGTATTTAGTATTTTTTTCTTGCCTTCATTTTTTGTGAAGTATCCATTCTGCTGGCGGAAAAGGGCTTATGGAGACTCACACGAAGTGTGAATATTTTGTTTACCATCTCCTCACTGTGGAATTGTGTACATTTTGCTCTAAAATGACCAAAAGGCGGGTGGAAACACAAGGAAAGCATGGGAAACTGGAAGACAAAAAAACAATAGGAAAGAAAACAGTTCAGCAAGGTCTACAGGGAATCTTCAGTATTACTGTGACCAGGCCTGCAACCTCCAAGGACTCTCATAGAGGGAGGTCCAGAAAGAGAAAATCAAGGAGCAAAAAAGAAACATTGACATGGGGACTCTCATAATATTTCATTGCTGGTCGGCGTCAGTCTTTCATGTTGATGAAAGCAGCAGACCTCGAAATGCTTGCTGTCATAAACAGTTTCGCTGTCATCATAAATACATCATTATCGTCATGTTCTGACGTTTCAGCATACCTTACCGACATCAACTACACATTTCGAACTGATGAGATCCACATCTCTAAATCACTCAGTGCCATACTATCTCTATCACGGCATCACTCAGTCACTTGAATCAACATCAAGAATTTCAGCTGCGGTCCGTCTCCAAAAGTAACTTACACTCACAAGAAGAGATTATTGCCTTCTCCTTACCTGTCTACGCAGCCACTCACCTACTAGATTTGCAATTACATTGAGAAATCCACGGCAGACATCTGTAAACCCTCTCAACCTGCCGTCACTTTCCGAAATGGTTTCTTTGCACACTTTGAGGTCACCCAAAAGAAAGACGCCATAGACCTCTCCTTTGTCTCAAGTACCCGCTTCTCCATTAATGGATCTGGATCCACAAGTACACGAAATGAGCATCTCTCTCCAATGTAAGAGAAATGTGTCATCCTACAGGCCAACATCGTTGAGGGCTTCTTCTTCAAAACTCAAACTAAACTTGAATCTATGTCAATATGTGGCTCAAGAGGGACAGAATTCCCATTCTAGTGCACTATCACATTTTTTATACTAGATGTCTGGATGTGCACTATGACCTTATAGGATGCTTGTCTCCACATTTAAGTCAAAGTGACAGTAATTTCCTGTGATTTGTAATTGGCCTTTCACACTTTCAATACACAGTGGTACTGTTTGTGGACTGAAGTCTACTTCTATGATATTCTCCAAGTGCATGACAGTATTGTACAGCACCTCTGTTGTCACAAAATATTTTTCTATCCATATCTGGACAACTGGCGGATAATAAGCTGCAGTTCCCAGAAAAAGACACACAAGACTTGCAAGTGACAACAACACCCCACCTTCAAGTTCTATCTTATGGGGGAGCAACATTTTAGACATAACATTAAGAAAAGTGTTTCCTTTGAAAGACAGTGTATTGTCCAAGTGGGAGAAGTGTCAGCTCTTGAGGGCTCTTCAGACCTTCTTGCTGGAATCCATGCACTCTTTCGTTTTCATTGTCCCGAAGGAAAGACTGCAAATGAGACCACTTCAGCAGTGTCTGTAATATCCGTGGTCTCAAAGGAAAAAAATAAGGGATGACAATTTTCAAATTTCAATAGTACCCATTCTACAGAATCCTCCAGTAAATGCTATAATCATGGATGCATCCATGTCAAGTAGAGGAGCCCTATAGACCTGTCAAGGTTTAGAGTTGAAAAAGGAAAGTTGCAGGCACATTTATTTCTGAAAGCTCAGAATAGTTTTTCTAGCTCTCAAGACTATCTCTGATGGTAAGCAAAATCTTAATTCAGACAGACACCACTATAGTAATGCATTACCTAAACACAGCAGGAGGCACAAGATTGAGGTGCAAAAAAATTGGACTGCGCCTCTGATGAGGTTCGTGTGTTAAGAGTCATTCCCTTAACAGGAATTTTAAAAAAACAAGTGGACTTCCTACTGGGATTCAGTTTCTCCGAGCATTGCCCTTTGGATAGCAGCTCACTAACTTTACTGAATTCCTTTCCACCATTCTACTAACTCCAACAGTCCTCTTGAACCTTCAGAATTGCCACGCAATGATCATTCTTATTAGATTTTACTTTTGGTGCCAACAGCAGCGCCACAATCTTATCCCCTTTCAGGAAGAACGGAATAAGATGCATACATCTGGCGCTTGGCATGCTGCAGCTCTACTCATTCAAAGTCCATCTAATGACTTATAGAAAATGTACTCCTCAAATGTCCTTCTTTAAGGTCCCCACGATTACAGCCTTCTTTGAAGGTCTAAAGAAAGTCCTCCTTCCTATAGGAGCACCCTCACTTCATTGACAACTCAACCTAGTTCTTTCAAAATGAATGGGCCCTCCATTTGAAACTATTGACTGTGCTTCATTGAAGCATCTGCCATGGAGACAGTCTTTAGTCACAATTACTTCATTTTGAAGGGGTTGAGATTCAGGTCCTTTCACCTGTCGACCTCTATACATTTTCCACTCTAAGAGGGTAGTAATGAGCGCCCATCCTTCATTTCTTTCAAAGGTGTTTTTTTTTTCATATTAACCAGACTATTACTCTCCGTTTTCTTTAACAACCCATCTTCTCCAGCTGAGTGTTCTTTACACTTCCAATATGACAGGAGGGTTTTATGATTTTATCTGGACAAGACCAAGAGGTTATTTAAGCCTAACCAATTGTTTATCAACTATGGGCTTGAATGCACAGGCCTAGTCTCTTCAAAACAATCCATTTCTAGTGGGGGTGTGTCTTGTATGTCTTCCTGTTTTCAATCTACTAGTAAACCGCTGCCGGGAAAACCCAGAGCAAATAGCATCTACTACAGCCATTAACAGTTATCTGTAAGTTGACTACTTGAAAATCGGTCCACACTTTTACAAAGGATTGTTGCCTAAATTCATATTTGAGGGAGGATTCTAGAGTTGGTCAGGCTACTCTGTTCTATTTACAGTTTATACTAGTCTGTGTACCTGATATGGAATTTGTTGTATCCCTTACGACCAAGAGCTTCAACGGGTATTGATGGTTATGCTTGCTACTCCATTGTAACATTTATGACTATTTTAGCCAGTGGTGTGGGGCAGGCTGGCACAATTTTTATCTACATTTTATATAAATCTTCTGGAAAGTCATCTAGTGAGCCTGAATGTGAATCTCCTGCGCGGTGTTTATCCTCCAGTTCATGCCCTACTCTACGTGGATAATGATGTGCTTATTGCCAAGAAGCCACTTTGGCTTCCGATAATGAAGGGCATCTCACACCCATACCAACTCGAAGCGAACTCTGCACCTTTAACCTTTGCCAACCTAAAATCTTCCCTCCAACTAGAAGACTCAGACCTATATAATTTCCTAAAGATCAAAACAGCCCTGACTAAGTCCAAAATAGCAGACTCGAAGCCCTCTATATTCGACTACGTTACAAATATAAATAGGCTAGGGCACCAGGTCTCCCGCATATATAAAACCCTCACCACGCAAAAAACCAACATCAATGAAAAGACCAAGAAATACTGGAACTCTCACGTACACCCACCACTAGAGGACCGGGAATGGGACAAGCTATGGGCATCAGCCACACAAGCCAAGATTACCCCTGTACTTGCGCAGACCAAACTGTGGCTCCTACATAAAATGTTCTGGACCCCAGAGCGTCTGCACAAGCTGGGACTCAGAGATAACAATGCATGCTGGAACTGCAACGGGGCCAAGGCAGACCTAGAGCACCTGATCTTTCTGTGCCCGACTCTCACGGAATTTTGGGGGAGTGTCTTTGATTTCATAGACAGGATGTTCAAATGTAAAATGTCAAGGGAATTCCACTCGATCGTCACAGCCTCTATCCGAACCAACCTCTCCGCAAAGGAAGAGAGAGAACTCCTGGACCTTCTCTTAATCGCAGCGACCAAGCTGGAGAGACACAGCTAAAGTGTCGTATGGCGGATGGCTCTCCTGGATCACCTACCTAAGGGGAGCGGACACATTAGCGAAAAGATATTCACCCTGGAAATCCACCTCCAGGGACTTGTAGAACTCACTGGACACCGCCCTGCCAACTTTTAAACCAGCATAAGCTACGAACAATCCAAGTTTGACCACGAGCCAACAGAAATGAATACGATCTTGCTACTATCAGACCGAAGCGATTTTCTTCTGTTCTCGCTTTACTTATTCACACTATCCTCTTTCCTTCTCCCTATATTAAGCATACGAACAAGGGGCCCGTCATATACTAAACATGCCTGTCCTACCTAGGATGCCAGCCGGCGGGTTTCCCCACAATGTAACCACCCTGTTCAATGTATGTATATGCACAAATACAATAAATAAAAAAATTAAAAGTTGCTCGATCAATTTGCAATTTTTAGGACAGATCTAGAACTAACAGTGAATCAATCAAAGACCTGTATAATGATTTATGACCCAAGGAGGAATAGAAACACATCTTTTTGTGGTAAACTTGACTAAAATGATGCCCATCTGATAAAAACTTCTAGCTGCAGATTAATTACTTTGGAATATTTCGCAGGCGTCAGACTGCATCCTTAAACTCTTGAGCAGTACTCGTGAGCGCCAGTAGGTGGCATGAAACTGCTCCATGGTGTCCACACTAGATGTGATGTGCGTGGTGCCTATATAGGCGCCAGCCCAGCACACTGACATCAGTTCTTTATTTTAATGCCAACAACGTGGATCAGGGAGAACAAAACTAGTCACTTTTTGACCACTTTTTCAAATTGTTTTAGCCATTTGTTGAGCATTCTTCTGGCTCCGTATATATTATACCAAAGTAAGGTATAGTGTGCACAGAGTCCGGTGAACCCTAGGAGTCTTACAGAGGCTAAAGTAGAACATACCTTACTCTCTTTTGTGGTAGTGTGGGTGAACATTTAAGTTTATCAGAGGGTAGTGTTAAGCATTTGTTGTACACACCCAGGCAAGAAAGGATTACACACACTGAAAGACTGAACCCAATACCAATTGTTTTGTATAAAAAACATTACTTTGTTGCTTTTACTTTAGAACCAAGACTCAATTTAATTTTTTTTTAATTCAGCAGCTTTGTGGCAGCCATAAAAGTCATTCACGGAAGACAATTGCTAAGAATATTTTGTACATCATAACAATTACAATTTAACCAATACATAAAATGCCTCCGCTAGAAAGAGAAAATCTCTCGTACAGTACCAAATTGGAGTAGCTCTCATCAGTGCCTTGTGGATTGACAATATAGCGGTGGAATGTTGTAGAATAGAGATGGGTTTTGGCAGTTTGGTAATGGTGAGTGGTGCTGTGGTTATGTTACGTCGTCATGCAGTTGTGGGGTTACAGTGTAGTGATAGAGTGTGGGAATGATAAATTCCTGTTGAGTTTAGTACTGTGCTGCTAAGTGTATGTTGTATGTTGCTTTGGGGGGGGAGGTGGGGTGCCATGAAATATGATTGTGTTGGAATGTTGTAAAGTTGTGGGTGTGTTGGATTGTCACCATGTTTCTGATAGATACATCTGCCAGTGGATTCCTCACCTTGTGAATATCCCCCTGCGTCAGCAGCATTCGGAAATTCTTTTTGTAGCTTTGCGCCGACGTGGACCGATGTCACAGAGGCACGGCATCACGCGCGACTCCGCTGATGTCACTGACACCATAATAGGCCCATGCCGGCGTGATGACATCAGTTCCCTTTTTTCCGCGTCGTCGACGCTAACGGTTTTCTAGGGATCGTCCGTAGCTATTGCAGTAACCTTGTTACTTTGTTATAATTGTACTTCATTGTCTTCTCTCTCGACATGTCTTCGAAGAAGACCGGGTTTAGAGCTTGTGGGGAATGTGGCACAAGCATGTCCATTACTGATTCACATGATTGCTGTGTATGGTGTCTAAGCTCCGACCATGACGTCGAAGACTGCCAGTCTTGTAGGAAGATGACACCTAAGGCCCTCCGGGAGAGAGAAACCAAGCTTCTCGTGGCGAAACGTAAAGGAAGAAAAGAGAAGAAAAGTTCGAGGTCGCGAACTCTGCGTTCGAGGTCAAGGTCTCGTTCGAGGTCGCGCTCGGACTCGTCCTCGGCCCATACTCCAGCGCCGCATTGGCATTTTCCGTGGCCGGCGAGGCCTTCGACTCCGAAGCCGTCGACGCCGAATCCATCGATGCCGAATCTATCCACTCCGATGGCGAACCCTGAACGACCTCGTGTGAAGCTTCCTCGTCCGACGTCGGGATCGGCGCCGGCTCCGACGGAGTCGACAGTGGATCCGTCGGCATTGTATGTGAAGTACAGGTCGAGGCGTGGAGCCCAGAGGCTTATGGAGGAAGAGAGGTTTCGTGAGGTAAATTTGGAGGAGGGTGAGCTGCAGGAGTCAGAGGACCCATTTGATGACCTGACGGTGGCTAGTGGCCTTGAACTGTCCCCTGAGTGGGATCTAGCCTCAGTGTCGGATGCACCCTCTAAAGATGTGGCTCCTTACCATGTCGTGATAAGGAAGGCGGCAAACTTATTGAACATTACTCTGCCTACTGCTGAGTTTAAGTCGAATCTTCTCACAGAGGTCCTTCACTCACCATCTTCAGTGATTGAGCCAATGCTGCCATTTAATGATGCCCTTGCAGAGCCAATTTTAGAAGTTTTGAAGAAACCTTTGTCAGCTCCTGCAGTATCTAGGGCTGTTGCCAGGAGATATAGAGTTGCTCCTGATGACCTGGAATTTTTTTCCACTCACCCTCTGCCTGAGAGTTTGGTGGTGCAGGCGGCCTGTTCCATGAGATCAACAGGAGCTTTTCCACAGATTCCTGCAGAAAAGGAGTTGACCAAACAGGATCAGGCTGCTAAAAAGGTTTTCTCCTCCGCCAGCATGGCGTTGAAGTCCACAAACGCAACCTGCCTGATGGGGCGTTATATCCACGCCCTGATGGATACTGTAAAACAGTTGGTGCCAAAGATACCGGAGGATGATAGAAAAGACTTCCAGGAGGTAATCTCGGACACTCAGGCTGCAGCAAGGCAGGTGATCCAGAGTGGTTTGGACACAGCAGATTCTGTGGCGAGAGTCATGGGCTCTTCGGTGGCTATGAGGAGAGCTGCATGGCTAAAATCGTCTGAGTTTTCAACAGGTGTCCAGTCTGCATTAATGGATCTTCCATTCGACGGGTCTGGTTTGTTTGGCAAAAAGGCAGACACTGCTTTGGAACGTTTTAAAGACAGCAGGGCGACGGCTAAGTCGTTGGGCCTTCAGACCAGGGGCACCTTTGGGAAACGTTTTAGAGGGTTTGGCAGATCTTCTTTTTGTTCCTACAAGTCAACTCAGCCGCAGCAAAACACACTGTACAAGGCGTACAGGGGCAGACAGAGAGCTCGTCCCAGAGGTCGTCAAGTCGCCTCCTCCTCCTCTTCCTCTTCCCCTTCCCAGCCCCCTGCCAACGCAGCAAAGCAGCCCTAGATCCGCCATTCCGGATCATGTGGGCCCAGTGGGGGGTCGGCTTACCCATTTCCTACGAGATTGGGAATTGATTACATCAGATCTTTGGGTTCTCAATCTCGTGGGGAATGGGTATGCTCTTCCCTTTAGGGAATTTCCCCCAAATTACCCTCCTTGCCAGGGTTATTGTTCGGAGGACCACCTGCTTCTCCTGCAGGAAGAAGTCCTGGCGCTGTACAGAAAAGGTGCGATAGAGGTGGTTCCGGAGCAGGAGAGATGTCAGGGATGCTACTCCCGGTATTTTCTGATCAAGGGTCTTTGGTCTCCAGAGGAAAGGTTGCTTCACATCAACCTTCTAGAGTTGCGGGCGATACGTCTGGCACTCAAGGCCTTCCTCCCCTCCCTTCACGGTCAGTCAGTTCAAGTCCTGACGGACAATACGACCGCGATGTGGTATGTGAACAAGCAGGGAGGAGTGGAGTCGCAGTGTCTCTGCAGAGAGGCTCTGCGCCTCTGGTCCTGGGTTCAGGACCATCAGATTTGTCTGATGGCAAATCATCTGGCCGGAGTTCTGAACGTTCGTGCAGAGACACTGTCGGTAGTTCTCCGCCGACCACGAGTGGAGGCTTCATCCAGAAGTAGTTCGTCACGTCTTTCAGACGTGGGGGACTCCTCAGGTGGACCTGTTCGCCACTCGCGAGAATGCTCACTGCCCGTCTGTGGAGACGTCGCTGCCCTTACCTCCTCGCAGCGACGTCCGAGCGTGGGGGTCCTGTCCCCCGCACCTGGTCACATAACGTCCCGGTCACCCAGGACATGTTCTCTCTTTTTTCCCTTGCAGGCTCCGACACAGACAGCAGACCACGGTGAACCGGAAGCGATCTCCCGCGACCCCGGAAGCGACGACCCGGAACCAGCCGCCTCTGACCCCGGAAGTGGTGGGACGGACTTCGACCCGGAAGGTAGAAAAGACCGAGGAAGGGAAGGAGAGGCGTTCCAAGCAGCCGACTCGTGGCAGGAGACAGCGGGAAGCGAAGAACCCCCGACAGCAAGAGGAGCAGCGCGGCAAGACCGAATCGAGGACGAGGAAGAGGAGGACGTCTGGACTGAAGACTGGTGGCGTCCTCAGGAGGTGGTTGGAGAGCGGCCGCAACTCGGATGAGAGTTGCGGCGGGGCACGTGAGTACACACCATCCTTTCTCAGTGCCCCTTTCTTGTATATAGTTGTAGATATCGTAAAGTTACGCTGCACGAGCACAAGCACTGTATATTGATCTCTTTTCACGTGCACTGTAAAGAGTCGAAACACCACCCAGCACCCGTCATCCGCTCTTTCCCCAACCCTCTCTCACTAGTCTTGTCCTACCTCCCTGACCATCCTTACCGCACCGGCCATTTCTCGTTCCCTCACTCCCTGGTGTGGGTGGAAGTGCTCCAAAGTCCATTTCTGATCCGGACTAACGCCCATATACTTCTCTCCTTTCCAAGCCTCCGAGGAGTCCCAGTACCCAATTGGGAGAAGACTGTACCCGTCCGAAGGAGAAGACCGGATCCCCTACGGCCTCATCATCCCTTGTCATCAGCCTGCAGACCCACCCTACACGTCCCGCCGGAACCCAGAAAGCAGCTCCCCACCCCTTAAGACTTTGTTCACTTCTTGCAATAAAACAACTACTGAGCATAGCTCATTATATCCGGCCTCCTCGCCTGTTATTCCGGTCTGCCCAGCCCACACGTCCACACCGTCATTCTGCAGCCTCCAGTTTCCGATGCACGGAGCCTTGGGGGACGTGTTTCAGTTGAGTTGGGACTCGCAACTCCTTTACGCGTTTCCTCCCATACCTTTGATTCCTCGGGTTCCTCGGAAGATACGCCAAGACCGGGCCCAAGTCATATTGATCACCCCGGATTGGCCAAGAAGGGTGTGGTATACAGATCTTCTCCACCTCTCCTCGTGCCCTCTGCTCTATCTCCCTCACAGGGCAGATCTCCTCTCCCAGATGGAGGGGCAGGTTCTACACCCCCACCTCCAGACCTTACACCTTCATGCCTGGAGATTGAACGGGAACAAAAGGGGTTAGGTCCTTTGTGTGGTGAGGGCTAGACCTAGTAACAATAGTAAACAGCACAAAATGCCCAAACCACAGTGATTCAATACCATTTTTTGATATAGGGTAAGAAACACTTTATTGTTGCTTCCCTGGACACCATTATTTTGTGTCAATCATTTTATATTTTTCTATAATTTGAAAAAAATTGCTGACAGAAAAAGAAACATTGATTGCAAATGTTTACAAATATTTACAAAACTAAACGAATTTTAGCAAACATTAAAGGCAAAGACTACACATTTAGAAAACATTAGAACACACATTAGAAAATATTCTCACATCAGACATTGTTGAAAAAATAAATACAAACATTTCAATTACAAACGACCCCAAAAAGTTTTTTTACAAACACTGAATGAGAGAAACTGGGGGTTGGGAAGATAGATAATTAAATGTCTTATATAACTTTTAACGCTGGACCAGCCGGTCCTAGCTTTAGTACAACAGTAATACTTTGTATCTCCCAACCAATACTGCCGACGCGTTTCTAGACCAGACTGGAGTCACTGGTCTGTCATCAGGGCTGTATGTATCTTGTATCTGTGGGATACAAAAGCAATGTTTTGCTTAATCTAGTGTGTGGGCTCCTTATTCTCGTGGAATAGCTGTAATGTCAGTGTGCGCTACATACCAAGGCTGCTCAGTGTAGAATTTCAGAGGGGGTCTTCTGGAGGTCCGTTTAAATGAATAACGTGGCCAAGCAGAGAAGCCTACAAGAGTTTAAGGGATGTTTTTAGTTTTTATAATTACGTGAGTGGTACAATATATTCACTAGCTGAAACATTTTAGGAAGTTGGAAGCGTACCTTTTACTTCAAGTAGCGCCGAGTGCTGGCAGGATCCATTAGAAGCGGCGTAACCATCAGTTTGGGTTCTGAGAAAGATTGACATTCAGACGCTTAGCGATGTGTGCATTGTGTTAAACACTCGCTTGGGGAATTTCAAAAAAGGGGAATTGCCTACCTTGAATTAATCTCTCATTTGCGCATGAATTGAGTTGTTAATTTCAGCGTTCTGTAGGAAAAAACAGAGCGCGGCCTTAGTAGATTATTTTAACTAGTTCAGAGCTCAGCTAGCGCGTATTAGTGCAAGTGGAGCAAATACCTGTGGCTGGAGCTGCTGCTCTGTGCTGCAGGATTCAGATTTCTCTCACTAAAGATGGCCGCCGCTATTTCTTGTTTGTTATATGCAAAAGCTGTACTGATGCATTGTGGGGCATGTAGTCCTGTGAATCGCATTTGCTTGAAGTAAGAGCTGTCAACAGCACCTTATCCTGGTTTAAAGGTAATAGGTACGTCCTTCCAATTATTTATGTGTTTTAGAAAAAGATGAAGGCGCTCAATTGTGCTAGAATTTTGGGTGGCTTCTCTGGGTCAGTGACCTGTTTTCATACAATTAAGGACCAAGACCAACGGGCAAGCCAGGGATGTCTAACCGATGCAAATCAGGACAGATGTGTTCAACTATGCGCTATCTCAGACAGGTTGTTCAAGCAAGTCAACCGATCGCGGATTAAGAAAAAGGTCATGTCTGCTCCAATGGTGGAGCATTTTTGCGAGAAGTCCCATAATGAGCAAGAATTCAAATGGTCTGTCCTGTACACTGTAAATTCCAGGTCAAAATGCCATGACGCCGAACGCGCTCTGTTACAAAAAGAAGCGTATCTGATTTTAAAATTCAATAGTGCACAGACTGGTTTGAACAACCTGTCTGAGATAGCGCATATTTGAACACATCTGTCCTGATTTGCATCGGTTAGACATCCCTGGCTTGCCCGTTGGTCTTGGTCCTTAATTGTATGAAAACAGGTCACTGACCCAGAGAAGCCACCCAAAATTCTAGCACAATTGAGCGCCTTCATCTTTTTCTAAAACACATAAATAATTGGAAGGACGTACCTATTACCTTTAAACCAGGATAAGGTGCTGTTGACAGCTCTTACTTCAAGCAAATGCGATTCACAGGACTACATGCCCCACAATGCATCAGTACAGCTTTTGCATATAACAAACAAGAAATAGCGGCGGCCATCTTTAGTGAGAGAAATCTGAATCCTGCAGCACAGAGCAGCAGCTCCAGCCACAGGTATTTGCTCCACTTGCACTAATACGCGCTAGCTGAGCTCTGAACTAGTTAAAATAATCTACTACGGTCGCGCTCTGTTTTTTCCTACAGAACGCTGAAATTAACAACTCAATTCATGCGCAAATGAGATTAATTCAAGGTAGGCAATTCCCCTTTTTTGAAATTCCCCAAGCGAGTGTTTAACACAATGCACACATCGCTAAGCGTCTGAATGTCAATCTATCTCAGAACCCAAACTGATGGTTACGCCGCTTCTAATGGATCCTGCCAGCACTCGGCGCTACTTGAAGTAAAAGGTACGCTTCCAACTTCCTAAAATGTTTCAGCTAGTGAATATATTGTACCACTCACGTAATTATAAAAACTAAAAACATCCCTTAAACTCTTGTAGGCTTCTCTGCTTGGCCACGTTATTCATTTAAACGGACCTCCAAAAGACCCCCTCTGAAATTCTACACTGAGCAGCCTTTGAGGTGCCGGGTTTTTAGGAACCCGGTGGTGCCAGGGGACAACACCCGAAGACCTCTGAGTTCTCCCTTGTTCCGGACCACAGAAACAATGAGTCTTCTAGTCGCAGTCCGAGATCAAGTTTTTATTGGTAGCTACCAAGTAACACGTGTCCTAGAAGCACGACAAACACGGGTCATGTATTCTCAGGAGACTGTACGTGTTCGTTTTTACAGAACCAGTCTTCTCCTTTTATACAGAAATAATGGCTTCAAGCAAGAATTCTTGAGTTTATGATATGGCTGTAAACATATTTCTGTAATAATACAAAGTGCGGCGTCACGTAAGCAAACCCACATTTTAGATGTCCAGTTCGTGACAGATTACCCAGCAAGATCCGGGACTCCCATCAGATATCGATGAAACACCAATAAAGGCAGGTACCACCCAGTCATAAAACTGGCCATAAAGAAGAAGTATGGACAGGTGCATGTTTGTAGAAAGCATGTTCTGTATGGGGTGAATGGTTTGTGGAATGTTATGTGTCGATAGTATCGTATTCGGCCACTGGGCGGGGAGCCGCCCAAACAGGTTTGGCTTAAGGCAATGGAGTCAGTTTGGACAGGTCAGGGGGAAGTCAGGGAAGGTGGACGTGTCCTTTTGGATCAAGCTCGACCTTTAATTGACTTAACATGAGGGCAAGACGTAAGATGGATGCCGTTCACAAAATGGAGTCTAAGGGATTGGGACGGAAACTACGATTTAGGGGTGTTGGCTACCCTCGATTGTCACGCAAATACATAGGAATGATGTCCTAATCATTATCGGTTCACGGACACTAAATTCGTCAAGGTACGTTGATATTTTGTGACGCGGGTATTGGACCTCGATATTGGGATAACAATAGGGTCCAGATTTTCAGAACCACACCTTGGTATGTAGCGCACACTGACATTACAGATATTCCACGAGAATAAGGAGCCCACACACTAGATTAAGCAAAACATTGCTTTTATATCCCACAGATACAAGATACATACAGCCCTGATGACAGACCAGTGACTCCAGTCTGGTCTAGAAACGCGTCGGCAGTATTGGTTGGGAGATACAAAGTATTACTGTTGTACTAAAGCTAGGACCGGCTGGTCCAGCGTTAAAAGTTATACAAGACATTTAATTATCTATCTTCCCAACCACCAGTTTCTCTCATTCAGTGTTTGTAAAAAAAAAAATGTTTGTCGTTTGTAATTGAAATGTTTGTATTTATTTTTTCAACAATGTCTGATGTGAGAATATTTTCTAATGTGTGTTCTAATGTTTTCTAAATGTGTAAATAGTCTTTGCCTTTAATGTTTGCTAAAATTTGTTTAGTTTTGTAAATATTTGTAAACATTTGCAATCAATGTTTCTTTTTCTGTCAGCAATTTTTTTCAAATTATAGAAAAATATAAAATGATTGACACAAAATAATGGTGTCCAGGTAAGCAACAATAAAGTGTTTCTTACCCTATATCAAAAAATTGTATTGAATCACTGTGGTTTGGGCATTTTGTGCTGTTTACTATGGAGATTGAACGGGGCAACCGGATTTCCTTTTCTCTCCCACACAATGTGGTGGATGTCATTTTGTCAGCCAGGCGTGACTCCACTAAGTCCATTTATTCCTATAGATGGTCAAAGTTCGTTGCTTGGTGTGGGGAGAAGTCCATTGACCTTTTAAGGGCTCGTTTGTCCAATATTCTTCAATTTGCTCTTTCCTTGGCCCAGCAGGGTTTTGCGGTGGCAACTATTAAGGGTTATTTGTCGGCCTTATCGGCTTTCCTTTGTTTGCCTGACCAGCCCTCTTTGTTTAAGTCGCCTATTGTTTTGCGATTCATCAGGGGCCTTACCAATAAATTTCCTCCTACTCCTTTTATTGTGCCTCAATGGGACTCGAACCTTGTTCTTACATTTTTGATGGGTTCTTCTTTTGAACCTTTACACTCATGTCCCTTGAGACTTTTGTCTTTCAAAACGGTCTTCCTGATCGCAATTACCTCAGCAAGGAGGGTAAGTGAGCTTCAAGCTCTTAGTTCAAAGCCCCCGTTTTTGTCCATTCATGCTGATCGAATGGTTCTTAGGACCAGGGCTGCTTTTCTGCCAAAGGTGGATACTCCTTTCCACCTGGGGCAGTCCGTTACCCTCCCTACCTTTTATCCTCCCCCTCACCCTTCCAAGGAGGAGGAGAGACTTCACCACTTAGACCCTAAGAGGACGGTGAGCTTTTACCTGGACAGGAGGAGAGAGTTCAGGTCAGATGGCCAGCTGTTTGTTGGATTTACTGGCTGCAGGAAGGGGAAGGCTGTGCACAAGCGCACGCTCTCAAGATGGATAATTTTATGCATCAAGATCTGCTACTCACTGGCGGGTAAGGAACCTCCAGGAGGGCTCATTCCACTAGAGCTAAGTCTGCAACATCTGCTCTTTCTAGAGGTGTGCCTGTAGAGGACATTTGCAGAGCCGCGACTTGGGCCTCCCTCCACACTTTCGCAAAGCATTACTGCTTGGATTCCGAAGTGAGTAGGGACGGCCACTTTGCGCGCTCTGTCCTCCAGGATTTCTTGGTATAGCAGAGTGGACACCCTCCTCCGGGAATAGGGACTGCTGTGGGAATCTATTCACAAGGTGAGGAATCCACTGGCAGATGTATCTATCAGAAGAACAAGTTACTTACCTTCGGTAACGCTTTTTCTGGTAGATACAGTATCTGACTGTGGATTCCTCACTGACCCACCCGCCTCCCCGATGTCCACTCTTCTATATCTGAGTATCTATAATGTATTTACTTTATTATCAAGGTATTGTTCATTTCAAATGTTTGGTTGCATTTGTTTCACACTGTGTGTGTCACCTTGGTATTTGTGTACTGTGTATATTGTGTGTATTTCTACTGTCATTGGTCCGTCCGTGTGCCTCGAAGGCACTGAAAAAAGGGTGGAACTGATGTCATCACGCCGGCGTGGGCCTATTATGGTGTCGGTGACGTCAGCGGAGACGCGTGCGATGCCGTGCCTCTGTGACGTCGGTCCACGTCGGCGCAAAGCTACAAAAAGAATTTCCGAATGCTGCTGACGCAGGGGGATATTCACAAGGTGAGGAATACACGGGCAGATACTGTATCTACCAGAAAAAGCGTTACCGAAGGTAAGTAACTTGTTCGTTAGGTAGTGTGATTGTTCTGTTGTATGAGGTGGTCGTTTTCTTGCTGTGTATGTAGAGGGATGCTTTGGTGGATATAATGGTGCTGTTGTGGTAGTGTATTTTCTGGGATGTGGTAGTGTGGTGAGGTAGATGGTGAAGCGTTATTCTCAGATGGAAGAGTAAGCATACGGAATGCAGTACAACTGTGTGTGATAGTGTCAGGTAGTGAGTCACTGTGTGCTGCTATAAGAAACTTTTATAGTTATGAAAGATGGTAGTTCAGTGTAGGAGTGTTAATGTGGGGGCAGTCTAGAGCAGGCAGGGTCCCTATTCCCCTAGAGATAAGGTGTGGGTGGCAGTGTGGTTGTATTGTTAGTACTAGGATAGCAATACTATGTTGTGGTTGATAGACCTTGTGGTGCACAGTGGTAGTACAGAGGATTAAATGTGCCAGAAAGTCTGATGATTAATTTTAGGTTAAATATGTAAAATGTCCCTATGTATTCTCCATGTATTTCCGTAAAGGTACTCCAAGCAGAATGATAGACCTAACCGACAGTATCAGGTGGTTTGAGAGAAATGCTCTTATGTTGCTTAACTTTTTCAAACACACCTCAGCAGTTATAACCTTCATTTAGCTATAGTGGCTCCTACCCACAGCTTCTCAATCTTTGTAAATCGTGAGTTGGTGGCACTTTTATTTAGTCATTACTGACTTGACCATATTCTTCTTTCTTTTAAATTCATGCTCAACAGAATCCAGTATGTGCAGCGTGTAGAGCATTAAATCATTAGGAACAGGATAGAAGGAATCTTTTAAGTTTGATTATTACATTTATTTGCTTATGATCTCAAACGTGCCTTCTTTATTTTTCGTGACCAGCCCATTTATAAAGCTGAGCTTTTGCAGTGCTCTGCATTAGCCGATCCACCCAACAGCAAGCCCGCAGAAGAAGAGCAACAAGACACCAGTGAGAGTGCACAGCCTGCTCCAGTCGATAGGTCGTACCAGTCAGCAATCACCAAATATTCCATCCTGTACCAGGACACCGATCTGGTAAGAAGCACTGTTTCAGGAGTATTTGATATTGAATTAAAAGTGACATTTGGCAATAATGGGGTCTCCAAATAATTGTTACATCAGTGTTCAGAAACAGCAGCATACCTTTATACTGTTTTATTGCTGAAATTGGTGAGCCGGGTCTTCATACAAGATTCTGGTGCCATTCAGGGAGGAATTAAGTTCTTTATTTCATGTTAGGCCCTTGGTCTACAGCCACAGCAGGTGGGACCTATGAGGGCTCCGTCCTCGCTCCAGCTGTCCCTAAGTCTTGGAAAATAAGGGCAGACAGGATAATACAGCTATATATTAAAGCCTTCACTAACCATTAAAGCTACAAGAGACTTTACGTCAAGATGCAGTAAAAATGCAGTAACCTGGTTTAATGAAATAAAAGATAAATGTGTGTAAAGCAAAAATATGGCAACACAAAAAGATGATGGACGGAATGCTGAACATTGTCAAATATTCACCCACAGACCTGGGTTAAACCCATTATTTTTTTGTTCACCATGCCACCCCAGGTTTTGCCCAGCCAAATGCAAATCAGTCTTGACCCTACTCCCCATGAGAATAGTCCAGCCCAAACTGCTAGCCAGGTCCTCCCTGGACCAGAAACAAGCATCCTGGGACCGGTTTCAGGGTATCACCCCATATCAGCCAGGCTCCATTAAATCCAGTGACACATTGAGCGCGGAACCCGCGTCTGGGCATACCTTTCCCACTTAGGGCAACTATAGCAACACAAAAAGATCATGGACGGAATGTTGAACATTGTCAAACATTCACCCCAGCCACAGATATGGATTAAATCCAGTGTCAAGACAAATTTGCATATGGCTGTGTCCAAACTGGAATGGCATGGTGAGCAAAAAATCGATATATTTAGGCCCAGATCTCTGTACTGGGGGTGAATGTTTGACAATGTTCAGCATTTCAACCATCATCTTTTTCTGTTGCTATAGGCAGAAATATGTATTTAATTGATATAGTGCCCCAATGCTGCTGAACTCTGTGGAGCAATAAGTTATGAATTTGGGTGTTGCTCTACTTGTTTACAACCTAGGTAAAATCACTTTTGGCAAATTTGGATTGCTAGATATCTGCTTTGTTAGTAAACTTGCAAATTATGAAATTGAAATAGTTCAACCTACTGAATTTCCAAATACATGTGTTCATGAATGCATCTCACTTGGGTGAGGCGCTTACCTAGAGGGAATTTTTTGTCCTTATTAATAATAATTTATATAGTGCTGAATCAAGCTAATGCTTTTTGGTATGACAAGAATAGTTGTGCTATGTAAATCTGTTGAAAGTGATTCCATTAACTTTAGTGCCATTTTATACCCCAAATTAAAAATATCTACATTCTGATAGACTGCACCCTCACTTTCATTGGAACGTTGTGAAAGGAATTGATGTTGTTGTACTACTGAACAGTTCTTGGTGACGGTTATAGGTTGCCCATGTAGTAGAAGATATTAATGTGATGGCAGATGCCCAGAAATCTGAACAAAAGGACTTTTGACTACATGTTTACAATATGTCATTCACTTGTGGATATCTTTGTTACTTAAAACAGCAATACATGGCTCTTCAGTTTAAGGGAGTTTTTCACGGAATGGCAATAGGAGATGCCCTCTTGATTGTCGGTCTAGTTAAGTATGCCACCTGCGCAAATTGTAAGGATGATGAGGAAGTTAAGCATCATTTTGATGACACTCTGACCATACCCCAAGTGGGTGCGTGGGAAACTACTTTAAATTCAAGTATATCAGAGCTTCCCTTGAGTCCTGGCACCCATTTTCAACAGGTAGGTAGCCAACCATGTAGTGGTGGAACTGGAACGTTCCAAAGCTGTTAATTCAGAGCTTTGTGTGACAGAATTGTGCAAACATACGTCCATGATATTCAACACTACTCTTTTTCTGCAGGTACAAATGCCTTCTAGCATAATATCCTGCATAAACTTTGCCTTTCTTGTTTTGTAACAGTCATCTTGTGAAACCCTGTGCGGTGTATGCTAACACCACTTTAAGGTTTCTCCAAAATTGGTTTGCCTTGCATTAAGAATAAGGTAGCACTGATCACACTGGAGGCATTGAATTTCATTGTTAGAAATACAAGTCAGGAGGGTATCAACAGCATTTCATCCGCAGGGAAGGTTGCAAAACATTCTTTCCGCTGGTTAAGTAGCATGCCTTACTACCAAAGGGCTGTCCATCTCCTTCATTTAGAGGGCCCCCCACTGAAACTACGCGAGTAGGGTGTATAACGTAACCTGTTTCAGCTATATCTACCTGGGAGCCAAAAGCCATATGGTGACCAAGCTGTCTTAAGCTCTAGAGACTCAATTTTACAGGGGAGTTGAGTCCAGGTCCCCTTCTCTGAGTAATAGTCCTAAGCCACTCTGTAGTGTGCTATTGATCCAGTGTCTCCTCTTAAACTGGGTCTGGTGGCTCAGTGGATTAATGCATCCACTGCAGGGGCCTGTGCCCCATCGCATGGTCACAGGTTCAAATCCCGGCGGGTCCACTCAGCCTTTCATCCATCTGAGGTCGATAAAAGGAGTACCACTGGGTTGGGTAACAATAAACATCTGTTATTCTGCGCCAGGATACCCCGTCGGGGGTGAACGTGCGCTTTACAAATACACGTAAGCACAGTAGTTCTTGCTTGTTATCCTGCGAAGTTGACTATGTCTCCCTAACAGGAAGCGGCTCAGGTGACCAGGTCTCCTTTCTTTCAGCGACACCGGGAATTTACTTTGTCTCTGTTGCATTACCATCATGAACAGTCATGTCTATCTCCTGACTTCTTGACGATCGCTGCTTTGCTAGAGCTCCGAGAATGAACAGGAACAACTTATAGAAAAATATATATTTTCTGAAAATAATTAACTCTCAAAGTTATGCCTTTTAAGAAACAAAATGTTATGTCTTAATATTAGAATTGCACTCGTCAGTGCTTAACACATTAGACTGAAATGCCCAAATCGCCCTCTGCAGTCCCAAATAAACCATAATGTGGACACTGCTTCCTTAACCCGTTGGCTGCGTCGAACGTTCAGCTCCAGTGCTGAACGTTCGAAAAATGGGTGGGGCAGCGTCGGCCAACGGACGTGCGCAGCACTACCAAGGTAGTGCTCGCGACGACCGTTGGCCGACGGCAGCACCCAACGGGTTAAGGAATCGGAGCTTCACTATTCCAGAATGCACATCAGTGTCAGGCAGTTATTTTTCAGTAGACAAGTAGTAATATGTCCTGCAGTTCATATTGTACCTTATAAGGATGTTTGTGTTGGAAGGTTAACATGCCATCTCCACGACATACATAACTTACTAGGTTTTCTACACATCAGTGTGAACCGAGTGCTGCATATCAGTGCCAGTTAAGAACAAGGCTTTCTTAATGGTAATGCAGATGTTTTGTGGAAGCATCAGCAGAAGTTGTGAAACCCATGTTGACATTTGTCATTAGATTTTCTAAGGACATTTCCAAAATGTATAGGTAAGAAAATGTGGTTGCTTGCAAGACCCATCATTTTAGTGCAATATAAACTGAAAATTAATTGTGATGCCTCTGCTGAGTATGGATTTAAATGTATCTGGAACTGTAGGCACACAGACCCACGTACCTGTCACTAACCCTAATGCACTGGTTTTCCCTATAAAGGGAAGTTTTGGTTATCCTTGCATTCTAAATGCATCAGAAATGTAATTAACTTTTTAGGTCTCGGCCTGCAAAAGACTGCACACATGCGCAGTCGAGCTGGCGAGATTTAATGACATAGAGGGATTTTCACTTGCGAGGTTAAGCCCTGCCCCTCTTTTCCATTGGCTGGCATCCTAAACGATGGCCAGCCATTGGAGAAGAGGTCCTAGTGACATTCTTCTTTCTCTCTAAGCCCCGTCCTTTTCAGACTGGCTTACTTGACTTACTGCTGGCGTAAAAGGTTTCTTATCTTCTTTATGGGTCCAGATGCCCCCATAAAGAAGATAAGGAACCTTTTATGCCAGCAGTAAGTCTGGGATGGACTACAAAGAGAAAATATTTTTAGGGGTATGAGCGCGAACCAGAGCGAGCGCGCCCCATGCATGCAGGAAACGTATTTTTCTTCTGTATTTCTTTACCACCCCTCTCCTGTTTCCTATCGGATAACTTAATGAACTCTGTTTCTGTTTTTAAAAGTGACCTTCTTGACTGGCTCTGTTTTCCGCCAGTCCCGGAGGCTGTTTTTTCTTCCACTCCACGGAAGGGGCCAGACCGCGGTCACTGCTGTTTCTCTTCCAGGGGATACTCATTAATAGTCATAAGCACTGAATTATCTCCGCCCATGAGCGGGAACCCGGAACACATAAACAATATACATATATATGTGTAAATATACCAAAAAGTACATAGTACTAAACTAATTATACACATATACATGTATAAGACCCATAATATGCAACCTAACATATATACATAGGCTAATAAAGCCAAACTTACACACGTTCTGTAGCATGAAAATATGCTATATATCAATGCAATAAGCAGGCATGAGCCTAAAATGCATTTCATAACCATGAAAACCTTTTATTTTCATCAAAGAACCTGTTGTAAACAATTATTAGCCTAAAAGGCTGCATATGAAAAAATGTCTGTGTACAGAAAATCAGACTGGCACCCTGCCTTTAAGGCCCCAGAGAATCTGCACACTTTGCCTTTAAGGCCTCCAGGAGAACTCTGCTCCCATAATGCCCCACAGGTGACAGTTAGGCCAGTTCTTTTTTCCGGCTTGTCCTGTGAGGAACCTGGAACTTGAGCTCGGCTAATTTTTGAGTTTTTCTGTCAGAAGTTGGTTTTTTCTTGTCTTTTTTGACAATATACTACTCTAGTGGTGGTTTAATACCTTTTTCTGACTAAACTGTTGGTGTTTTTTTGTCAGAATGCCACCTTTATCTTACAAATGTCCTTCCTGTGGGAAGATGATGTCAAAAACGGACCCACACTCTGTGTGGTTTGTCTTCCAGCTTCTCATAAGGTGGAAGAGTGTTATCACTGCCTCAACCTTTCTAATAGGACTTTAAGAGAAAGGGAGAAAATGAGGTTGCTGGGCCTTCTGTAGAGAGAGAAAGCCGTGGTGAGAAGGGCTCCAAGAGCTTGGTGTCATCTGCTAAGCCATCTTCTCAACCCAAACGTCGAAGAACAGCTTATCCTGAAGGTAGAACTAAGAAACATCGACTCCAGGGAGCGTCGCCGTCAAAAAAGGTGCGCTCAGCGTCGAGATCCAGATCACCTTCAGCCTTGTCGGCGTCGAAGAAGGCACCATCGACGTCGAGGACATCGCCTGTGAGGCAAGGTTCAGCGTCTAGACAGTCGCCGTCGAAATCCCTTTCGACGTCGAGACATCTGGTGTCGATTGCAGTAAGGACGACGTCGGGGGTGCAAGGTTCGACGTCGAAGGATCGTAAGAGATAGACGTCGAGGGAAGAGAGGCGTCCAACTTCGAAGGATCGAGTGTCGACGTCGAAGGATCCAGTGTCGACGTCGAGAGAGAGTCATCGGTCGACGTCGAAGGCGAGACGACGGTCGAGGGAGAGACGTAAGTCGTCGTCGACGAGAAAAAGGTCGACGTCGAGAGGCGAAGGAAGATCGGCGTCGAAGAGTTCGACGTCGAGACCTAAAAAGAATAGAAGGTCGAGGTCTCCATCGCGACGTAGGTCGACGTCGAAACATGCTTCGGGCTCGAAGCATGGAGTGTCAGAGTGTAGGTCTCCCCCACCTGATGAAAGGTCGGTTTCGAGACTATCAAGACCAGCCTCTCGGACCTCACTTAGGTCTTTGTCGAGGTCAGAAATAAGTCCACAACTTTTAGTGGTGTCTACACCGTAGGGTCAGCAAAAAGACAGGTCTGCGGCGGGTCAAGAGGCAGCGCACCAGGATTCTTCTGTGGTGGCGCATTCTGGTATTGATAATTCAGTGCTTATGACTTTAATGAGTATACCCCTGGAAGAGAACTAGGATTACAGGTAAGTAACTAATCCTTCGCCGCTAGTCCACTGCTAGGGCCTCGTAGCACTGTGCATGCAGGGGATCACAGATGATGTGCATGCCCTCCAGGGTGTGAGCGAGGACACAGAAGGCACTGTGTCTTGGGCTGTGACCACGACCTTGAACGAGGTTCATTGGTTTTCCAGGCGCCGGCCCTTGTCAGTTTTTCAGGTGTAAAATACAAAAGCAATAAAGACGGCGGCTGGGCAAACACATGTTGTTAGTTCTTTGGCACGCCTGTTCTCCGGATATCCACGGACAGGACAGGGTTGCGGATGCAGAGATGGGGCTCGGGAGTATAAGGTGTGGCGTAACAGGACAGTGGGGATGGCTGGGTTTCTGGTGAGGCGGAGGCGGGGGTGAGGCTTCAGCTCAGAGCTGCTGTCTTTGGAGGGGGTGGGGTTCGATTTGAGTCTCGGCGTGGTTTATCATCCTGGGCAGGGTGACTGGTCTCCTTGGGGGGCTGATGTGGAAGGGGGCAAGGGGGGGCACCGTGTTTATGCAGCCTGGGGAGGAGGCAGCGAGGAGTTTCATTGCGGAGTTAGGGGGTGCGCTGCATTTCTGCTGTTTTGGCTGCAGGAGTTTCGTGGTCAGGATGGAGGAGACGGATTGGGACGGAGGCGCGCCAGGGGGTGGGGGGTGGGGAGGGGCAGTAAATTGGACAGCTGGGGAGGAGGTAGCGAGGGGTCTAGTGGCAGGAGGGATGGGGGGGGGTGAGGCCATAGCCAGAGGGGACCGTTGCGGATGAGGCATGGGGAGTGTTTTTCCTGTTTGTGTTTGTGGGGGCGTGTATGTGTATTTGTGTGTGCATTCGTGTGTCTGTGCTCGCGTGTGTCTTGAGTGGCTGTTGATCCGTGCACACTAGGGCCGTGGTGCATGAGTGGTTAAGCGGCGGACATCTCCGCTCCCTCCTGACCCCGTGGGGGGTCAGCGGACAGCTGGGGTCCTTTAAGTTGAAAGAGTAAAGGAAACTCCTAGCGTCACATCTTTGAAGTTAGCGCTGTACACCTTGTGTGCCTGTGTGCGTGCACGTGGGAGACGGGTGTGTGCGCCCATGTGTTGGAAAGGCTGACACATATCATAAAAGAAACATCATCCAACCTGTCAATACATATCACCCCATCCCCGAAGGCGAGGCACCTCAATATCCAGGAGGTACATGGGGCTTTCGGTCTACCAATTGAATTAATGCTCTAAACACCAGAACAGAGTCCATCCACCCGCATAATGAAGCGCTGGATTCGCCAAGACCAGCGTTGGGTCTATGTGAATGCACCGGTCACAAAACGCACTGTCCTAGCTGACTCAGAGCCCTTTCTCTGGCCCTTGGGAGCTCCGTACCCTAATGCACTCCCTGCACAACATGTCCTGCTCTCTGAAGTGCCTTTCATCCGCACCTAGCGCTATATATAACACAATAACGCAGATCCAAGTGTGGTTTGTCACCGCTAGGTCTCGGTACATTGTGGCGCGTGTACTGTGGAGGGTTAAATAAATCAGTGTGTGTGTGGGGGGGGGGGGGCTCCTCTATGTACGAAGCTCCCAGGCTTCTATCAAAAGAACGATGGCGAAGTTCGTAATTCTGGGGTGCCTTGGGGGGCCGCTGGGGAGGGGGTGTGGCGTGCACAACTTGTCCTAATACTATTTTCAAGCATTTCCAACACAGACACAAATCAGTGAAACACTCTGCGGCATAAAGTAACAAGCATTACCCCTTCCTCCAGCGCTTCCGCCGCCTCCATTGCTGCTCGTCCTGGCTCCTTCGCGGGCGCCGACGCTCGTCCCCAACTTCGCCGGGTTTCCGAGGCGAAAAGAAAAACGAAACTTAAGAAGCTCACGCGCGACGCGCGCGACCAAATCCGAAAGTGCGCGTCGTAATCCGACTCTGCCATGCTGTTTGAATGCTGTGCATGGTGCGCGTGGCCAGCTCCTGTCCCCAATCCTTGTCGGCTTTTGTCGGCTGAACTGATCACAATAGTTCTCTGCGAAAACGCGCTTCGCGCGTTTCTAGCCGAGTACCAAAAAAGGAGTACAATGGCAATGTGGGCTGCCTTTGTGGATCTCACACATCAAGAAATGACTTTTTATTATGAGTTTCTCTTCCAGGGAATCTTTGTTATTAGTCGTAAAAACTGAATTGTCCTACCGCGTGTGATCCTAAGCGCTTTGTTTGAGGCATGGGTGACTGTAGATACGCATGCTGTGCATACTCGTGCCATCTAGAGTTGGTCTCTGATGTGTGCAAGTTTTTTACTTCAAAGAAGTCTTTTGAGTCACAAAGGGCTGTGACTCCTCTTGCTGGTAATGTGCCTGGTCAACCACTCTATTGTTAGATTGTCTTCTTTCTGCCGTCAAGTTTGGACATGTGCTTGCATGCTCTGGGTCGCCTGCTTTGCGGTTCTCTATTTCTGTCACACCGGTTCCTTCTCTCTGTTGGTATTGTAGTTCGATAGCTCCCCCCTTATTCCACTTATCAGGTTGACATTTGGTTACTTCGCTCAAGCAAGGTCCTGGTCAAATGCAGCCCCTCCTGGGCCTTGCACTTTGGGGCTTACCCCCGTCTTTGTCTCGTCTCGTCTCTCCAACATGCCTCGACTGTGATGGAAAGAACCCCATTCTGATATTGTCATTGCTGCCACGTGAAATATCCTCTGACCAATTTCCATCAGGTCTGCAATTTTTGCCTGTAGCCTAAACACATTAAAGCTACCTGCGGCTCCTTCCGTTCCAAGAAGACTCTTCGTGACCATCGAGCACATTGACTCGAGATGTCACGCAGCAGCGGTGATAGCACTCCAGACATCTTCGCTCCTTAGGACTTCGAGGGGGAACATCATCCACAACCATCGGCTGCAGATACAGAGAAAGGCTTTTCCCCCGAGGAAAGCTCTGGACCGATCTTGAGATCGAGGACCTTCTGCCAGCCAGCAGTCCATGAGTAAGGCACCCCCTCGACACTGTTCTCAATCTGAGCAGTCCTCTGCCACAGTGCACGCAGACACACTGGAGCACTAGAGACAGGCCTTTAGCTCACCACTGCCTGCGGGCCATGGTCAGTACTGACAAACAACTCCGGAGAGCCAAAGAAACCTTTGAGACCTACCGATCCAGTGCCAGCTACTCTGACACCAGCAGTGAGCCAACCCTCGGCGTTCACCACATCTGCGTTGGCGCCAGTCAGGACATTATTACCAAAGCCACCCTCGGAGCTGAAGACTTTGCTAGTGACCAGCAGGACCAACGCCAGCCCAGTTAAAACGATTCCCCACAATATGCGGCAGGAGATTGACGCAAGGCAGAATCACTTGGTCATCAATCCCCATACGAGCCAGGTCTTGCCCACCCTTTGGGGTCTACTGCTGTTTCGCCCTTGCAGCGCTAGCTGTCCTTAGAGGAAGTCTTGGACATTCAAATTCCACCAAAGCGGCGCAGGATTGCAGATAAGGCTACTAGCCCCTTTCTCCATGCACAACCATCCCCTCGTTCCTCAGCCTTCACCTTCCCCCATATGCTTCTGTATAGGACCTCTTGACAACACACCTGAGGAGTCTCCTCTCTCCGACACGGGTAGGCTTGGGGGAGGAAACAACACATTTGACACCCCTCCGCAGGGTGCCCCAGTTAACACCTATGTTGCAGACCCTAATCTGTACCCAGCCCGTTCCTCCCCTCTGGACGATTCCACATACGATCAGGAACTTATTGGTGGGCCCGCCTTATTTCATCAGGTGCATCCCTAGAGGAGGACTTCCTTTTTGAAACCTTCTCCTTCACTCACCGCTCTACTCAGTACATCCCCGTGCTGAAGGACATGCTATGCCATACGCCCAACATCTTCAAGGACCCCTTCTACGCCAGGCTTATAACACCTAGGGTGGATAAAAAATGTAAACCTTCCCCTCCTGACCACATTTACGTTCCTGACTGCTCCTGCCCTTCTCTCTGGTGGTCACTACTGTTCGTAAGCGAGCCAGCTCCTTGGCCAGTGAGGGTCCCTTGCCACCAGAAAAGGAGTACACCCATAGATGTGGCAGGCAAAAGGGTGGCAACACAATCAGTCAACCAATGGCGTATAACCAATTCTATTGGCATTCTTACAAGATATGATCATGCCCTTTGTGATTATATGGAGGAGCTCTTGCAATACGTCCCGTAGGTGCTCAGAAAGAGGAGACATGAAATAGTCTCTGACGGCAAGCAGATATCGAACACTGTTTTTCCCTATGCTCTAGATGCCACAGACACCACTGCCAGCGTCCTTCTAAGTAGAACCTGTTTAACATGCCTTTTGACGGCCAGCATCTCTTTAACCCACAGGCGGAACAAATGTTGAAGAAGATCATGAAAGATACAGCTAAGGCGATGGGCTCATTTCAGACACCTGCACCGCACTGCGCCTTTTGCGGCACACCCTATCGTGGAGGCCCGAAGACCACCTCCCTCGAAGCCTCCACGTCCTACCATCACACCCAGAGACATCATTCCTCTGCCAGGGGTTACTTTAAAGGGTCCTACAGGGTCAATAGTTCTAGAAGAAGAGGTAAAGGTGTCGCCCCAATAGGACCTGCATCCACCTGACCCGCCCACCCCTGACTACACAACACTGGTCAAAGGAAAAGGACGCCTCCAAAGCTTCTTTCCCACATGGCAGACCAGTGGGTTTTGGATATTATCCAACATAGTTGTTTTCTGCAGCTCACTTCCATGCCTCCCACCATTTCAGCTTGTAAACATAGACTCTCCTTAGCACACCAAAGGCTTCTCAGAGAGGATGTCCAAGCGCTCCTTCTCAAAGGGGCTATAGAACCCGTCCCCTACCATCAGCAGGGCATGGAAGTGTACACTGTACTTCCTAAATCCCCAAAATGAGGAGACCCTCAGACCCATTCTTGACCTCAAGCCCCTAAATACATAGATCCTTTCACAGCGCTTCATATAGTCCCTCTCCAGGAGTTATTCCTCTTCTCCAGCAAGGTGACCTCATGACCACGCTCGACCTGAAGCGTGCCTTATTCCACATATTGTTTGAAAAAACTAGGGAGTTAGGCCCTTCAGGAATGTGGTCTAGGATGGGCCATATAATCATCAAGAAACAACAAGATTGCCTGTACCACAATTATTTTAAGCTCTCATTATTCTCGCTTATTGGTCAAACACAACTGATTTTTGTTTGCACCGGTATTTTATTTATACCTTTTGATTTGAGTTTTTTTTAATTTGTATTTACCAAACTTTATGTATGAAAAGAAGAAAAAAGATCTGTTCTGTACAACATTTACAAACACATATATGATTATTTACAACACCAATTCAAGTCCACATTATCAATAAGAACACACTTTACATACTACATTAAAAGTACAAAACTTTACACAAGAAAAAGCTTTGCACAAGAAAAGACATTAATGACATATCTTGGATTATCACTGAGTAAATCAAAATCCAAATGTACAAAAAAACTTTTCTGATCCGATGGAGCAATTTGACCAAAAAGTCTCACATTTTCTTAAAGCAAGAATTTGGTTTCCTTATATTATTATGCTCCTTTGTTGTGCCGACGCGTTTCGAATCTAGGGAAATAAATACCCAGATTCTCATCAGGACTTCCTTGGTTTTCTGTGCAAAATGTACAAAACAGGAAAGTATTTACATGTTTGAACAGCTACCTCACTTTCAATATGTTCTACTGTCCCTTTATTAGCCTTAATAATTATACCTGGATGTAATACAAACAAATCTTTTGTTTAAACTTCAACTGGGAATTCCAGGCTCTGCTCAGGCTATCTCAAGCATCGCAGATTTGTTTGTATTGCAAGGTTCACATCAAAATGTTGGGGCGCCTTATATAGTCCTACAAAAGATTTGAATTCTTGTTTATGGACACCGATATGGGCCTTGCTTGATCATACTAGCCATATTGCTGGAAGGCGCCTACCTCAGATCTGTTGTCTTCTTTATTGGGCTTAAATCGCCGCTTTGTTTCTCAAGTACAGCTATTACCCTTTTCAGTGTACCTACCAAGGAATACATGCTGCTTTTAGTTATAAAATTCGTTTAGACATGGTGCAAACTCTGTCACGTTTACAAAAAGCGTGCCACATACCTTACGGGTTGCCGTGCCGCGCACGCTCGAATTTTGACCCCGTATTTCAAAAACGCATTTGTTTATCTTAACCGCGTTTCCTTTCCAGACCGAGCTGGCGAGCAATAAATACATTTAGTGAACGGTTCTATGTTACTTTGTAGCCCTCAAACCAGTGTCAACTAATGTTACTAAATAGAGCTAACTCGTACCTCTTGAGATGGAATTTCACAGGCGCCGCTGGTGCTCGTGACTCATAAACTTTTCTTACTTCGTTTCCTGAAGTAGAAAAGGAGTTTGCTTTATTTTTCACAAAACCAACAGCTATTTTGGATATAGCTAAGCTAATGCAAAAATTTTACCTGCATCTTGACTTGTAAGGCAATGTGTCAGCTTCTCGAAAGATTAGGGCAGACATGAATAAGATTGTCCATTTAAAATCATTTTCCCCATGGCATTTTTGGATGAAATGTTCCACTATCGGTGCTGTTATGACCTTTTTCTTAATCCGGGACCTATGCTGGGTAATTCTCACATTTATTTGTTGATTTGTCTTCCCTATATGTATCTTCATACAGGGGCATAATATTGCATAGACCTCATTTTTAGTCTTGCAATTTGAGAAGCCCGAATGTTATTCCACATATCAGCACATCCAGTCTATCGCCAATATCTCTGGTTTGTGGTTCGTGAAAACATTACCATTTCAAAATGCTCCCCTTTGGGGTTACTACTGCATCTCCGGTGTTGATCAAATGCCTCACGGTGGTGGCACTTATCTGGACGACTGGCTGACCAAGTGTCATCCTCCAGCAATGCCGCAAACAGACAGGTCACAAAACAACATTTTCACGAATTACCATCAACGCCAAATCCAACCCTACCTGGGCGCTAATCACATCTTAGAGGTAGGCGTGGCCTATCTGAACTCTGCCAAGATCCAGTCCTTTCTGGCACAGCTCCCTTTTTTCCAACCAGGTCAGCAGGTTCACTGTCAGAACAGTCATGTGCCTCCGAGGCATGATGACTTCCTGTATTTCACATAGCACCCCATGCCAGGTAACGCAAGCCTCCGTTGTAGGAATGCCTAGCGCAACAGTGTTCTCAGGCGGAGTTGCATTGGGAGGTTTTGTATTGATCGGCCACGGCACTGGTTGTTCTCTGCAGTGTTGGAACACCAACAACCTGTTGCAGGGGCAGCCTTTCCTTGGCTCAGTTCCGCATAGGACCTTAACAACGACGCCTTGCTTACGGGATGGGGTGTTCACTTACAGAACCAGACTATACACCAGGGCCTCCAGATCAACTACCTGGAACTCCTAGCTGTCCACCTAACGTTGAAGGCTTTCCTACATCACCTGATAGGCAAGGTTGTCCTTGTCCAGATGGAACATATGACAGCCATGTATTATCTTCAGAAATAGGAGGATATATGCTCTCCACAACTCTTGCAGCTGTCCCAGAGCATTTGGCAGTGGGCTCTCCACTACAAAATCCATTTGCTAGCTTCCAGTGATGGACAACGACTTTGCCAACCTCCTCAGCAGAATGCGACAACAAGTCTGTGAGTGGGAACTCCACCCACAAGTCCTCCTCCAATGCTTCCAGAGATGGGGCTTCCCAGAAATAGAGCTGCTCACTGGCAGAAAATGCCAAATGCTCAAACTTTGCCTCCTGGTTCCCACACGTGTGGTTCAATGGCAATGCACTAGGGATCAACTGATCCTGTATATTTGCCTAAGCTTTTCTGTCTCTCCCTCTCCTTCCAATTGTGGTTCAGGGACTTTGACAGAAATCCCACACTCTCATCCTGGTGGCTCCCACATGGACCCGCCAGCTCTGGTTCATGACTCGGCTCGAACTGTCCTTGATTCTGCATGTGGGGCTCCCAAACAGGCCGGATCTTCTCACACAAAACCATGGCGAATTCAGGCACCCAACCCAGGTCTGTCAACCTTGAGATTTAGCTCCATAGGTCATAGAATTTGGTTACCTTAATTTTCCACCTGAATGCATGAGCATTCTCAAGGAAACTCCGAGACCTACCACCTGGGCCTGCTATGCAGCCAAGTGGAAGAGATTTCTGTACTAATGTCACGCAAAATATATTGATTCTTTTAAATCGACAGTGCAGGACATTGTCTGCTACTTACTCTACTTGCAGGTTTCTGGTCTAGACGTAACCTCCATACGACTACACCTGGCCACCGTGGCTGCCTGCCTTCAGAATAGACAACACATCGCTCTCTTCAGGATTCCGTTCATTAAAGCTTTCATGGAGGTTCTCAAGAGGGTCATTCCTCCTCGAGTCCAACCGGCTTTGTCGTGGATTCTCAACATTGTACTCACTATTCTCATGGGCCCTTCCCTTTGATCCCCTCCGCTCCTGCCCTCTTCAGTTCCTCTCTTGGAAGCTAACATTTCTGGTTGGTAACACTTCACTCGGGCATGTTAGTGAGCTTCAGGCATTACCACTGGAAGAGCCCTTCTTCCAAGTTCATAGGGGTAGGGTTGTCTTTTGCACCAACCCAAAATTCCTCCAGGTGGTCTCTCACTTCCACCTTAACCAGTCCATTGAACTTCCTGTCTTTTTCCCACAACCTGATTAAGTTGCGGAGCTGGCTCTCCGTACTTGCGATGTAAAACAAGTCCTCATGGACTCTGTTGTCGCAACCAAACCCTTTATGAAGACTCAACAACTCTTTTTTTGCTTTCTCCACCCCCATAGAGGGAAGGCTCTATCCAAGTCAGGGATTGCCAGATGGATCGTTGGATGCATCCAGACATGCTATGCTAAAACTCATTACTGATGAAGAATTTAAATACCTGTTTAATGACACCCCAGTTGGCCCATACATGTACATCTTGCCCAAGTTCCAAAAAAAGGTGCAGTTTCCTCCCTGTAGACAGATTATTTCTGGAATCGGATCCCCCACTGAGAGGATATCGGCATATATTGATTTGTTTCTCCAACTGCTAGTGAAGAACTTACCATCATATACACAGGACACTCGTGACTTGCTTAGGGAACTAGCTGATATTGAATGGGTACCAGGACATTTACTTGTGACACTCTCTCTATACATGTAATGCAACCACTTTAGGTGGAAGGGTGGCACAATATTTCTGGGACTCCCGTCCTGCAGAGCTATTTGAACATACCAACATGGTACTAGAAATTATTCTACTGGGTCTTGAAAACAGCTCTTTCACACATGATGGTAACTTTTTCCGTCAAATTCCAGGTGTGGCTATGGGGGTGAAATTTTCGCCCTCATATGCTAATCTTCACATGGGCTAGTTTGAGTTCAAACACATTTGGAGAGAGAATGCCTCAGAATGGCTAGGGAAAATCCTCTTTTGGTTGCGATATATTGATGATGTCATTCTGCTGTGGTCTGGCACAACAGAGGCACTGGAAACTTTCTTCCAGAACCTCAACAGCAACACATTCAACATTACTTTCACCAAGGAACAGAGTGCATCCAAAATTGATTACTTGGATATAAGTATAGAGGTGCGTAACAATAAGCTTGTCACATTGCCCTACAGGAAGCCCACAGCCTGCAATTCACTCCTACATGCAACCAGTGCCCATCCACCTTCACAGATAAAGGCAATCCCTTATGGGGAGATGCTCAGAATTAAAAGAAACTGTAGCGTAGAGAAGGCTTTGGATCAGTGACTGGGCAAGGTTGAAAATCCATTCTTAAATAGAGGATACAGCAGGGAGTTGCTGACACAGGCACGGCTCAGAGTCAACAAAGTCAAACGAATATCCCTATTAAAGAATAAGACTAAGAATAGGAGGAAGATCGCACTGATCACTCCTTACTCTGCATTGAGTACAGAGGTATATAAGATTCTTGGGCGACACTGGCATTTACTTGCTCAGGATGATGCATTGAAGGAGGTGATTGGCAGTAAGCCACTGTTTACACATGGCAGAGGGAGAACACTAAGAGAGCATCTGTGTTTAAGTTTCTTAACAGCTCCCAAGAGGGATTCTTGATTGCTTACACCTCCTATGGGTTTTCACAGATGTGGATCATGTGTATGTTGTTTTGCAGTTGATAAGATCACTAGCATCTGAAAGAAACACGTTAGTGATAGATTCCTTACCTTAGAATTACCCCCAGGCGTCAGACTGGATCTGGAAGGTTTTCGTCAGCAGTACCCCTGCGCGTCGGTAGGCATCGTCGTGCGGCTCCGCATACGTCGTTGGCAGTCGTAGTCGCTGAGATTACGTCACTGGAGCTACTTAGACGCGCACTGACTTCGAATGCCGGGCCATGGCTCCGAAAACTTTGCGGGAGCGGTCCCGAAAGTTGCTGGAGGCCTGGGAGTCGACTTTGTGCTGTTCAAGGTCCTGGTCCCGTGGGAGGTCGAGGGACCGGTCGCGGAGCCACCACCACCATCGTTCGACAAAGTCTTTGCACTCGGTCAGGTAAGGCGAAGCACAAGAAGTCGAAGAAGCGTTGTCGCTCTTCGCCTTCTCCTATCCTGTCACGAGACAGGGCTGAGGGTGCGCGTGGTGCCACCCCCGCGGCTCCAGTGGAGCCTGCACCGTTGCGGACGGCCTACCCGCCCTTCCCGGGTCCGTCGGCGACTCCGGCCCAGCTACAGGACTTTCTGTCTGTTATGGCCTGCCTTTTTAGCCCATCGGGCTCCTTCGGGCCTTGCGGGTCCAGCTGGGGGTCCTCACTCTTCGTCACCGGTTCTGGCCCCGATGTCGTCGACTACTTCTGTCTCGACGCCGCGAGACCCCCATAGATCCATGCATGGATCCCATCCGATGTCGGGTGCCCTCGTATGACCTCCATCGACGTCTACGGCACCGCCACTGACATCGACCGGCTCCATGGCCAACGCCGTCCCCGGCTTCCACCCCGATGTTGAGACAGTGCCGGACCGGTGTCGATCGACGCAGATGGGGAATTTCAATCCCTTTCTCCATCCGCCTCCCTCTTTTCAGCCTACCTGGCAGGTTGGGGAGGGGTCTGAGGACCCTCTCGCAGCCCAGTGCGAGTTAGACCCGGACTGGATAGAGGAATGGGAGGATGCAGGTGACCTGGATTTTACTCCAGAACCTGGCACACTGTCTCCTTCTACCGTGGTTACGGAGGAGGGTGGTCCATATTCTTAAGTGTTGCGTAGGTCTGGCGAATCTCTTTACCTCGAGCTCCCTACAGTGGCCGTCAGGACTAACCTGACAGAAGTGCTTCGGCCAGCATCTTCCTCTACGGAACCCCTGCTGCCTTTCAATGACGCACTTTCAGACGTTCTTTTGGGAACCTGGTCTAGGCCCAACACAGGGGCTCCTGTGGATAGGAACGTTGCCCGACGCCATGGCCCTGGCCCCAGGCGACCCCATTTTTCTCTCCCAACACCCTACCCCTGAGAGCTTGGTTGTCCAGGCCTCTGCGTCCTCAAGCGCATTCCACCGGGCAGGGAATCCAAATGAATGTTTACTTCCGCCAGTTCACCGCATGCCTCTTGGGCCATTAGTCCCCCTCTGTGTGGGACACGGTTGCTCAGGTGCTGCCTCTGTGTCTGGAAGAGGCTCGGACGGTGCTCTCCCAAGCTATTGCTGAGGGGAGAGACTCAGTCAAGTTCACAATTCGTTGTGGCCTTGACACCGCCGACTTGCTGGGCAGAGTGATATCCACGACAGTGGCGTTATGCCGCCACGCCTGGTTGAGGACGACTGGCTTTTCTGGGGATGTCCAGAACACTCTGATGGACATGCCCGTTGATGGCACTCACCTTTTTGGCGACAAGGCAGATAGTGCGTTGGAGCGTTATAAGGACTCGCGGGCTACAGCCAAGTCCATATGCCTTTTGGCCAAGCGCACTACTTCGGCTTCGGCTTTTCGCTCCTTTCGTGGCCAAGGAAGGGGCACCCAAACACGTTGGTTTCAGAGTCACAGGCTTGCGCAGCAACAGTCTCAGTGTGGACGTGGGACCCGCAGAGGTGGGTCACGGGGCCAGTAGGCGGGTCAGTCTACCACCTCCCCTGCCGCCACTGCCTCCAAACCTTCCTAGTTCGGTGTTTCAGGCCTACTAAATGCCAGTGGGTGGCAGGATTCGCCATCACCTCCCCCACTGGTGCACCATCACTATGGACAGGTGAGTTTTACAGATTGTCCGAAGGGGAGATTCCCTCCCCTTTGAGAGCACCTTTCCAGCCATGCCACCTCAGTACCACCGCATGTCGGGTGATCACTTGGTACTTCTCCAGCAGGAAGTTGCGGCCCTCTTGGCCAAGAGGGCAATCGAGTGCGTCCCGATGCCAGAAGTAAGTTGTGGCTGTTACCCCCACTACTTCCTGGTTCCAAAAAAGGACAAGGGTCTGCGTCCTATCTTAGACCGTAGGAACGTCAATCGCTTCCTCCGGAAGGAGAAGTTCAAGATGCTTACACTTTCTCAGGTCTTGTCCGCCCTAGACCCGCAAGACTGGATGGTAGCATTGGACTTACAGGACGCCTTTTTTTACATATCCTGGTCCTGCCAGCCCACCAGCGTTACCTGCGGTTCACCGTAGGCCACAAGCACTTTCAGTACACCGGGCTTCCTTTTGGCCTTACCAGCGCCCCTCTGGTGTTTGCGGAAGTGATGGCGGTGGTCGCAGCTCATCTGCGCAGATCAGGGGTTTCAGTCTTTCCCTATCTCGATGACTAGTTGTTGAAGGTGGGCTTGCCCCAGGCAGTCGTCTCCCACCTCCAGACGACGGCCGACCTCCTGCATTTGCGGGTGTTCTCCATCAAAGTGCCGAAGTCGCACCTGATTCCCTCTCAGAAGCTCCTCTTTATCTGAGTGGTTCTGGACGCAGCGCAGTTTCAGGTTTATCCTCCCGAGCAGTGAGTCCGAGACATTCGCGCTATGATTCAGATCTTTCGGCCCTTGTCCTGGGTTTCGGTCTGGCTGAATTTGAAGCTGCCGAGCCTCATGGCGTCCTGCATCCTGCTGACCAAATATGCCAGATGGCATATGCGGGCTCTGCATTGGGACCTGAAGTTCCAGTGGGCACAGCATCAAGGGTACCTGTCCGAGCACATCCAGATCTCGGAGGGCACTGCACAGCAGTTGCAGTGGTGGCTCACGAACCAACATTGGGTCAGTGGCTGATCCCTCTCCCTTCCCCAACCCGAGCACACAGTGGTGACTGATGCGGCCCTCCTGGGATGGGACGGCCATATGGCAGAGGTGGAGATCAGAGGCCTCTGGTTTCCGGCAGAGTCCGGGCTCCACATCAACTTTCTGGAGCTCCGGGCAATCTTACTTGCACTGAAGGCATTCCTTTCCTCTTTCAAGGGGAGAGTAGTGCAGGTGTTCACAAAGAACACCACCACCATGTGTTATTGCAACAAGCAAGGCGGGGTATGGTCGTGGACCCTATGTCAGGAGACTGCGTCTCTGGACATGGCTGGAACGTCAAGGCATTTCCTTGACGGTTCAACACTTGGCAGGTTCCTTGGACTCCAGGGTGGACGAACTGAGCCGCAGATGCATGATGGATCACGAATGGCGTCTTCCCTCGGAGGTGGCGCAAGGTCTCTTTCAATAGTGGGGAGAGCCTTGGTTAGATCTATTCGCCGCCAAAGAGAACGCGCAATGTCATCTCTTATGTGCTTTGGCATTTCCAAGGCGGCACTCGCTCGGCGACGCTTTTCGTCACAGGTGGAGCTACGGTCTATTGTATTGTACGCCTTTCTGCCTATACCACTTCTATCCAGAGTGCGGAAGAAGATCAGGCGCGACCGGGCCCAAGTTATTTTTGTGGCCCCTGGACTGGACTCGAAGAGTTTGGTATCCCGAGCTACTCAGTATGAGCATGGATCCCCTGATCCAACTGCCTCTTCTGGAGGATCTTCTGTCGCAGCAGCAGGGGATGGTCCTCCACCCGAAACTGTCCAGCCTCCATCTACATGCGTGGAGATTGAGCGGCGACAGTTGATTCTATTTGACTTGCATCCTGAAGTCTGTGATATCAGTCTGGCAGCCAAGCGTCCCTCCACTAAATCGGTATACGCCTGCAGGTGGAACAAATTTGTGGCATGGTGCACTGCAAATGCCGTGGATCCCCTTTCTGCCCCTCTTTCAGGCATTACACACCTTTTCCCTACTATTCTGTTTATGACGCAATGGGACTTAAATCTAGTTCTTACTTATTTGATGTGCCCTCCTTTGGAGCCACTTCACAACTGTCCTCTTCGTTTATTGACTTTGAAGACCGTTTTCCTGGTTGCCATCACCTCCGCCAGGCTCTTTCCTATAAGCCTCCCTTTTTGTTGCTTCATCCAGATAAGATTGTGCTCTGCACTCGTCCTTCCAACTGCCAAAGGTTGTAACTGCCTTCCACATCGGGCAAACTATCACTTGCCCACTTTCTTTCCGCCTCCGCACCCTTCCAGAGAGGAAGAGAGGCTCCACCATCTGGACCCAAAACGTGCGCTCTCATTCGACCTGAATCGCACACAACAGGTCCAGGTGGATGACCAGCTCTTTGTTGGCTACATAGGCGCCAAGAAAGGCTGGGCTGTACACAAGAGGACTATCTCCCGCTGGGTCGTCTTGTGTATCAAGGCCTGTTCTGTAGTAGGGGATCTCTGTGTATAGTCATAATCTAGTGAATAGTCCCGCCAATGTGCGTGGACCCTAGAGCAATCAAAAATAATCTCTTAAATTGTCAAAACATGCAGAACTGCACAGACACTTAAGAGAGAATTTAAAGACAAATAATGCAGCCTATATCCACAGGCTACACTGGCCAGTACTTCAACTAGAAATTCCACCAAAAATCCACAAACAGTCGAGCCTGTCCAGATTTCTCCACAGAGAAAAACCTTGCCTTTACCAGCAAAACCCTCTGGAATTATAGAGAGGAAGCAGTGGACAGACAAGCCCATAGGCTGCCATTATGTGGCTCAGAACAGGATACTTTGCCTTTAAGAGAACTTTTCAGAAGTCTCACAGTATCCCAGAATGCACTGCAGGTCCCTTTTACTTTCAGTTCTTTTTTCCGGCTCCTGCTAGCAGGACCCTGGAGCATAGAGCTCTCCCTTTCTAAGGGTTTATTTAGTGATTTTTCATTTTTTCAAGTGTTTGAGTGTTTTTCATTTGAAGTACTTGGTGCTCTCTTCCTTGTGTGTGTTTCTGAACACCCTTTTATTTGTCAAAATGCCTGCTTTGTTTGACAAATGCCCAGAGTGTTTGAGGAAGAAGGCCAAGTCGGACCCACATTAGGTGTGCATCATCTGCCTTCTCTCATCTCATGTCCCAGAGGAGTGTGAAATTTGCCAGGGCTTCTCCAGCAGGACCCTAAGAGATAGGATGAAGATCAGGCTCCAAGGCCTGGAAGACAGAAGACTGAAGGCACAAGGTGGGTCTGGGCAGACTTCCTCTGCCCATGCTGAGGCCTCTGGGGGCTCCCCAGGGGCAGGAAGACCAGCAAACGTCCCTATTCTCAGTCGGCATCGATTGCACCGACGACGGCGTCGAGAGGGATGACTGCAGTCTGTTCCCCGTCTCTCCAGGGCTCTGGTTCGAAGCGGCGCTCGGCGTCGAGGGAACTGAATAGACCGCCAGCGAGATCACCGGTGACGATTTCATCGGCGTCGTCGGCGAGTAATCGACGTCGAGAGGTGGCCCGGCGTCGCGCTCACCGTCGAGGCGACTTCGCCGTCGGCGAAGAAGAGGAGGTCGGCGTCAAGGGGATCCTTGACGTCGAGGATGACGTCGAGGTCTCGCAGGCGTTCGGCGTCGAGGAGACGCTCGTCGTCCAGATGAAGACGGTCGCCGTCGAAAAGGAGGCGCTCGCTGTCGAGGGACCGACGGTCGCCATCGGGGCGACGTTCTTCGACGCCAAAGAAGCTCAGAAGGAGTTCTGGCACCAGGAGTCATTCTAGCCGGCGGCATGTGCCGATAGGGGACTCTCCATCGCCTCAGCCTAGGAAGAAGGGAAAGTCACCGGGCTCGTGTACTCGTGAGACGCTCCACAAAAAGCACCTGTCTCGACCATTGCTGCCTCTAGTACTAGAGCCCGCCGAGGAGTTGTTTCTCACTCCCGCGGTGACGAAGGCTGCTCCCTCCAGGCTCCTTAAGAAGTACCGGGCCCCGGATTCTGACCCGGCTTTCCTTCGGATGGATCCGACACCGGACTCTGTCATAGTGACGGCGGCTAGGAAGCAGCATGCCACCACCCCGTCTTCTACAGTACCTCCTGATAAGGAGAGCCGCTGGATAGACTCGGCAGGCAGAAAGGTCTGTTGGACGGCATCTACTGCGATGAAGGCGGCTAGTGCCGCGGCTTTGCTAGGGCGATACAATCATGCCCTATGGGAGTCCTTCCAGCAATTCGCTGAGCTCCTTCCTCGAGAGAAGAAAGAAGACTTTCAAGATATTCTAAAGGAGGGGATGCTGGTGTCGAACCAACTCATCAGCGCGATGGCTGATGTGTTTCTTCTGGCGGCACATGGGTACTGTCATGGTGTCAACCAACGACGCCACGCTTGGCTTCGCCTTACATCGCTCAAGCCAGAGGCACAGCAGTGGGTGGCCAATCTGCCTTTCTCGGGGGAACCCTGTTTGGCAAGCATGCGGGTGCCTAGATGGCCCGCATGAAGGCGGAGGCCGAGACCCTGACGGCTGTCTGGTTGGAGAAGCCCAAGGAGAAGAAGACCTACTGCCCATTCCAGAGACGGTTTGGGGCGCAGGGCAGAGGGCGTGGGCAGACTTCAGGACAGCAGCAACAACAGCAGCAGCAGTTCCGAAGGCCCTTCCAGAAGCGCCAGAAGGGCAGAGGCGGCCAGCAGTCCGCAGCAGCGGACAAAGGCCCGGCTGGGTCTCGGCCCTGAGCGGTTACTTCCCCTACATCCGTTACCCGCTCCGGTGGGGGGAAGCGTTCAATTTTTTCTGGCAGAGTGGAGAAAAATTACTCAGGACAAGTGGGTGCTGAATATTGTTTGCAATGGATACAGTCTTCGGTTCAGCAGCCCGCCTCCAGCAATTCCTCCGGTCAGCTCGCAGTTTCGGCTGCGCGAGCTCCAGGCGGAGTCCGATATCCTGTTAAGGAAAAGGGCGATAGACGACGTACCTCTGTCTCAAAGGGGAAGAGGTCTGAACTCCCGGTTCTTTCTGGTTCGCAAGAAGGACAAGAATGAGTTCAGGCCCATTCTGGATTTGCGACAAGCAAACAAGTGGATTCGCAGAGAGAAATTTCACATGCTGTTGTTGCATCAGATTTATCCTCAGCTGCAACAGGGAGCCTGGCTCTGTGCTATAGACCTACAGAATGCGTACTTCCTTGTGCCCATTGCACACAAACACAGGAAGTTCCTGCGATTCCAAGTCGGCGCCAATCACGATCAGTACACAGTACTGCCATTCGGGCTGAAGTCTGCGCCCAGAACATTCTCGAAGTGCATGGCAGTGGTAGCTGCACACCTGAGGAACAACAAGGTGTTTGTCTACCCGTACCTGGGCGATTAGTTGATCAAGGCCTCCTCCTTCTCGGAAGCTCAAGCGCACTTCCAGAAGACGTGCGTTCTCTTGAACAAGCTGGGGTTGCACGTCAACATGTCCAAGTCTGTCCCTACTCTGGTCCAGTGCATACAGTACTTGGGAGCCTCCATCAATGCGCTGTCGGCAAGTGTGTCTCCTTCGGAGGAGAGACGGTTATCACTCCATCGGAAGGCTCAGGCTCTTATGACCGCTCCATCTACAACAGTGAGGACGGTGTCTTCTCTACTGGGGTCGATGGCCTCTTGTATCTTCCACACGCACGGCTGCACATGAGACCATTGCAGGAGTGCTTGGAGGATCAGTGGGATCAGAGGAAAGGATCTTGGGACAACAAGATACGACTGTCTATGCATGCTCTTCAGTCTCTGAAGTGGTGGTGTTCAGCGGAGAATCTCCTCAGAGGGGTTCACTTCCACAAGGACATTCCAACACAGACTATTGTGACAGATGTGTCTCTCCACGGCTGGGGGGCGCACTCCGGAGACTTACAGATACAAGGGACGTGGTCCCCGACGGAGTCCACGTATCACATCAATTTCCTGGAACTCAGAGCTGTTCACTTGGCACTGAAGGCCTTTCATCCGTCCTTCCAGACCAACTCTCTGCTTGTACAGACGGACTATACGACCACGATGTATTACCTCAACAAGCAGGTGGGTTCGAAATCGCGCACTCTGTCGCAGGAGGCGCAGGCGATCTGGCGCTAGCTTCTAGCCAGAGGACTGACAATAACGGCTACCCATCTACCAGGTGTGCAGAATGTTCAGGCCGACGCACTGAGCAGACTGATTCAGGCAAACCACGAATGGGTCATAAACGACGAAGTACTAGGAGAAGTCTTCGCAAGGTGGGGGACTCCAGACGTAGATCTGTTCGCCACCGCCGAAAACAGCAAATGCTGAGACTTCGCCTCCAGGTACTACCAGCAGGGGACGCTGGGGAATGCGTTATGGGTCAACTGGTCGAACAGCTTTCTGTACGCTTTTCCACCCATTCCCCTGATTCCGATGGTGCTCATCAAGCTGTCCCAGTCCAGGGCGCGGATGATCCTGATTGCCCCGGAATGGCCCAGGCAGTGGTGGTTCACGGACCTGCTTCACCGGTCTCTCCTTCCTCACATACGGCTGCCATGCCGGCCGGACCTTCTCACGAATTTCGGGGGGAAAATGGTGCACCCCAACCTCTCGTCTTTGAGTTTGGCGGCATGGCTCCTGAGACAGTGCAATATGGCCATTTGAATCTACCAGAAGATTGTATGGACATACTGAAGGAGGCTAAGCGACCTTCCACTAGGACTTCCTATGCTTACAAGTGGAAGAGATTTTGCATCTGGTGCAAGTCCAAGAACTATGACCCAACAACGTGTAAGGAAGATGTTATCCTTCCGTATCTTCTACATTTGGCGCAGTCTGGCCTTAATATCCATTCCATTAAGGTTCATCTCGCTGCGCTGACTGCCTACAGGAAATGCCCTTCACAGACTTCCTTCTTCCATATCCCTGTGATCAAAGATTTTTTGGAAGGCTTGAAGAAAGTGTTCCCTCCTGTCCGGCTTCCTTCGCCTTCATGGGAATTGAACGTGGTGCTGTCCAGATTGATGAAGGAGCCTTTTGAACCTATTCATAAGGCTTCGTTGCAGCACCTATCCTGGAAGGCGGCGTTCCTCGTGGCCATTACATCAGCCCGCAGGGTGAGTGAAATTCAGGCGTTGTGTTGCCAAGAACCTTATACTGTATTTCATGATGCTAATGTTGTTATGCGTACTCACCCTAAATTTCTTCCAAAGGTTATATCTGATTTCCATGTTAACCTGCCCATAACTTTACCTAAGTTTTTTCAGAATCCTTCATCTCCAGCGGAACGGTCCCTGCATTCCCTGGATGTTAGGAGGGTGTTGACATTTTATCTGGATAAAACCAAGGATATTCGTAGGTCAGACCAATTGTTTATCAATTATGGATCAGTCAGGACCGGTCTTGCTACCTCAAAACAGTCCATCTCGAGGTGGATTGTGTCCTGTATACAATTGTGTTACCAAAAGGCTAATAAGACCTTATGGGGTAAACCTAAGGCTCATTCCACCAGGGGCAAAGCTGCCACGACTGCTTTGCTACGTAATGTTCCAATTGCAGAAATCTGCATGGCGGCCACTTGGAAGTCGGTCTATACCTTTGCTAAGCATTACTGTCTGGACACTGATGCCAGGACAGACGCTCAGGTTGGGCAGGCTTCGCTGCGAAATCTGTTCGCACAGTAGTGGTGTTATTTCCTTTTTTCTCCACCGCCGCTTTGGTGTGGAGCTTGCCATTCTATTCACTAGATTATGACTATACACAGAGATCCCCTACTACAGAAGGAGTAGTTTCTGTCCTGTAACTCCAGTTCTGTAGTAGGGGTATCTCTGTTATAGTCATAAGCACCCCCCCTCCTCCCCGGTGGAGAGAGATATTCATGTAAGGAATGCTACAGGTCTGGCGTGTTAGTTCTTTAAAAAGAACTGAAAGTAAAAGGAACCTGCAGTGCATTCTGGGATACTGGGAGACTTCTGGAAAGTTCTCTTAAAGACACAGTATCCTGTTCTGAGCCACATAATGGCAGCCTATGGGGCTTGTCTGTCCACTGCTTCCTCTCTATCATTCCAGAGGGTTTTGCTGGTAAAGGCAAGGTTTTACTCTGTGGAGAAATCTGGACAGGCTGTGCTGTTTGTGGATTTTTGGTGGAATTTGTAGTTGAAGTACTGGACAGTGTAGCCTGTGGATATAGGCTGCATTATCTGTCTTTAAATTCTCTCTTAAGTGTCTGTGAAGTTCTGCATGTTTTGACAACTTAAGAGATTATTTTTGATTGCTCCGGGGTCCACGCACATAGGCGGGACTATTCACTAGATTATGACTATAACAGAGATACCCCTACTACAGAACTGGAGTTACTGGACAGAAACTACTCCTTATTCTCGGACTAAAGAGGAACCTCCGGTGGGGTTGCACGCCCATTCTACCAGGGCGACAGCAGCTACTACTGCATTGGGACCTGGTGTCCCACTGCAAGACATCTATCAGGCAGCCACGTGGGCCTCACTGCACACTTTTACTAAGCATTATTGCCTTGGCAGTCAAGTCCAGAGAGACTGCTTCTTTGGCCGTTCTGTTCTCGGTGACTTTCTGGTGTGATCTTGATTCGCAGACCGACCACCGGGATTGGTGTTGCTGGGGTATCTATTATAAGGTAAGGAATCTATCACTAATGGGTTTTTTATCAGATGAGCAAGGTTCGAGGCATGTGGGCTGCTAAATTCATATCTAGTGCATAGATCGCCGCCTAGTGTTGGGTCTGGATGATTGCACATTGTTGTCCTGGAAGAGTCTTCGAAGTATCACGAGATAGGTGGCTCCTCCCCTGGACTACAGTGCGCATGGGCATCGACTCCATCCCCAGATTGTTTTTTTCCGCCATTGGGTTCGGATGTGGTTCTCGACGTCTCCGTGTCGGAACCGATAAACTTTGTTCTTAAGGCCAAAAGGCCTTCGTTACCAGCGTCGGTATTGTTTGCGCACGGTCTCGAGCGTCGTCCGACTCTCGGAGCCGGAAATCAACGGAGTCAAGTTACTCTTCAGACATCGAGGCCCTCTCGTCGCAGCAAGACCCGACAACCTTACCATGGAGCGGAGCCCATTTAAATACTGCCCCATCTGTGGATCCAAATATCCACACATCGATGTGCATCCGGTCTGTAACAAATGCCTGTCACCGGACCACAACGAAGACAACTGTATGGCCTGCTCTCAATTCAGGTCAAAGAAGACGCTCAAGCATCGGCGCGCCTCGAGGCCCAGCGAGCGACACCGGCACCCGACGACATATTCGACAACCCTGCGGTGGAAGGCAGTAGCCATCATCTCCAAATTTCGCCTCCGACGACGGAGGTCCAGTCCGATGCCGAAGAACACGTCGAAGGGCACGGCCAGGACACTGAATACGTCGAGGAGGTAGGGGACGACGAAGAAGTTTATGGGGCCGCGGAAGATAGCTCGGAGGAAGAGCTATGCCCCGAAGTCTATATGATTCAGGCTCAGGTCACGGGATCGCCACTCGGCCTTACCCACGACCCCGCACCGCTATCCCCGGCCCCGCCTTCTCGCCCGGCCACGGACACTCAAGCGGAGCCGCCATTAACCGTATCGAAACCGAAACCTTCGGTCTCTACGGCACCTAAGATGGCCGACGTCCAATCGAAACCGAAACACACGGCTTCGACAAAGGACAAAATGGCCGACGTCCAGGCAAAATCGAAATCGAAACTACCGGACGCGACAACCCCAAAAACGGACGACGTCCAGCAAACGATATCGAAACCGGCTCCTTCATCGGCTCCGTCCACCTCCGGCCCACAGAAGTCGAAGAAGGCTGTCGAGACGGCAGCGCCTCACAAGGTGCACAAGGACTCGTCCTCCAAGAAGGCCGTCCGTCAAGAGTCGGCCTCTGTTGCTCCGGCACGGTCGTCGAAGTCGGTGCACACGCCTTCAGACGCTCCTACGGCGCAGCCAACTAAACGCCCAGTCGAACAAAAGTCGACTACAAGCCACGACCCGAAGGCCGCAGGCACTACGCATCGGCACAAACATGTCGAATCTGCAGCATCGGCGTTGGCGCCAAAGTCTACAAAGGACCCGCGCCACAATGCGGCTGAAGATTAGTCGACGCAAATACCGTCGACACCGAGGGACTCTGACGCCACCGGACACCGGCCGTCGGCTACCACACCCTCCGCCTCCTTCACCGCGCAGGTCACCGACTCCCTGAAACGGATTCGGGAAAAAGCTTTGTCGACGACGGCTCCCACGCCGTCGGCTCCAAAGGAGGTGGACGCTCCTCAGAAGTCATCCGCCAAGCTTCTTTACACTCTTCCACCAAAGGTGCCACCAAAGGCGTTTGCACCTAGATCGGTGCCACAGACTTCGGCTCCTTCGGCGCTTCAAGCCTCAGATGACCAATCAGAGCATTACATCGATGCCCACACGGGGAAACTGACCATTTACAAAAGGAAGATCACTTCCCAACCACTGGAATCATATGTTATTCCACTGAAGAAAAAGAGGACAGCACTGGACAGTCCTGCCCTTATTGAGCCCGTTCTCCCACCACCAAGAAGGAGTCCATCACCTTCCCCAAACCAATCAGGGGGAGAGGATGATGAGGAAGACGACCAATACAATTTCCCAGTGGACAATGACCCTGATGTTCAGCAGGACACATATGACGACACTGGGGACCAAGGTGGACAGCAGGTGGTACAAGATCCACAAGGGTTTGGGGCACGTACATCTCCAACTGAGGATTCTGCAGCATTTAATGCTTTAATCGAACGGGCAGCAGCAAATCATGATGTAGACATGCATGCTGACCCGGTGGAGGAAGACTTTTTGTTTAACACTTTCTCTGTCTCAGAAAGAACTGTTAAAATACTTCCTATGCTCAAAGGTGTCCTTAGACATGCCCCAGAGATCTTTAAGGAACCTTCCAGGGCAAGAGTGGTGAACCCACGTATCGAGAAAAAATACAGGCCAGCACCTGGGGATCCTGCATATATTCGAGGACAGTTGCCTCTGGACTCGTTGGTGGTCGCCAATGCCCGCAAGAGGGCAAACTCCCAAACTACGGGTGACGCTCCTCCCCCTGACAAGGAGTCGAAAGTGCTTGAGGCATCCGGCAAGAGGGTGGCTGCGCAGGCTGCCAATGTATGGCGTATAGCAAACACACAGGCACTATTGGCGCGTTACGATAGGGCGCATTACGACACCCTAGAACAGCTCCTTCAACATCTACCTGATGAGTATAAAGAAGCAGCCGAAATGCTCATACAAGAGGGGAAGCTTATATCAAACGCTGCAATAAAGTGTGCGCTTGATGTGGCAGACACGGCGGCTAGGGGGATTAACACTAGCGTCATGCTAAGACGACAAGCTTGGCTTCGTATATCTGGATTTAAGCCTGACATCCAAACTACAATCCTCAACCAGCCCGTCAATCCTGACAGACTGTTTGGCCCAGATGTAGACACCACACTTGAAAGGATTAAAAAGGACAACGAGACTGCTAAGTCCATGGGGGCACTTCAGTCCCAACTATTCAGAGGAAACACTTTTCGTCGCTCAGGAGCGCGTGGTGTTACCAGAGGACACTTGGGTCAACAATCACAATTTACACAGGGTGGTGCACAATCCTCCTACCCCAAGCAAGGTAGAGGGGGTTACAGAGGAAACAGTGCCAAGGGCAGAGGCAGAGGGAACAACACCTCCCGTTCCTCTGCCGCCAATAAACAGTGACTCTCTGTCACTGCCCCCCGACCATCCAACACCTGTCGGGGGGAGACTCCAGCAGTTCCTGCCAGTCTGGACATCCATCACCACAGACAGGTGGGTGAGAAAACTGATCCAATACGGTTATTGTTTGGAGTTAACATCCACTCCTCCCAACATTCCACCAAGACACCGTCCTATGTCGGCAGAGCACTTGCACTTATTGCAGCAGGAGGTCTTGGTAATGCTGCAAAAAGGCGCAATAGAGCTCGTACCAATGGAGGAGGAAGGCACAGGGGTCTATTCCCTGTACTTCCTCATCCCAAAAAAGGACGGATCCCTCAGACCTATTCTGGATCTACGCCCCCTCAACATGTATATACTGTCAGAACACTTTCACATGCTGACACTGCAACAAATTCTTCCCCTGCTAAACCAAGGGGACTTCCTGGCAACCTTGGACCTCAAGGATGCTTACTTCCACATCCCACTCCACCCATCCAACAGAAAGTACCTCAGGTTCACCATTCAAAACAAACACTATCAGTTCAAAGTCCTACCCTTCGGGGTGACTACTGCCCCCAGAGTGTTTACAAAGTGTCTGGCGACAGTAGCGGCGCACCTCAGACGGCAGAACATACATGTCTACCCCTACCTAGACGACTGGCTTGTTCAAGCGAAGTCGGAAATACAATGCGCCGCGGACATGTCCCACACTATTCAACTCCTTCACAGTCTGGGATTCTCGCTAAACTACCCAAAGTCACACCTTCAACCAGCCCATGTGCGGCAGTATCTAGGCGCGACAATAAACACCCTGACTGCTATGGCTCAGCCAAACCCAGCCAGGATCAACAGCATCCAGTCACTAATCCAACGGTTCAGACCGCAACACTCCCTACCAGCGAGAGTGTTCATGCAGTTGATAGGCATGATGGCCTCCTGCATTTTCATAGTCCCGCACGCGAGGTTGCACATGCGTCCTCTCCAAGAATGCTTGGCAAATCAGTGGACACAGGCTCGGGGACAACTGACAGACCTAGTGTTGGTGACCGGTCGGGCGTACAACTCTCTGCATTGGTGGAATCCACACAACCTTTGCAAGGGACGACCGTTCCAAGAGCCGGTGCCACAGATTATCCTGACGACGGACGCTTCTCTCCAAGGATGGGGAGCTCATGTGCTCCACTACACTGTGCAGGGACTGTGGTCCACTCAACAACAGAAGTTGCACATCAACTACCTGGAATTGATGGCAATCTTCATGGCGCTAAAGTCCTTCAAGGTACATTTGTGCAACAAAGTTGTGTTGGTCCGGACGGACAACATGACAGCCATGTACTACATCCAAAAGCAAGGAGGTACTCACTCACCACAGCTGTCTCATCTGGCTCAGAGCATGTGGAAGTGGGCCATTCAGAGGAACATTTTCCTCATGGCAGAACACCTCCCCGGCAAGGACAATCAGATGGTGGATCTGCTCAGCAGGTACAGCCATCAAATGCACGAGTGGGAGATTCATCCATCAGTGCTCCACCCGTACTTCCAGCAGTGGGGTCATCCACAGATAGACCTGTTTGCCACAAGGGAAAACGCAAAATGCCAAAACTTTGCCGCCAGGTTCCCTCATCCGCAATCGCAGGGGAATGCGATATGGATGAACTGGTCAGGCAAATTTGCGTACGCTTTTCCCCCAGCGCCTCTCATTCCGCTGGTGGCAAGAAAGCTAAAGCAACACTCGATGACTCTCATCCTAGTTGCTCCAACATGGGCACGCCAACCGTGGTACACCACGTTTCTAGAACTTTCCGTGGTACCGCATCAAAGGCTGCATCTCACACCCAGCCTCTTGACGCAGAGCCATGGCGACATTCAGCATCCAGATCCGCAACAGCTCAATCTGGCGATCTGGCTCCTGAGGTCTTAGAATTTGGCTACCTCAACCTGCCTCCTGAATGCATGGACATCATCCGTGAGGCAAGGAAGCCCACGACCAGAGCTTGCTATGCTGCAAAATGGAAGCGGTTTGTCATTTACTGTACAGACAACAATATCAACCCGCTAGATGCATCCATTCCTAACATCATCTGCTATTTGTTACATCTTTACAAATGCAATCTGGCGTACGCTTCCATTCGGATACATTTATCCGCCATAGCGGCTTACCTACAGAATCGGCAGCACCTCTCTGTTTTCAGAGTGCCTGCCATTAAAGCCTTCTTAGAGGGACTGAAACGAGTCATTCCTCCTAGAACTCCACCAGCTCCTGTGTGGAACCTCAATGTGGTCCTCACTAGGCTGATGGGCCCACCTTTCGAGCCACTGCACTCATGCGAACTTCAATTTCTAACATGGAAAGTGGCTTTTCTCATTGCTATCACGTCGCTCAGGCGTGTTAGTGAGCTGCAAGCGCTCACAATCCAAGAGCCATTCATCCAAATACACTCTAACAGGGTAGTGCTCCGCACTAACCCCAAATTCCTTCCAAAGGTGGTGTCACAGTTTCATATCAACCAAACTATTGACCTGCCTGCTTTTTTCCAAAACCCGCAAACGGTAGCAGAAAGAATGCTTCATACATTAGACGTTAGGAGGGCGCTAATGTACTACATTGACAGGATACAACCCTTTAGGAAGACACAACAACTTTTTGTTGCCTTCTCAGCACAACACAAAGGCAACCCCATTTCCAAAGCAGGAATAGCCAGATGGATTGTTAAATGCATTCAAATCTGTTATCAAAAGGCTAAACGCACTTTAACAATACCCCCAAGGGCGCACTCTACACGCAAATTGGGGGCCTCCATGGCTTTCCTGGGGAACATTCCTTTAGAAGACATTTGTAGAGCAGCCACATGGTCTACACCACACACATTTACCAAGCATTATTGCGTAGATGTGCATTCCAAACAGCAAGCAGCTGTAGGACAGGCTGTTCTCAAGACACTTTTTCAAGCTTCTGCAGCTGGCACGGGCAACCGCCCTTAATGGAGGGACTGCTGTGTATTCTATGCACTAGATATGAATTTAGCAGCCCACATGCCTCAAACTGAATATGCTACTTACCAGTATGCATCTGTTCTTGGCATGTAGGGCTGCTAACATTCATATCGCCCGCCCTCCTCCCCGGTGCCCGTAGCGGCTGCAGACACTCTCTTGCATTCATCATTAGCATGGACATCCTGTACACTGTTTCACTCCATCTCTGCCACAATGGCTAAAAACAATCTGGGGATGGAGTCGATGCCCATGCGCACTGTAGTCCAGGGGAGGAGCCACCTATCTCGTGATATTTCGAAGACTCTTCCAGGACAACAATGTGCAATCATCCGGACCCAACACTAGGCGGCGATCTATGCACTAGATATGAATGTTAGCAGCCCTACATGCCAAGAACAGATGCATACTGGTAAGTAGCATATTCATTACTTACCTTCGGAAACAATATACCTGTAAGAAACATCAGTTAGTGATAGATTCCTTACCGCCCCACCCATCCTCCTCGTCCTGCTAACTGATTTCTAGGGTTAAGGTCCTCGCTTTCAGGGTCCTATTTCAATGCACCAGTGGTTAGTATCTTGCATGGCTCTGCTTTCCTGGTACGGAAAGTCGTGTACAGAACTGACGTCTAAGTAGCGCCAGTGACGTCATCTCGGCAGCTAAGACGCTAGCGACATACGTAGAGCCGCACAACGACACCTATCAACGCGCAGGGGTACTGCTGACGAAAACTTTCTGGATCCAGTCTGATGCATGGGAGAAATTCTAAGGTAAGGAATCTATCACAAACTAATGTTTCATACAGATAATATTACCGAAGGTAAGTAACTTGTTCTTCACGTACAATTCATGTCAAGAGTTTAAGACCTGCTCTTTTATCAATTGTAACACCAAATTTGTAATTTATTATATAAAATGCATTTGTGACTAGCTATATGTGGGAAGCACATTCAGGCCTCTAAAAGAGAGAATCCAAGAACATGTTCGATCAATACGCAATAACACTCCGAACCATCCTATTGCTCAGCATTTTCATGAGGAACACCAGGGCAATGAAATGTTAAATATTAACTTTTATGCCATTGAACAAGTTAAGCCGAATACTCGGATTGAGGCAGCGTGAAAGTCACTGGATTGTTAAGTTACGTGCAGGGGTTAAATGTGGATAGGAATTGCATGTTTTTCTCTGAGCTCATGTGTCAAGTACTTTTGTTAAGCAAACACAAAGAGATGATGGACGGAGTGCTGAAACTCACTTCGCCACTCCAGTTTAGACACAGCTATATGCAAATCAGACTTGACCCTTTGCCTCATGGGAGCAGTTCAGCTCGAAACGCCAAACCATGTCTTCCCTGGACCGGAAACAAGTATCCTGGATTGGTCTCAGGGTAACAACCCTCATCAGCCAGGCTAGCTTGAATCCAGTGGCAAAGTCAGCAAGGGACCCACGTCTGGGCATGCCCTGCCAACTTAGGGCAAACCAAGCACGTGCAGGGGTTAAATGTGGATAAGGAATTGCATGTTTTTCTCTGAGCTCATGTGTCAAGTACTTTGACTAAGCAAACACAAAGAGATGATGAACGGAGTGCTAAAACTTTTCAAACACTCACCCCCAGTCACAGATCTGGGTTGAATCGATCATCGTTCTTTAGCTCACTTCGCCACCCCAGTTCAGACACCGCTATATGCAAATAAGACTTTATCATGTGTCTCATGGGAACAGTCCAGCCCGAACTGCCAAGCCATGTCTTCCCTGGACCGGAAACAAGCATCCTGGGAAAGCTCAGTGCCGCCCTAATAAATTTGTGCTCACTTCTTAAGCATGCCTTGCATATATGCCGTCTAATTGAGGAAAAACACCTAGACGTACTCTTCATGACTGAAACCGGGCTGTCAGGGGATTCCTGCCCTGACTTACAGCTGGCACTTCCCCCTCATTATGCATGCCTGCATTTAGACCGGGATGGTAGAGGGATTGGCTATAGCATTTAAGAAAACACTGAAATGCAACACCTTCAAGGTGGGCAATCTAATAGGTGCAGAGGCCATGGGGTTTGTTATCTCTCCATCAGCTCAATGCTCCTTTGCCGAAGCACTGAGCCACAAGTCCTCAATTACGCACACTTTACTGTATTAGGAGATTTCAATATTGAACCGGACAAACCCTCTGACAATTTATCATCTATTACTGATCGATTCACTTGCTGACATCGATCTTTCGACTCCTCTTATGGGTCCTACCCACAAAGCAGGCCACAGCTTCAACACTATATTTCCGAACACCACCACAGAATGTGACAAGCCAATGGAAGTTTCCTGGTCAGACCACTTTATACTACACTTCTCATGGTGTTGATGGCCCTATAAAATCTATGGGAGAGCAAAATCCACCCAAGAGAAACGTGCTTGGAACAAATTAGACTTACTCCTCCTGAAGGAAACTCTTGAAGCAACTAGACCTACTCTTACAGGCAGCATCACATTGAATGACTCCTATGCGACATCCATGGCAACCCCACTAGCAAATACAAAGCCCACTAATGAATGAGATGATTTTATAAGATTTTATAAAGCGCGCATTACCCGAGGGTGTGTTAGCGCTGAGCAGATTCAGTCCAGAAAAAGCGACATCTACAGTCCGCCCGTTGGTCTTTATAGTATTTGCGGAAGAAAGGAAGAGCTGCAAAAAGCTAGAACGCCTCTGGAGATGACACTATGATGAATCTGACAAGAGCTGATATAAAGCGACCCTAGGCACATGTCATAGCAACATGAAAACTGCATGGCGCACTTTTTTAGGTCGAGCCTAAACGTGCAAGCAATGCGAAGCATTGCTTGCTGTCTGCTCGAAACCTATTGCTGTCCGTTTCTGGGAATGTAGACACGAGATGGGCACGAGCGCAGATTTCACCTCGTGGGCGCGCACGGCGCAGTGCCCATCTCCTGCCTCATATTTCCATGCGCAAACACACACACACAGCCACACTCACACATGCGCACACACTGCATACACACATGCACCCCCCCTTAAACAGACACACGCGCACACAGACAGACACACTCGAACACACACAGACACACACGCGTACACCCCCTCCACTCACCGGGCTCTTTCCGCGTGTCCCTCGGCAGCCAGCATTCAGCGTGCAGGGTTCCAGGACGTTCTCCCGGCAGTTCCTTCCTGTTTCTTTGCAGGCCCCGCCCATGTCCCAACGAAGGCTGCCTGACTTCCGCTAGCACTCCGTGGCATCACGCTGAACCTGGCTTTCGGTCACGAAGCACACAATGCCGGACACGGGTGAGTGACGACAATCGTTCCCTACAGAGGTGTTTGGGTGCTGCTTGTTCAATACCTGACTTGTTTTTTTTGTTGCTGGCTTGTTAAAACTGTGCTTTGTCTTTAATATGACGCACTTGCGCCTTTTCTTTCTTTTCTTGTGCACTCAGCACCCAAACATTGTTTTTTAATTAAAATTAACCAAATGGGCGCACAATCAACAATGCCACCTGCCGCTTTCACTCCCCTCCTGCACCCGGGCGACACGCATTAGGCTTCAGCACGACACCCGCTTTTAAATTATTATGGGCGTACAATCTGAAAGAAACAGGTTAGTATTAGATTCCTTACCTTAGAATATCCCCAGGCGTCAGTCTGGATCCGGAAACTTTTGCGTAGCAGTACCCCTGCGCGTCGGTAGGCGTCGTCTGCAGGCGTCCCCTGCGGCTCCGCGTCGTCGGCGTCGTGCGCCGTGATGACGTCGCTGGAGTATATAGACGCCGCCTCCGCGCGCTGACGTCAGTTCTTCTTTTTTCCGCGCCAGTTAGCGCAGATCCGAAGAGCAGTACTCCGGTCTTTTGACCAAGTTTTTTGTTAACTGATTGATCTTTACGGTGCCGGTAGGATGCCCGGTTTCAAGAGTTGTGACGAGTGCGACCGCCTGATGTCGGTCACCGACCACCATCGACTCTGCCTCCGGTGTCTGGGCGCGGACCACGACGTGGAGTCCTGCGTCGACTGTCGGGCCTTGACTGGAAAAGCTAGGCGGGAGCGGTCCCGCAAGCTTCTCGAGCTCCGGTTGTCGGCCCCGCGTCGAGAACGGTCCCGGTCCGGTCGGAGGTCGAGGGAGCGGTCGAGGGAACGGTCGCGGAGCCGCCATGGGCGCTCCGGGAGTCGCCACCATTCCTCCGGCTCGTCAGGTAAGCACAAGAAGTCGGGGCGTCGCCATCGCACCCCCGACTCCCCCCGACGCCCGCGTGCTGCGGCCGGGGGCTCGGGTGACCCCACCCCCGCGGTCCCGCATGGGTCGCCGACGCCGTCTACCCCACACCTGTCGGTCCCTGGGGAAGGCGCGTCGCGTGAGGAGATCGAGGCCTTCCTCATTGCTATGAGGGCGAGGTCTTCTCCGGCGGGGCCTTCGGCGCCTGCGGGCCCGTCGGTCCCGTCTGGGGGCCCGAGCGGTTCGGGTGCTCCTGCCCCGGCGCCGCCGGTGGCTCCGGCCCCGGCGCCGCTGGTTCCCTCTGGTTCGTCGCCGGCTGGTCTCCCGGCCTCTCCGGCGTCGGTTCCTGTGGGCCAACCCGTGGTACCGCCCCCGCGTGGTGCAGCGACTCCGCCGTCGGCTCCGGCCGGCGTCGGGTCCCCGGCACCGACGCCGCGCGGCGCCACCCCCCTTTCCTCCCCGACTCCGGACTCGGAGCCGGACCGGCGTCGGCCGACGCCGGACCCGACGCCGATGGGGCCCGTTGACCCCGATGTCTATATCGTCGACCCAGAATATGGGTATGACGAGGAGGAGTATGGAGAGGGTTGGGAGGGGTCTGAGGACCCTCTATCCCGTGCCTGCCAGTACGATGTGGACTGGGTAGGTGATCTGGGTGATGCCAGTGGCCTGGACGAGTCGCCCAACCCTGGGTTTGTCTCTCCGTCCCCTGTGGCGTCCGAGGCGGGTGCTGCCTATTCGGTGGTCCTGATGAGGGCTGCCAAGGCCTTACACCTTGAGCTCCCCGTCGCGAAGGTCAAACCGAATATTCTGACGGAAGTTTTTAAACCGCAGTCATGCCCCCAGGAGCCTCTGCTGCCGTTTAATGAGGCCCTGACGGATGTCCTTCTGGGCACCTGGTCCAGGCCCGCTTCTGGTGCGCCGGTTGACCGGAACGTTGCCAGGCGTCACCGTCCCTGCTCGGACGACCCTGCCTTCCTGTCCACCCATCCCTCCCCGGAGAGTCTGGTGATCCAGGCCTCCACTTCACAGTCCGCATTTCCGTCGGCTCCGCCCGACCGGGAATCAAAGAGGTACGACCAATTTGGAAAAAAAGTGTTTTCCTCTTTGAGCGCTGGACTGCGGTCTTGTAACACCGCGTGCCTCTTGGGCCGCTACACCCACTCCCTGTGGGATACGGTCGAGGAGTGTTTGCCGCAATGCCCCCAGGAAGTGCGGGACAAGCTCACCCGGGCCTTGGTTGAAGGCCGGGATGCGGCGCGGTACTCGATCCGTTGTGGTCTGGACACCACGGACTCACTGGGACGGGCCATGTCCACTACGGTGGCGATTCGTCGCCATGCCTGGCTGAGATCTGCCAACTTCTCACCAGACGTCCAAAATACACTTATGGACATGCCATTTGATGGCAGTCGCCTATTTGGTGACAAAGCGGACCACGCGCTGGAGCGCTTCAAGGACTCCAGGGTCACGGCCAAGTCCTTGGGTCTCTCGACCCAGCGCCAGCAGACGGGTTCGTTTCGGCCCTTTCGTGGCCAAGGGAGGGGAGGTCCCACACGTGCTGCCAGCCACGCGGCGCAGAGCGCTCCCCAGCGCGGTGGCGCCCGTGGTTTCCGCCGTGGTGGCGGTAGAGGCCAGCGTCGTGGTCAGTCCACGCCTCCCTCCGCTGCGGCATCCAAGCCTTCCTAGTCCGAGCTTTCGGGCTCACGTGACGCCAGTGGGTGGCAGGGTTCGCCATCACCACTCCCGCTGGCGCGCGATAACATCGGACAGGTGGGTGCTGCAGCTTGTCCGAAGGGGCTATGCCCTCCCCTTCGAGTCCACTCCTCCAGCCATGCCACCGCAGAACCACCGTGTGTCGGGGGACCACTTGACACTTCTGCAGGAGGAAGTTACGGCCCTCTTGGCCAAGGGGGCCATCGAGCGCGTTCCTGGGCCAGAAGTAGGGTGTGGTTGCTACTCCCACTACTTTCTGGTACCCAAGAAGGACAAGGGAGGCCTGCGTCCTATCTTGGATCTACGGAACGTCAACGGCTTCCTCCGGAAGGAGAAGTTCAAGATGTTGACTTTGGCTCAGGTCTTGGCTGCTCTAGACCCACAAGACTGGATGGTAGCGTTGGACTTGCAGGATGCGTATTTTCACATCCCCGTCCTGCCGGCCCACCGGCGTTACCTGCGGTTCACGGTAGGCCACGAGCACTTTCAGTTTATCGTGCTCCCATTCGGCCTTACCAGCGCCCCACGGGTGTTCACGAAAGTGATGGCGGTGGTCGCAGCTCATCTGCGCCGGTTAGGGGTTTCAGTCTTCCCCTACCTCGACGACTGGCTGTTGAAGGCGGGCTCGCCCCAGACAGTCGTCCACCACCTTCAGATGACGGCAGACCTCCTGCACGAGCTGGGGTTTTCCATCAATGTGCCGAAATCACACCTGTGTCCCTCTCAAAAGCTCCTTTTCATCGGAGCGGTTCTCGACTCGGCGCAGTTTCGGGTTTATCCTCCGGAACGGCGGGTCCGGGATATTCAGGCTCTGATTCCCATCTTTCAGCCGTTATCCCGGGTTTCGGTCAGGTTGACGCTGCGGCTTCTGGGGCTGATGGCCTCCTGCATCCTTCTGGTGCATCACGCCAGATGGCGGATGCGGGCTCTGCAGTGGGACCTGAAGTTTCAGTGGGCCCAGCATCAGGGCAACCTATCCGACCATGTCCTGATCTCGGAGGGCACTGCGAGACAGTTGCAGTGGTGGCTTACGGACCGCGATTGGGTCAGGGGCAGATCCCTCTCCCTTCCCCAACCGGAGCACGTGGTTGTGACGGACGCGTCCCTCCAAGGCTGGGGTGGCCACTTGGGAGAGGCGGAGATCAGAGGCCTCTGGTCTCCGGCGGAGTCCCGGCTCCATATCAACATGTTGGAGCTGCGGGCGATTCGCCTAGCACTGAAGGCATTCCTCCCCTTTGTCAACGGGAGTGTAGTGCAGGTGTTCACGGACAACACCACCGCCATGTGGTACTGCAACAAACAGGGCGGTGTGGGGTCGTGGACCCTTTGCCAAGAGGCTCTGCGCCTCTGGCAATGGCTGGAACGTCAGGGCGTGACTCTGACGGTTCAACACCTGGCAGGTTCTCTGAACGCCAGGGCGGACGAACTCAGCCGTCGGTGCTCGGTGGATCACGAATGGCGTCTGAACTCGGATGTGGCGAGAGGCCTCTTTCAGCAATGGGGAGAGCCTTGGTTAGATCTATTCGCCACAGAAGAGAACGCGCAATGTCATCAGTTCTGCGCGTTGGAGTTTCCAAGACGGCACTCGCTCGGCGACGCCTTTCGGCGCGAGTGGAGTTGCGGTCTGTTGTACGCCTTTCCGCCTATACCACTTCTGCCCAGAGTGCTGAAGAAGATCAGGCGCGACCGGGCCCAAGTTATCCTTGTGGCTCCGGACTGGGCTCGAAGATACTGGTATCCCGAGCTACTCAGCATGACAGTCGGTCCCTCGATCCGCCTGCCCCTTCAGGAGGACCTTCTGTCGCAGCAGCAGGGGACGGTCCTCCACCCGAACCTGTCCAGTCTCCACCTCCATGCTTGGAGATTGAGCGGCGGCAGCTGAGGCCATTTGACTTGCCTCCTGAAGTCTGTGATGTAATTCTGGCAGCCAGGCGTCCCTCCACGAAGTCGGTATACGCCTGCCGGTGGAACAGATTTGTGGCATGGTGCACAGCAAAGGCTGTGGATCCCCTTTCTGCCCCTCTGTCTGAGGTTCTCCTCTTCCTCCTTTCCCTTGCCCAGCAGGGCTCTGCTCTGGGCACTATCAAGGGCTATCTTTCTGCCCTTTCCGCCTTCTTGAGGCTACCTGATCAGCCATCTTTATTCAAGTCCCCTATTGTGTTAAGATTCTTGAAGGGCATCACGCACATGTATCCTCCAACTCCGTTCGTGATGCCTCAGTGGGACTTGAACCTGGTCTTGACTTTCCTGATGTGCGCTCCCTTTGAGCCCCTTCATTCCTGTCCTCTCCGTCTTCTCACCTTAAAGACGGCCTTCCTGGTAGCCATCACCTCTGCCAGGAGAGTGAGTGAGCTCCAGGCTCTTTCTATTCAACCTCCTTTCTTGTCTGTTCATCCTGATAAGGTGGTTCTTCGGACTAGACCTTCTTTCCTGCCCAAGGTAGTCTCTGCTTTTCACATTGGGCAGTCCATCACCTTGCCCTCTTTCTTCCCGCCTCCGCATCCTTCAAAGGATGAAGAGCGGCTCCATCGTCTGGACCCAAAACGTGCGCTTTCATTCTATATGGATCGCACACGCCAGTTCCGGGTGGATGACCAACTGTTTGTTGGCTACGTGGGTGAGAAGAAGGGAAGGGCGGTACAGAAACGGACCATCTCTCGGTGGGTCGTCCTGTGCATCAAAGCATGCTACTCTTTGGCTCGGAAGGAGCCTCCTGTTGGGCTGAGGGCCCATTCCACTCGGGCCACGGCGGCTACTACTGCCCTGGGCCGGGGAGTCCCTTTGCAGGACATTTGCCAGGCGGCCACGTGGGCCTCGCTGCACACCTTTGCGAGGCACTACTGCCTGGACAGTCAAGTCCGGAGGGATGGCTTCTTTGGCCGTTCGGTCCTCCAGGACTTTCTGGTGTAGGTTGTATTGGTTCGCAGACCCACCACCGGGGTTGGTATTGCTGGGGTATCTATTCTAAGGTAAGGAATCTAATACTAACCTGTTTCTTTCAGATGAACAAGTTACTTACCTTCGGTAACGATATATCTGTAAGAAACAGTAGTTAGTATTAGATTCCTTACCGCCCCTCCCATCCTCCCCGTTCTGCGAACTGATACCTAGGGTTAAGGCCATCCCTTTCAGGGCCCTAGTTTTCAAATGGCACCAGTGTTGGTTCTCACATGGCTCTGCGTGTTCTGGCGCGGAAAAGCTGTGTGCAAAGAACTGACGTCAGCGCGCGGAGGCGGCGTCTATATACTCCAGCGACGTCATCACGGCGCACGACGCCGACGACGCGGAGCCGCAGGGGACGCCTGCAGACGACGCCTACCGACGCGCAGGGGTACTGCTACGCAAAAGTTTCCGGATCCAGACTGACGCCTGGGGATATTCTAAGGTAAGGAATCTAATACTAACTACTGTTTCTTACAGATATATCGTTACCGAAGGTAAGTAACTTGTTCGTCATGACCGAAATTGAGGGAAGGGTGTAGGGCTGCTGAGCTTTCCAGTCTTCGCTAATAAATCATCCAACATCGCACGAGCCAAATTCGGACCATAGCTCGGGAACCCTCATTTACAGGAAAACCTATTCTATTCTCTGCCTTGGAAAACTATCAATAGCTTCTTTGATTAAAACAAGATTCCTATTTTCGAACATGCCAGTGGGGTGAAGGGGATGGGGGTGGGTGGGGCACTCTTTACGTAAACGCCTTCTTAATCAATTTAGCACGTGAGGAAAGATAGCGGAGTGTGTCCAAACTACTCTGCCTTATAAATGATGGGGACCTACTAATCTGTCACCAGGAACATATGTGCTCAACACGCATTTTAAGGTTATTATTTTATTTCTCGTAGTACTTTTTTTTCCTGTATGGTTGTCATGCTGCAGCACTATTTCAGAGCAAGAATATTTTTCAAATGCAGGACAAATATAATAAATTAAAATACAGACAACTCTTCAAAGTAAGCCTGCCGAGTCACCACTCAATTTCCTAACAATGCTTTTTAGGGTGACAAAGACAGGTTCTCAAATGTACAAAAAAAACACTTCATTTGAAGCCATGTGCCACAAATGGTTTAGAGTGAAAGCAAGAAGTTTCAGCAATGTTTTGGGTGGACATCTCCTAACAAGACCAAATAAACGGTCAGCTATGACAGTTTTAATTGCCATGTACGCAGAGAAGCTACATTCAATTATTTCATATTAAAATGTTAATGGGATAAGCAATATTTACAATGCAGCAAATGCAGAAATGTTATTTTGGAATAGGAAGGGTCAATTGTTCATCCAAATCTTGTTGTTTATTTTTATAGCACAGGTGCCAAATACATTTGAAATGCAAAATGACTCACATTTTAGACAGTTGGAGCTATTTGCATTGTAAATGACAAAGCCTTTTATTTATCTGTTTTAAAAACAACACGTAAATAAAAGGCATTGTCATTTACAATGCCAATAGCTCAAACTCTCGTAAATGCGAGACCTATTGCATTGCAAATGCTTGTTCTCTAATGCAACCGATAAAGCTGCTAATAATGCCAAATAATGTTTTTTGATTGTCTCTAATTTCACTGATCCTAAACACTTTGTGCCCCCACTTGAAACAAGCGCATCCCTTTGTTCACACAAGCCCTTTTTTGAGGATTTTTTAAAAAAAAAAACAGGATAACATCACCCTTATGCAGGATAAGACTCTCATGAAGAGTATATGTCTCCTCTTGCCAAAAGGACAGGATAAACTATCGCAATTTATCCCTACTATGACGAATGAACTGGTGATCTCCTTCTCTAATATTAAATCAGGTTCGCCACTTGACCCATTGGCAGCTCAAGTTATGAGGTTGATAGGGACCACTCTTGGTCCCATTTACCAGGAGCGCTTTTCCACATCCCTACAATTGGGCATTGTTTCTCCGGGGTGCAAAAAGGCTAATGTCATAACGCTGACCCATAAATTCCTTCAAACTTCGGCTCATATCCCTACACCCAGGTAGAGCTAAAATAATAGAAAAAGCAGTAAACACTTGCTACTGTCCTTACTAGAATCCTCCAAGCTCCTTCACCCTTCTCAATCTGGGTTCAGAGCTTCCCATAGCACTCATGGAGATCACCGACTCTATTAGACTTGCAGTTTATGCAGGATACAATGCACCACTAATTTTATTGGACCTCTTAGCGGCATTCGACATGAAACTCAAGTGGTGTTAGCTCCCGCGCAGCTGAGAGGACAAATTGATACTATCACAGGCTGCAAACCATTCCCTTCTTCTGGTGATGCCATACATCCATTCTGCTGAAAGGTGTCCCTTTTCAACTATAGGCTCCGTCTCAATCCATTGTTTCAGATTGCTCTCTGTTGAGTGGCAGAGCCTATTTGGATGGTCTTCAGGTTCAAGGAGTGTTATCAACAAAAGAGGAACCCTACCCATCAACCTCCTGGAGTTCAGGGTGGGTCATCGGACCATGAAGCCATTTCAACATTGCTTCGCAAGAGCTTTCCTTCTTGTTCAAAAAGTCAACACCGTAACAGTGTGTTGCTTCAACAAGCATAGTGGTACACAATCTAGAGCTCTGTCTCTGAAATCCCAGTCAATCTGGAGTTTACTGATTGCGAGGAATCTGCACATCACAGCAGTCTACCTACCTGGAGTCCCTATCGTAGAATCAGACATTTTGAGCCGACTAATCCAAAAGAATCATAAGTTGGGCACTTGTGTTCTGCAAGGCTTCTTTAGCGAATGGGGCTTTACAAACATCAACTTATTCTCAAACACAGATAACAGGAACAGGCCCAAATTGTGCGCCAAGGTATTATCAACCAGGAATACTCTTTTGATCCAATATCGTTGATTCCATTGATCATGAAACTTCGAAGGACTGAGTGAAGATGATTTTTCTCTCTCCGGAGAGGCCACAGCATTGGTGGACTCCAACCTACCTTGTGTGAGAAATTGGGTTTTTTGTTGAGTGGGGTGAATCACAAAGTCACTCAATGAACCTGTGCTTAACCCTCTATTAGCTTGGCACAAAAGCAGTCAGGCTTAACTTAGAGGCCGTCTGTACAGTATTTATGTAGCACTCAAACAGCAATAAAGTGAGAACAAAACACAAGAATAATCCCACATCAATTTAGAACAAGCATGGACAAAGCAAATAGGTCTCCGCAATCTGAGAGCTATTGTCATTGTCAATGTATTTTTACCTTGATGAATAGTAGCAAAACTGCAGTTCAGTATGGCTGAAATTCATGGTAAAAAGCATAATGACGCAGCCAGCTGTGGCTGCGTCATAGCGCTACTCTTTAATTTGAGAGTCACTGTGAACTATAGAACTACCACCAGGTGTGAGCCCCTGTTTACTGTACTTCATGGGTGTCTGTGCTGCTTTTAGATGGCGTGCCTGTGGTGGGTGTGTCCTTGCGTTTGTCTACTGTACAGGCAGCTGTACTGTATGCAATGTGTGCTATGTGCCAATGTTGAGCGTGTCTTACTGTGTAAGTCGGAGGGAGAGTGGAGGTCTCAGCCTCCATTGCTAAGGTGCTGCTGGGCGAGGGCTCTGTATGGACCAGATGACCAGAGCTCTGAGTTAGCAGCTGCGCCCAGGTTCAGAGCGAAGATTGCCGCAAAGAGCTGTCTTCGGGTGGCTGTGACCAGTGAGAAGGAGCCTGAAGGGTCTTTTCAGCAATCTCCTTATAATTGTTACCCATGAGCAACAGGTGTGTAAAGCGGCAGTCACCAAGGACATTGTTTCAAAGGCATAGACTAGAATGAAAAATCATGCTCACGTTTCACCACAGTATATACAGCTCCAGAGAAGTAATTCAGCACGTATGGTAATTATTTTAGTACCTACAGCTTTTATTTTTGCTTCATTAATTGCCATAATCCGTTCTGCACCTTTCAAGCCTGCCAAGTCACTGTTCGCCAACCAAGCTCTTAGTGAGTTCATCATACTAATAGACCTCTTCAAGATGTAAATGTCCAGAATTTGTAAAGCGCGGACAATTACCCGAAGGTATCAAGGCGCTGGGGGCCGTCGGGAAGATTAAGCAAGCTATTGCCCCCCAGAGTCACATGGTGCTGAGCTGACCCCAGCTTCCAGCGTCAGTCGCCCTGGCCGCTGCGCCACACCTCTTCCCATCACAAAGTGGGAGGTGATCCACACCAGGTCCTTCTTACTATTTTTAGTAAAATCCACAGGGCCTCAAAATAAGAGGCACAATGCGCGGCACAATGCGCGGATAGTCTATCCATAAACAATATCTTTATGATTGCTTAAATAAATAGAACAGCTTGCTGGTGATGAGCCACTCATACTTGCACCTTACAAAGAGTGTACGGTTGTTTTTAAACAGCAAAGCCACTCCACTTCTGGTTTGGGAGGTAGCTGACCGGGCAACACTGGAAGAGATTGTAATACAAGCCCTCTATTGTGCGAGTTGCTTTAAAATGTCCAGTGGGTAAGGTGAGTGCAGCGCTGAACACTTCCCATCCCCTATTTTAAACAGTCCGGCAAACCGTGCATTTTACGGCAGAATTTTCGAATGCATCATATTAAAAGTTGAAGTGGGCCGTAAACACACCTTAATCTAGCATTTCAAAGTCTTCACTGAACCCGGAACCATTATTCCTCTGTGTTTGAAAATGCATTCATGTGCTCCTTACAAAGGTGTGTGCAGGGTGTAGTAGACACTAAAGACACAACAGACAAATGTTAGCACCCCAGGGAAATAGCATTCCTATTATATTGTGCCGCCGGGGACAGGGGAGGCACCTGATAGAGACGTTCTGCAACAGTGAACAAACAGTATGTTGGTAGATCCAACACACTTAAATACTGGGTATATATATATATATAATGTCCATCTCTGCCTAAAAGAAGATACAACCGGAACTTCTGCATCCATGTGAGCATCACATGATCTCCCTCGGTCTAGGCCGCACTCCTGGGTGTGAGGTTGTGAGGTTGAGCTGGCAAAGTGAAGCCGAGTTTTCCTATGCATCTCGCATTTCCCCTCTGTAACCTCACTGCGCCCTTGCTATTTCTATAATAATAATAATAATCCACATTTGTAAAGCGCACAATCACCCGTAAGGGTCTCTAGGCGCTGGGGGCCGTCGGGAAGATAAAGCAAGCTATTGTGGAGAAGTGTGGCTCAGGGGTTAGAGGCAGCAGACCCCGAAGCTGAGATCGGTCCTGGACCAGGGTTCAATTCCCCGCCACGGCGGGGTCTTGGGCTAAAAATTCCACAGACTCGATAATTCTCGCCCCGGTGCCTCCTCGACTCACGGGTTCACACTCTGCGACTCTGGGCAATAGCTTGCTTAATCTCCACAACGGCCCCTCGCGGCGAGATGCCTGACTTTCACCTTGTGGATACCCTGCTATCTCACAGGGGAATACCAGGAAGGGTTCCCTAAGCAAGCGCCGGGAAACCCACTGCGGGTAGCTGTGCGCTATATAAGCTCAACTACATACATTGCCCAGAGTCACATGGTGCTGGGCTAATCTGCTGCCGGAGCCGGGGATCGAACCCTGATCCCCAGATTCCAGCGTCAGTCACCCTGGCCGCGGCGCCACACCTCTTCCACCTAGAGAGATTGGTAGTTGAAACTATCCTTTAGTCACAGACTGATGACTACAAAATACTTCCTGGATGTGACAGTCAGTTACCCATGATGTCTTGCCAGATTTAATTTGCCAGATTAATTATTGAAATACGGGTCCCAGTCGGACTGGTGCCCCACAAAGTATGTCAGAGCTGGGGCACATTCACACCTTCTTTTCAATGTTGGTATGGTTAGAGGTACTGCCAGTCGATTTGTCTGGTGCTTCCAGCAGTGCGCATGTGTTAGGGAAACGTAATGTCATGAATCACTTGGAGATAATTGCAATGATTCATACAGCTGCATCGTTGATATGGGTTCAAGTCTCGATGCCGGCTCAACATCATCCCGTTCTGGGCAAATCACTTGTCAGTCAGTTAATTATCTATATTTCGCAGCATTCCTACTGCATATAAAGTACACAGAGTAAAAAGAAAGACATTAAAAAAACTATCTAAAAACAATTACATTAATCAAACAATATTACAGTCAGTTTAAAATACATTAAAAACAATTCCTCGTTCCTTTGAAATTCCAAATAAATCTTAAACATTTCATCCCTCGGATCCTGGAAAGATAGGTGTTACGAAGTGCTGAGTGGCGACTAATATAAATATATTCACATCTTAAGTGGACTCGGAGTTCCCAAGCTAGGCAAGCTTTCCTCCATTTCATCCAGGACCAAAGGTCATTACGTTTTTTAAAGAAATAAAGGGCTGGGCGACATTGGCTAAAATTATATTGACGCAAAAGAGACAGGATGTACATTGACCTCTGTTCTTTATAAAAACAACAAAAGAAGATTAGACTGTTCAGAACTACCATTGCATGGGCATGCTGTTAAATCACTTAGCGAATACCTATTCTGTGGGAAACTCATCATCAGGGGGGATTGGATTGTCGGAACCTCAACAAGATCAAGCTATGTTGCAAATTCCCCACCCTATCTACATACGTAGTCCCCCTCTATAGTGGGCGGGGTCATTTGATATAACCTTACAGAAGATTTAAAATGAAAAAAAATGCCTTTACTTTCTTGTTAGGGAATTTCAAGCAGCTACTAGGGTTTGTATACAACTCGGCCAGACATAGAGAAGTTAATATGGACTTTACCTACTGCAACCATAAGATTGTATGGGCGTTATCCATCGATAAACAATCTTTTATTATCTGGGTTAGATTGACAGTATCCCTCCTCCAGATCGAGTGCCATAGATGGATGGAGGAAAACTAACTGCTATCAGACACGTACGGTGAACCTAGTTCGATAAGCCAATTGTAATTCCAACAGGAGCATGGCAGGGCCAATAGCCTCTTAAGAAATCCATCGTCTAGCCTCTGCAGGGAGTCTGTTGCCACTATACCCCAGACCCCTACCCCATACATAACAGTAGGAATAGTCTTCGCACTAAATACCTTTTATATTGTCTCAATGGGTTTTGACCCCAACTTTATGATGAAATTAAAGATAGCTGTCACACTTCTCTCCATTACAAGAGCACGATTGGCCACCATATTTAGCCAAAAGTGCTTTTTGTCAATCAAAACATTAAATAGGGGAAAGTGTCCACCACCTCCAGCCTTCTATTCCCTATATAGAAGGCTGGGAGTTTCTTAAAAGAGGATGCCCCTTGTCACCAGTGCAAAAGATTTTGATTTGATCACTCTCAGATCCAGACTTTTCATAAAATCCACATAGGCCACTATAAGACTTTGTAATGCCATCCCTGCTCTTGGAATTAGAACAGCATCATCTGCATATGCCAGTATTGGAAGTGGAACTGCATTTAAAGAGGGGACGTCTGGAGTAGAACCAGCAACTGCGGTCTCTACCCGATTAGCATACATTGAAAATAAAAAAGGGGCAAGGACGCAGCCTTGTCTAAAGCACATAGAGATCTGAATAGGTCTCGTGCACTCTCCATTTTTGCCGTAACTGAAGCATGCGGTGGCTTGTGAGTACATCTGGCAAATAAAATTAATTATAGCTACATCTATACACATCTTTTCCATTATTAGCCATAATTTAGGGTGGGTCACACAATCAAATGCGGCCGTTAAGTCCATAAAGGCCATAAACATCTGACCTTTCTTAGCCGTCATATATTTTGCTATTGTTAGACTCAAATTCAAACCCTGATCTATCATCCCCTTACCCCGTTAAAAGCCATACTGTGCTCATATCAAAATGTTCTTCTCACAGACCCAGTCGTCCAACCTGTTCAACAGGAAGTGCCACATCAATTTTGAGGTGCTGTCCAGGAGATAAAAGGGTCTATATTTCTGCGGTAGAGCTTTATCCCCTTTTTTATAGATTGGGACTATTATAGTGCTTCTCCAGGAAGCTGGGGTCCCACCTTACATAGAGCGTTGAACATGTCAGTCAGAAATGGGGCCCAAAGATCCTGATGCTCTAGGAAGAAATATATGGGGACCCCATCTGGGCCTGGTGCATTGGCAGTACTACACTTGGCCAGCTCACATCTTACTTCGGCCAAATTAAATACCAAGTGCTCTGTAGATGCTAACCCCATTATGTCTGAGCCAGCAGAAGGTTCCTCCACTGCCCCAAATGAGCCACCCAGGCATCCTCACTAACTTGGGTGTCCAGCCTTGGCTCAGAGTCGTCTTGAAGGAAGGGAAAGTTCATCACTTTCCAACAGTCCCTGCTATTCTTGGTAATTTCACATGCATCCTCCCTCAGTACCTTTACCTTCGCTTCTCGAGCTGTCCTATACAGTTTGCGCAGCACTTAATCTTCCCGTGCCTACACAAAAGGAATGTGTGCTTGTGTGAAGCGCTCCAACACCTTTGGGTCAAGTTTGTGCTATATAAATCTGCATCAAAAACAAAAGTCAGAGGCCAGGCAAAGACATCTGGCATCCCGGCTCATTTATTGTCCTGTGTGGGGTCACCCCAATGGGAGAGGGGGGAACAAGCAAACACAGAGGGAAGGAGGTGACCGCCCTGCTGCTTCCAGAAGCGGTCGCTCCCCCACCTCCTCTCCTCTCCTGGTATCGTACCTATTGCTGATTTCTGCCTCGCATTTAACATTATTTAAACACATAGCTGCGCCGCGCTCTGTAACGCTGCTGTGCCTTGCTGCCTATTACAATTGTATTTTGATTGTGGTGTGCTTCGTAATTAGCTCTGTACAGCGCTTTCTGGCTTCACTTGGTATAGCGCTTTCCTCTGCTGGCCTGAAATAATCTTGCCCCCATAGCGCTCCATTATCATTATAGCTTTTGTTGTGGGAGACCCTCGCAGCATTTGTTTACCTGACTGCCATTTTGTTTGTTTTCGGCCCGTCCCTGACCCTCCCTGCACCTCGCTCCCGCCTCCCAGCTGCCCCTCCCACGCTCCGCCCCCCTCCACTATCCATTTGAGACAGATGGACTTTCGCGCAGCGTCCACGCGCAGCGGTCGCGCCGAAGGTGCGCCAAAGGTAAGCCCGTCTACGCCCGTCCGCGCCTGGCCCGCACCTAGCGCCAGATCCCCTGGTCCCCGCATCACCCACCCCTCCCGCACTACATACGACGCCTCCACCCTCTTAGCTCTTAACCCCGGCCAACTCCCTAACTGCGCCCAAACAGCACCAGGACACACCCATGGACCCTTCACCTGCCGCTCCTGCAAATTCACCTGCAGCAAGACCCACACCAAACCCACAAACACCAAACAAAGATCCAATACCAACCACCTTAAATGCATCCTTCTCAACACCCGCTCGGTTCACAAACACGCCATCGACCTTTGGCATCTACTCGACACCATTTCTCCGGACATCGCCTTCCTAACAGAAACCTGGATGAATGCCTCTTCAGCTCCAGACATCGCCATAGCCATCCCGGACGGCTACAAGATCATCCGTGAGGACCGCTCCATCCAAACAGGAGGAGGCATCGCCATCGTCCACAAGAACACCATCCGCGTCTCAACCAGCTCAGAAGACAACCTCGCTATCGCCGAACACCTTCACTTCCAGATCCACACCGACCCCAAGACCACACTCAGAGGCACCCTCCTCTACAGGCCACCAGGACCCCGTACTAGATTCAGCGAAGACATCACTGACTTCATCACCCCACACGCCCTCCCCTCAGAAGAATACATTCTACTGGGAGACCTCAATTTCCACCTGGAAAAGAGCAACGACAGTAACACTACCACCCTCCTGGACAACCTCGCCAATCTCGGACTCAAACAACTTGTTAACACCCCCACACACTATGCAGGACACACACTCGACCCTATCTTCACTTCCAGCAAGCATATCTCCTTCACGCACACCACACCCCTCCACTGGACGGACCACAGTTGCATCCACTTCATTTACAATAAGACCACGATCCACAACCACCCTCAACCAACTCTGCGAAGAAATTGGAACAAAATCACCATCGACCAGATTTCCACATCGCTTCTTCAAAAACCCCCGGCCTACTCACCGAACCCTAACCAAGCCGCCATCAACCTCACACAATGGTTAACCCAAACCGCCGACAAACTAGCACCATTGAAAAAACATCAAATCAAGCAAGGAAGCAAGAACGTCCCCTGGTTCAACGATGACCTTAAGAAATCCAAGAAGCTCTGTCGCTCCCTTGAAAAAACTTGGAAAAAAGACCCAAACACTATCACCCAAGCCGCCTTCAAAAACGCCACCCGCAAACACCACCAACTAATCCGGACAGCCAAGAAATCAGCACTCAAAGACCGACTAGACAACAACGCCCGCAACAGCAAGGAACTTTTCAACATCATCAAAGAATTCACCAACCCCACCGCCAGCTCAAACGACATCACCCCCTCTCAAGTCCTCTGCGACTCCCTCGCCTCATTCTTCCATGACAAAATCGCCGACATTCATAACAGCTTTGACAACCAACCCGCAAACCAGTCAACCTCACTTACCTCCGAACCCGTAACTCCTCCGAATAACCTTTTCGACTGGAACCCAATCACCACAGAAGACACCATTCGCCTAATGAACTCCATCCACTCAGGATCCCCTACAGACCCATGCCCCCATCACATCTTCAACAAAGCAAACTCCATTATCGCACCCCATCTCCGAGACGTCATCAACTGCTCCCTTAACTCCGCCACATTCCCAGAAAGCTGGAAACACGCCGAACTCAGCGCCCTTCTGAAGAAGCCCACAGCTGACCCCACCAAACTCAAAAATTACCGCCCCATCTCGCTCCTCCCATTCCCTGCCAAAGTCATTGAGAAAGCCGTCAACAATCAGCTCGCCGCCTTCCTCGAAACCAACAAATCACTCGACTCCTCACAGTCTGGCTTCCGAGCCAAACACAGTACCGAGACTGCCCTCATCGCAGCAACAGACGACATTCGAACTCTACTGGACAACGGAGACACAGTCGCCCTCATCCTCCTTGACCTCTCTGCAGCCTTCGACACAGTCTGCCATAGCACCCTGATACAACGCCTCAGAAACATCGGAATTCAAGGAAAAGCATTAGACTGGATCATCTCGTTCCTCGCTGGAAGAACTCAGAGAGTCCGCCTCCCCCCTTTTAAGTCAGAGGCCACCTAAGTCATCTGCGGCGTCCCGCAAGGATCATCACTCAGCCCCACCCTCTTCAACGTCTACATGAGCCCCCTCGCAACCATCGCATGTCAACACAACCTCAACATCATCTCCTACGCTGATGACACTCAGCTGATCCTCTCACTCACCAAAGACCCAATCTCCGCCAAAACCAACCTACATGAAGGGATGAAAGAAGTAGCCCAGTGGATAAAGCACAGCCGTCTAAAACTGAACTCGGACAAAACGGAAGTCCTTATCTTAGGCGCACCCCCTTCCGCCTGGGACGACTCTTGGTGGCCAACGGCCCTAGGAAAAGCCCCCATACCGACGGACCACGCACGGAACCTGGGCATCATCCCGGACTCCTCGCTCTCGATGACCAGACAAGTCAACGCCGTCTCATCATCATGCTTCAACATCCTACGCATGCTCAAAAAAACTTTTCGCTGGATCCCCACCGAAACAAGAAAAACGGTCACCCACGCACTGGTTACAAGCCGTCTGGACTACGGAAACACCCTTTACGCCGGTACCACCGTGAAACTGCAGAAAAAACTCCAACGCATCCAAAATGCTTCTGCCAGACTCATACTAGACATCCCCCGCACAGACCACATTTCCGTTCACCTGAAAGACCTTCACTGGCTCCCCGTCAACAAGAGGATAACATTCCGTCTCCTCACCCGCGCACACAAAGCCCTATACGAACTTGGACCTGACTGTCTCAACACGCGCCTTTCCTTTTACACCCCCACCCGCCAGCTGCGTTCGTCCAACCAAGCCCTCGCCGCTGTGCCGCGCATCCACAAAGCCACCATGGGGGGAAGATCCTTCTCCTACTTAGCGGCCAAAACCTGGAATTCCCTTCCCACCCACCTACGCCTCACTCAAAACCACCTAGCCTTCAGAAAACAGCTTAAAACCTGGATATTCGATAAGTAAACCTCCCCCCCCCCCCCCCTTCCTCAAGCGCCTTGAGACCCTCGGGGTATGTAGTGCGCTATATAAATTCTGACTTGACTTGACTTGAGCAGACGACACAGCCAGCTGCAAAAAATGCATTCTGTAGAACGGCTCAAAATACAGAATTAAACATCTCCCAAAAGCACGAGCAGTGTAAGGACACTTGTTCTTGGGCCATGCTCTGGAGAGGGTCACATGCAAGAAGAGGGAAGTAGCCACCGTAGAGCTGACAAGCAGGAAGGAAGCAATTGAGAGTAGCTTTTAAGTCATCCATTGGTATGTAATGGGCAGCCTCAAAGCCCACTAACCGTAAGCACCATGTCTCAAAGCATGCGCTGTCTAGCAGAGACCTAAGAATAGAGCACATTTAAAACTATTATTTGACACAAAAACTAGAAAAATCCAATCAAGAGAACCGGAGTAAAAAATTGTTAACGTTTTTTGTCAAATCTTGTGCCTAAAAGATCAAAGCACCAACCCCATGCATTTAGTTGCACAAGACAGGGTCAAAGTTGAAAAATATGGCCGAGCACAAGTCGGATAGTGGATTTGGGCCCAGCTGGCCCTCAACTTCAGTCCTGTGCTCTCTGCCACTGGAGTCAGGCTAGCCTGGCTGATGAGGACCTGGCATGGCATTTTGGGCTGGACTGTTCCCATGGGGAGCAGTGTCAAGATGGATTTGCATATGGCTGGGCCTAAACTGGAATGGCATGGTGATTAAAAAAACAATGGATTTCGGCCCAGATCTATGTACTGGGGGTAAATGTTTGACATTGTTCAGTGTTCCGTCCATCAATTGTTCTTTTTGCCACTTTCTAAAAGTGACATTTTCAAAATCGTAACAAAAATTTTTTATCACTGAAGAGGTTTTTAAATTAAAATGTCTTACTTACCAAACATGAATTTTGTATCTGCTCCTAATCAAAAGTTATCACTTACCCCTCTTATGTAATGATATAACACTTTTCCTCCTGTGCTTGTTGCAGGGTACAAACTGGCTGACCCTCTGTACTGTTTATTTGAACCGATGTATGTTTAATAAAAAGATTTATAAAAAAAAAAAGTTATCACTTAATAAATGTAATAAAGCAACCTAATGTTATCCTATGAGAGAGGTAGGCCATGCAACAACACGCCCACCTCCCTGGCTTGAAAGAGATGGGCATTAGAAACAACTCACTTCATTAGTTCCATTAAAAAGAACTGACTGAGGCAACTGCCAACACAGTGTAGCATGGGAAGGTGAAGCTACTGGAATCTAAAAAGGACAGGAATATATATATGTATAACTTGTGTAACTCCATACACCGTGTTGTCAACTCGTAAGCCACACTACATACATTAACTATATTTCGCTACTCTCATAAATGATGTCATTTGAGATGTCGTAAATTGTTATGAATGGCATGATTTCACGTGTTATAAGTGTTGTGAAATGAAAGGGTATAAGCAGTGCAAAGTGTTTCAAATCGTTGAGTGGAGTGTCATTGAGTGGAGTGTTATAAAGTACTGTGGAGGACTGTCGTACAAGGTAGCGTCAAACAGTGTAGTGTCATCGAGTAGAATGGAGTGGCGAAGAGTAGAATAGTGTAGAGTTGAGTGGTGTAGACTGGCATGGAGTGAAGTGGCATACAGTGAGCTGCCGTAAAGTGGAGTGGTGTTGAGTGGAATGGCATACAGCAGATTGGCGTAAATTTGAATGGTGTACAGTGGAATACCATACAGTGGCATGCCGTGGAATAGCATAAAGTGGAGGGACGAGGAGTGGCTTAAACTGTAGTGGTGTACAGTACAATAGCGTAGAGTGGAATACCTTAGACTTGAATGACGTTGAGTGGAGTAGCGTACAGTGCAGAGGCGAGCAGTGGCATGGAGTGGGATATAGTCAAGTGGCCTAGAACTGAATAGCGTTGAGTGGCGTAAAGTGGACTAGCATACAGTGGAGTGGCTTAGAGTGCAAGTGACATTAAGTGGAATAGCATGGAGCCAATTGGCGTAGAGTGAAAGACCGTAGAGTTGAGTGGCGTAGAGTGAAATAGCTTACAGTGGAGTTGAGTAGCGTAGAGTGAAATATCGTAGAATTGAGTGGCATAGAAAGAAATAGCGTAGTATGCAGTGCTGTAGAGCAGTGGTTCCCAAACTTTTGACTCCTGAGGACCCCCATTGAGTCAACACTGGAAGCCGGGGACCCCCAAGCAATTTGTATGAGTTAAATTTCAAACATTAAAACAGTAATTCGAAAAAAATTCACACGTGTGAACACAAAACAAATACTCAAAGTACTAAGGGTTTTGGGGCCAGATGCACAACCATTTCATTTAGCGCCTCGCAATTGGCGACACATTGCAAGTGGCAAATTGCGAGTCTCTAAATGAAATGTACAACAGTGTGTAACACTGTTTGGGATTCCCAATGGGGTCGCAAATTGCGAGGTTCATTAATATTAATGAGCCTCTCGCAATTTGCAAGCCCATTGGGAATGCCAGCCCTCCCAGCGATGGTGGCCTGCTGGGCTCTGCAGGCCACCATGTCTCGGACTGCTTTAAAATAAAGCAGTTTTAAAAAAAAAAATGCAGCCTGTTTACCATGCATTTAAAAAATATATATATTTTTTAAGGGCAGGCAGATGTCCCTAGGACCACTGCCTGCCCTTAAAAAATAATTCCCATTTGCGAATGCATTACCATCTACTTGAAGTAGGTGGTAATTATGACTGTTTTGCGACCGCAAAACATTTGTACATGGTTTTGAGACTCGCTATTTGGAAGGGAATGCCCCTTCCAAATAGCAAGGTGCAAAACCTATTTAGAGAGTCGCAAACAAATTGCGACTCGTGAAATAGGCTATGTACATGGCCCAATAGGTTTTTGCATGCGCAAACAGGTTCTGGAACCCGTTTGTGCATATAAAAACAGATCGTATATCTGGCCCTTAGTATTTTATATTGAAGTAATAGCCCCTCTGTCACATGTATTTCATTTGTTTTATAGCATCTCTCATACCATTGTAGGATGTCAAAGCACTTTACATCACACATATATATAATCTTCGAATCATACATGTAAATCAGTGTGTATATAAAATGTTTAAAGAGTGCTTGGTCTGGAAAAGCACAAATTCAGGATTCAGAACATAACAAAGTGGCTAGCATTGACTTTAACATTAAAAATGTATTTCCACCCAAATATATAATTTTAGCAGCATCAGGTTAATGAATAACTGGGACAAAATATAAGATACTAACTGGTACCATGCAGTTTGCAAGCAGCTCTTTGACAGCTTATAGGTCCCTCTGCTGGATTACGATTGTCATTTATGAAGTGCACAGTAACAAAAGAAACTCTGTGACAAAAGCAGTAACCACGAACCTATGCATATAAAATACTGCTTTTTAAGATGCATGTTACACGTTCTTTGCAGTAGGCACATTAACCCTCTGTGCTACATTAGTTAAATCAAAACTGCCACTGAACAAAACTCTCCTGCTCTCCAGCAGGTACATTAATCACTGGCATTCTCTTGACACTTTTATTGTTGCTGGAAAGCTGCTAATTATACAAGAAACGTTTCTGTGCTTTTAAAACTGTTGCCTACGGACCCCCTGGGAATGTGTCACGGACCCCTGGGGGTCCGCGGACCACAGTTTGGGAAACACTGCTGCAGAGTATAGTGACGTACAGTCGAATAGTGTGGGGTGGCATGGAGTGGCTTACAGTAGGATGGCGCAGAGTGCAGTCGCATACAGTGGAGTGGCGTAAAGTGGAATACCGTACAGTGGAGTGGCGTAGAGTGGAGTTGCGTAGTACAATGGAGCGTTGAAAAGTGCCGTTGAGTGTAATGGCGTAAAGTGGAGTTGGGTAGTAGGTGCCACGAAGTGGAATAGTATACAGTGGAGTGGCGTAGAGTATAGTGACGTACACTGGCGAAGAGTGAAGTGGCAAACAATGGAATACCTTGGAGTCTCGTACAATGGACTGCCATAAAGTGGAGTGGCATAGAGTGGAGTTGTGTATAGTGGTGTACAGTTGAGTGTCATACAGTGGAAAAGGATGAAATGGTGTAGAATGCTGTAGAGAGGAGATGGGTAAAGTGGAGTGGCATAGAGTGGAATTGGCGGTGTTGTGGGTTAGGGCCTTAGATGTAGGTAGTATGTTTTATTGTTCCCTACTAATTTCCACTTTAGTAAAGTGGTAACAGGTAGGGAATATAAATATTTACCTATGTATTTAAAAACAAGTTTACTTACTACTGTGCACAAACCTACATGGTACCACTTTAGTTTCAGTTAAATTAGAAAAAATATATATATAAAAGTACTGTAGTACACTATATTTGTGAAATAGAGTGTAATAATTTTTAGATTTATTACAAATAGTTTCTTAAAAAAAAAAAATCTATGTATCCCAGTACATTCTAGGTAGTGCCTCAGTACTGGGCTAATTTATTTTTGTGAAATATAGTGTAGAAGAGTGTATTTTTAATGTTGTAACTTTTTTTTTTGTAAACATTTTTTTAAGTACCGCTGTACTGCCTAGGAAGTATTGCGGTACCTTTTGACTTCATAAAAGTATAGAAACTTATAAATAATTTTCCCTAATTACTAGCACTTTATTAAAGAGGCAGTAGATAGGAAAGTAGGGGAAAAAACTACTAATTACTTAGATCGAAGTCCCTAACCCAGAATACAGCAAAAGTGTACTTAAAATAATATGGCTGCCTTCAACTCTTGTAAAGAAAGTCATTAGCCAGACACATAAGGCCTCGTCAGCACTATGTCCCGCTATACTTACGCAACCGTGAGATTTCGTGTAAGTACCACGGTCTGAGATATCACTAAGCTTAAATGCCTTATAACTTTAAAAATACTTACCTGTATTACCAAAAAGGATCATCTGCGCACCATAATTTATAATCCTGCCACATTTCATGGAAATTCAACTGGCCTTAAAGGCACTATGCGTGAGTATAAAGTGTAAGGAAAATGTATTGGTAGAAAAAAGGTTTTTATTACCCCTCCCGTTTTTCTTTGCACCCCTGTAACCGATCACTGCAAAACTTTGCATCATCCGCCAATATAGAGAAAGCTATAGGTCTGCAAAGTTTAGTGGTGTTTCAAATGAAAGCAAAGTTATTAACGGTCAAAAGAATCCGAACTATATCTACAGAGTGGCTACTGCCACTCTGTATTGTGCACATGTATCTATATATGTCCAAAGTTTGTATATATTTTAAATGGTGATGGGGCTTTTTCACCTTGAGAAAGGCTCATGGAGCCGAAACGTGTTAGGATGAATTTAATATCTGCTTCAAATAAACAGCATTTATACTGTACATACCTTGGAGTGCCCGTATTCTTTGTCCGCTTACTGGTACCAAAGTTTCTGTAGTAGAGGTTCTCTGTGTATATTCATAATCTAGTGAATAGTCCCGCTCATGAGCGTGGACCCCGGAGCAATCAAAAATAATCTCTTAAGCTGTCTAAAAATGCAGTCCTGCAAAGACACTTAAGAGGGAATTTAAAGACATATAATGCAGCCTATATCCACAGGCTACACTGTCCAGTACTTCAGCTAGACATTCCACATTCCACCAAAAACCACAACCAGCACAGCTTGCCAAGTTTTCTTCACAGAGAAAAACTTCCCCTTTTACCAGAAAAGCCTCAGGAATGATAGAGAGGAAGGGGAGGACAGACAAGCCCCATAGGCTGCTATTATGTGGCTCAAAAAGGGATACCGTGCCTTTAAGAAAACTTTCTAGAACTTTCTCAGTATCCCAGAATGCCCTGCAGGTCCCATTTACTTTCAGTTCTTTTTTCTGGCTCCTGCTAGCAGGACCCTGGAGCATTGAACTCTCCCTTTTTGGGTTTATTATAGAATTTGTTGCACTTTGTAAGTGTGTGAGTGTCTACACTCAACGTGTTTTGGTGCCCTCTTCCTCTTCTAGTGTTCTGAGCAGTTATTTTATCAAAACTGCCTGCATTATTTGATAAATGCCCGGAGTGCTCGAGGAAGAAGGCCAAGTCGGACCCCCACTCTGTGTATCCTGTGCCTTCCTTCTACTCATCTTCCTGAGAAGTGTGAGATTTGCCAGACCTTCTCCTCCAGGACCCTGAGAGACAGAAAGAAGATCAGGCTCCAAGGACTGGAAGAACGAAGGCTGCCGAGTCAAGGTGGGTCTGGGCAGGCTGGATCTGCTTCCTCTGCTCACGCTGAGGCTTCTGGGGGGCTCCCCAGCGCCAAGAAGGCCAGAAAGCATCGCCGTTCTCCGTCGACGTCGATACCATCGACGACTGCATCGAGAGGCATGACGGCGGTCTGCTCCCCGTCTCCCCAGGGCTCTGGGTCGAGTCGACGTTCGGGGTCGAGGGGACTGACGAGACCGCCGTCGAGGTCGCCGCCGAAGACATCATCGTCGTCGACGTCGTGAGGATTCCAAATGGCGTCGGCGCTCGCCGTCGAGGCGACACCGCCGTTCGGCGTCGACTCGGCGCTCGCCGTAGAGGCGACACCGCCGTTCGACGTCGACTCGCCGATCAGCGTCGAGAAAGAGGCGTTCAACGTCAAGGCGCAGATCTTCAGCGTCGAGGCGGCGAAGCCCGCCGTCGAGGCATAGGTTGTCGACGTTCGTCGGCGTCGAGGAGGTGTTCTTCGGCGCCTAAGAGGAAGAGATCATCCTCCAGAAGGCGTTCTGGAGCCAGGAGTACTTCCAGATCTTCAGGGGCATGACGGCGACGTCGGTCACCGACAGGGGGCGCTGCCTCTCGATCGCCTACACAGAGGAAGAAGATGAGGGAGTCACCGGGCTCGGTGTACTCTGTGGTGTACTCTCCTCCCAAGCCGAAGTCACCTCCTCCTCCACTGCCGAAGGAGCCGCCTCCGCGCACTCCTCCGCCACCACCACCTCCTGTGCCTCCACATGCACCGCCACGGCCTCCGAGGTCGGTTTCATTGACGCACCTCCCTACGCCGCCTAAGGGGGCACCTCGGCCGAGGTCCCCGGTCAGGCCGCCACCGCAGGTTCCGCCGCAAGCACCCGCGGAACGCCCAAAACCTAGAAGACCCAGATCTCGCTCCGGACGGAGAGGAAGATCAAGTAGTTGCGGGCGCTCCTCGACGAGATCCAGACGACACCGTAGGAAGGGTCAGTCTAAGTACAGCACTGATTCGTCCAGCGCAAGGGATTATTCCCCAATGCTATCAGAATCCCCTCGGACGAGAGTATCCCCTGTGGACGACGTGGTCTCCTTTCAGGAAGTCTTGCTGAGGAGTGCGGCCAAGCTGGGCATCCAACTGACTGTGCCCACGCCTATAACCTCTGTAATATTCGAAACTCTCCACAAGAAACACCTATCTAGGCCTCTGTTGCCCTTGGTGCCTGGCCTCGTGGAGCCCGCCATGGAGCTCTTTCTCACTCCGGCGGTGATGAAAGCAGCCCCCTCCAGGCTACTAAAGAAGTACAAAGCTCCTGAGGCAGACCCGGCTTTCCTCCGATTGGATCCAACCTCGGATTACGTAATTGTGACCGATGCAAGGAAGCAACACGCCACCACCCTGTCCTCCAATGTGCCTCCAGACAAGGAGAGTCGCTGGTTGGATTCAGCGGGCAGGAAGGTGTGCGGGATGGCCGCTACCTCTATGAAGGCTGCCAGTGCATCAGCACTTTTGGGGCGCTATGATCGGGCACTGTGGGAGTCCCTCCAGCAGTTCGCCGACCTCCTCCCGCGGGAAAAGAAGGAGGATTTCATGGAGATCCTGAATGAGGGATTGCTGGTGTCCAACCAGCTGATCAGCGCAGCTGCAGACTCGTCGATCCTGGCAACCCACGAGTACTGCCATGGAGTTAATCAGAGGGGCCACGCTTGGCTCAGATTGACGTCACTGAAGCCTGAAGCCCAGCAGAGGGTGGCCAACCTGCCCTTCTCGGGCGAGACCCTGTTCGGGAAACACGCCGACGATGAGATGGCCCACATGAAGGTGGAGGCTGAGACTCTAACGGCTGTGGGCTTGGAGAAGCCCAAGGACCAGAAGAAGACCTACCGCCCGTTCCAGAGACGGTACGGGGCGCAGGGCAGAGGGCGAGGTCAACAGTCTGGACAACAGCAACAGCAGTAACCGTTCCAGAGGAAGCCCTTCCAGAAACGTCAGAGGGGCAGGGGTGGACAGCAGTCTGCCGCTGCGACCAAATTCCCAGCCGGGTCTAGGCCCTGAGCGATTACTTCCCCGTCATCCGTTACCAGCTCCGGTGGGGGGGAAGTGTTCAATATTTTCTGGCAGAGTGGAGAAAAATTACTCAGGACAAGTGGGTGCTGAATATTGTTTGCAATGAATACAGTCTTCGGTTCATCAGCCCGCCTCCAGCAATACCACCGGTTTGCTTGCAGTTTCAGCTGCGCGAGCTCCAGGCGAAGGCCGATACCCTGTTAAGGAAAAGGGCGATAGAAGACGTCCCTCTGTCCCAAAGGGGAAGAGGTCTGTACTCACGGTTCTTTCTAGTCCGCAAAAAGGACAAGAACGAGTTCAGGCCTATCTAGATTTGCGACAAGCAAACAAGTGGATTCCCAGAGAAAAGTTTTGCATGCTGTCCTTACACAGATTTACCCTCAACTGCAAAGGGGAGACTAGCTGTGCGCGATAGACCTGCAAGATGCATACTTCCACATGCCCATTGCACAGAAACACCGGAAGTTCCTGCGATTCCAAGTCGGCACCAATCACTATCAATACACAGTGTTGCCGTTAGGGCTGAAGTCAGCGCCCAGGACCTTTTCCAAATGCATGGCAGTGGTAGCGGCAAACCTGAGAAAGAACAAGGTGTCAAGGTGTTTGTCTACCTGTACCTGGACGATTGGTTGATCAAGGCATCCTCCTTCGAGGAAGCGCAAGCACACTTCCAGAAGACGTCCGTTCTCTTGAACAAGCTGGGGTTGCACATCAACATGTCTAAGTCTGTCCGACTCCGGTCCAATGCCTACAGTACTTGGGAGCATCCATCAATACGCTGTCTGCAAGCGTGTCTCCTTCGGAGGAAAAACTTTTATCACTCCTTCGGAAGGCTCAGGATCTTATGACCACTCCATCTACGACAGTAAGGACGGTGTCTTCTCTACTGGGGTCGATGGCCTCCTGTATCTTCCTCACACCACATGCGCGGCTACACATGAGACCGCTGCAGGAGTGTCTGGAGGATCAGTGGGACCAGAGGAGAGGAAACTGGGACGACAAGATACAACTGTCTCTGCATGCTCTACAGTCTCTGAAATGGTGGTGTTCAGCGGAGAATCTCCTCAAAGGGGTTCCCTTCCACAAGGACATTCCCACTCAGACCATCGTGACGGATGCCTCTCTCCACGGCCGGGGAGCGCATTCCGGAGAGTTACAGATACAAGGGACGTGGTCCCCGACAGAGTCCACGTATCATATCAATTTCCTAGAACTCAGAGCGGTTCACTTGGCACTGAAGGCCTTTCATCCGTCCTTGCAGACCAACTCTCTGCTTGTACAGATGGACAATACGACCACGATGTATTACCTCAACAAGCAGGGGGGCTCGAGATCGCGCACCCTGTCGCAGGAGGCGCAGGCGATCTGGCACTGGCTTCTTGCCAGAGGACTGATGATAACGGCTACTCATCTGCCAGGTGTGCAGAATGTTCAGGCGGACGCACTGAGCAGGCTGATCCAGGAAAACCACGAATGGGTCATAAACCACGAAGTACTCGGAGACGTCTTCGCCAGGCGGGGCACTCCAGACGTGGATCTGTTCGCCACCGCCGAAAACAGCAAATGCCGTAACTTCGCATCCAGGTACTTCCAGCAGGGAACGCTGGGGAATGCGCTATGGATCGACTGGTCGAACAGCTTTCTGTACGCTTTTCCACCCATTCCCCTGTTTCCGGCGGTGCTCATCAAACTAGCCCAGTCCAGGGCGCGGATGATCTTGATTGCCCCGGAGTGGCCCAGGCAGTGGTGGTTCACGGACCTGCTTCACCGGTCTCTCCTTCCTCACATTCGGCTGCCGTGCCGGCAGGACCTTCTCACGAAGTTCGGGGGGCAGATGGTGCACCCCAACCTCTCGTCTTTGAGTTTGGCGGCATGGCTCCTGAGATAGTACAATATGGCCATTTGAATCTCCCTGCAGATTGTATGGACATACTGAAGGAAGCCAAGAGACCTTCTACTAGGACCTCCTATGCGTACAAGTGGAAGAGATTTTGCATCTGGTGCAAGTCCAAGAACTATGGTCCGACGACATGTAAGGAAGATGTCATCCTTCCATACCTTTTACATTTGGCGCAGGCTGGCCTTAACTGTCATTCCATTAAGGTTCATCTCGCCGCGCTTACTGCCTACAGGAAATGCCCTTCACAGACCTCCTCCTTCCAGATCCCTGTGATCAAAGATTTTTTGGAAGGCTTGAAGAAAGTGTTTCCTCCTGTCCGGCGTCCTTCACCTTGATGGGAATTGAATGTGGTGCTGTCCAGATTGATGAAGGAACCTTTTGAACCTATTCATAAGGCTTCGTTGCAGCACCTGTCCTGGAAGGCGGCGTTCCTCGTGGCCATTACATCAGCCCGCAGGGTGAGTGACATTCAGGCGTTGTGTTGCCAAGAACCTTATACTGTATTTCATGCTGCTAAGGTTGTTAGGCGTACTCACCCTAAATTTCTTCCCAAGGTTATTTCTGATTTCCATGTTAACCAGACCATAACTTTGCCTACGTTTTTTCAGAATCCTTCTCTCCATCGGAAAGGTCTCTACATTCCCTGGATATCAGGAGGGTGTTAAAATTTTATCTGGATAAAACCAAGGATATTCGTAGGTCGGACCAATTGTTTATCAACTATGGGTCAGTCAGGACAGGTCTTGCTACCTCTAAACGGTCCATTTCGAGGTGGATTGTGTCCTGTATTCAATTGTGTTATCTAAAGGCTAATAAGACCTTAGGGGGTAAACCTAAGGCTCATTCAACCAGGGGCAAAGCTGCCACGACTGCTTTGCTACGTAATGTTCCCATTGCAGAAATCTGCAGGGCCGCCACGTTGAAGTCGGTCCATACCTTTGCTAAGCCTTACTGTCTGGACTCTGATGCCAGGGCAGATGCTCAGGTTGGGCAGGCTTCGCTGCGAAATCTGTTCGCACAGTAGTGGTGTTGTACTCTTTCTCTCCACCGCCGCTTTTGTGTGGAGATAGGCTTGCCATTCTATTCACTAGATTATGACTATACACAGAGATCCCCTACTACAGAAGGAGTAGTTTCTGTCCTGTAACTCCAGTTCTGTAGTAGGGGTATCTCTGTTATAGTCATAAGCGCCCGCCCTCCTCCCCGGCGGAGACAAATGTTTATGTGCGGAATGCTACAGGTCTGGCATTATACGCCTTCAAAAAGAACTGAAAGTAAATGGGACCTGCAGGGCATTCTGGGATACTGAGAAAGTTCTAGAAAGTTTTCTTAAAGGCACGGTATTCCTTTTTGAGCCACATAATAGCAGCCTATGGGGCTTGTCTGTCCTCCCCTTCCTCTCTATCATTCCTGAGGCTTTTCTGGTAAAAGGGGAAGTTTTTCTCTGTGAAGAAAACTTGGCAAGCTGTGCTGGTTGTCGTTTTTGGTGGAATGTGGAATGTCTAGCTGAAGTACTGGGCAGTGTAGGCTGTGGATATAGGCTGCATTATATGTCTTTCAATTCTCTCTTAAGTGTCTTTGCAGGACTGCATTTTTAGACCGCATAAGAGATTTTTGATTGCTCCTGAGCGGGACTATTCACTAGATTATGACTATAACCCTTCACCTACTACAAAACTGGAGTTACAGGACAGAAACGACTCCATTGTGAGCATAATTTTGGATGGGAACTGAACCCGCAACTGAGCACCCGCACGCCAGCTGGATGTGACCACTTCCCTGCGATACCAGGAAAATATATATATATATATATATATATATATATATATATATATATATATATATATATATATATATATTCTTGTTTTCACAATGTAGAAAGCAAGCACAGCACTCCGAACGTGGCTCCTGAAGTTTGTTTATTCAGGGTGAGTGCTAGTCAAAGTGTTTCGGTTGCTGCTCGCAACCTTGTTCATGACAGAGTAGCGCCAATACGCATCTGTTTTTAACATGTGACCAAACCATGAAAATAGAAACTAACAAGGGTACTACACATTCTATTGCAATAGTCAATCTGGACGCCATCTTGTAACATAATGCAAGTCAATCTGTGTATTCATTGTAACAATCCTTTATGACATTGCCAGCGCAACATGTATTCAAGCGGATATATCACAATACGAAAAGAATATCAAAGGATAAAGTGCAAGTGCTATACTTCAAATAAACAAGAGGATTATACATCATAAATATCAAAGGTAAGTGCCACTTTAAGCACAGAGCAGATAATATCGAGGGATAAAGTGCAAGTGCGTGTTGTGATATAGCCGCTTGAATACATGTCGCGCTGGCAATGTCATTGTCATGTAGTTCCTATACACCCTTATAGGATCAGTGCTTTTAGACAACATACACTGTAGGATTAGTGTCCAGACTGATTCTAGACACCCCCACCGGGTATGTTAGCCTGTATACCAGCTAGCTCACAGTGCCACTAGAAACCCCTCCTACCAAGGAGAGATTAGTTCTTGGCAACTATCGAACAAGACAACACTGATCCCTCAGGACCGTGGAAATAGTGCAATACTTTTCGCTCAGGCACTCGCGCTCACTTTGCCTCAGAGAGATACACAGAATAAACGGTGGGTACCTTTTTCAATAAGCATTTATTGAACCATCGTCATTCTAGTGTAAAATAGATGTGCTGAAACAACCATTAGACAGTAACAGATATAAATGATTATAAACACTAACAGGGTAAAAGGATGGTAGATTTCTACCATTGTGCTAAAACAATGAATACAGGCAAATATATAAAATACATGACATTAATAATTGCGTACTCCTACAATGCGGCCCTAACTAGATGTACCTAAGTTTACCTAGCATGTATGTGGGTGTAAAGCCAAGAATCCCTCAAGGATAAAGTCAACCCTATTACCTGAAGTGACAGACTGTGGGACCCCGTCTTGGTCTCGAGATTGACACCCCGCAAGGGATGTCAGACCGCTGCGAGTCGTAGGAACCTCCGCGTCAGTGTGTCAACATGGAACTCCTTTTCTCTAACTACTTCAGCAAGACGTAATGTATATATACCCAAAGTGCTACCCTCGGGATATCCTTGCTGTGTCATATCGGAGTAGGATAACGAAAGGAATGACCCTTGTACATAGATATTATGCAGGAGATGGTGTCCTGCTGTGATTCCAAGAATCCTCATGCATAATGAATGAGCCTGGTTTTCAGAGAAAACCCCTTGTCATTTAGGCATTACCGTAACTAGGTAAAGGGTCAGTACTAAAACGTTATGTAGTTTAAGGGTAGGGGAGAATATAGGTGAAGGGTTAGGTGACTACCTGAGCCTATATTGGGGTCCCTATATGAAACATAACATCATAAAGGATTGTTAGAATGAATACACAGATTGACTTGCATTATGTTACAAGACGGTGTCCAGATTGACTATTGCAATAGAATGTGTAGTACTCTTGTTAGTTTTTATTTTCATGGTTTGATCACATGTTAAAAACGGATGCGTAAAGGCGCTTCTCAGTCGTGAACAAGGTTGCGAGCAGCAACCGAAGCACGTTGACTAGCGCTCACCCTGAATAAACAAACGTAATGATCCACGTTCTGAATGCCGTGCCTATTTTCTACATTATGAAAACAAGAGTTTCTTCATTTACGTGAGGAGTCGGCGGACTTCTCCCCATGGCAGCACCACCGGCGATTTGGTAGCACGCCAGCATCCGCCTGTTTTGAGGACGTATATATATATCAACAAAGAAAGGTTGCCCTTGTTGGCACGACCACATGGAGAGTACCTCTTGCAGGAACAAGGACAGCATCCAGGTCAGTATCAAGCGTTTAATCACAAGTGAAGGCTTAACGAGTTTCAAACTTAAGAGTCCTTAATCACAAGCCTATTCAAACAGGATGACTACCAACTGGTGTAGAACCCCTGCGTGATTTAAATATTGAATGTTAAAGTTCCCACCCCAAAGGGCTGGGCTTCTCGCCCATGTGGGCCGCTTGGCATTAAAGGAATCTGCAGTTCTACACATATGATAAAACCCAAGTGGGTGTTGTAGTGTCCTGTGCATTTGAAGTCATAAAAAACCCACTGTGGGCTGATTAAATAATCATGAAAACTTAATCGCTGCCAAATGCATCCTTCGCTTTTGAGCTCTCCGTTCTGTATTCGGCGCCTGAGATTCAAGCGTTGCAGATCCGCTCAGAAGCGGCGGGTCCATGCTCGCGGCCGAGCAAAGCCTCTAATTAATCCTCAAAGATATATATATATATATATATATGTTGCAGATTATTACATGATTATTAAATGCAGTGTTTGACTTCAATGAAGATTCATGCAAGAGAATTAGGGCTACAATTAAGTATATCTTTCTTTTTAAAGGTGCCATGTCTACAGTCCTACACGTTAAAGGCGATGGCTATATGCCCCACTCGTGCCTTTCATTTGGGCGGGTGGGATTTAAGGTGTTTTTTAATATTTATTTTATAGTACCTGTTGGAACCTGGGATGTCAGGTCACCTAGGGTAGCCTGGCCTAGGGTAAGACATGCATTTCAGAGGCACAAGTGTGAAGGTTGCAAACCACCCAGCAGTAAATCCACGCAATGACACTTAAAAAGGACACTACACCAATTTGTTATGAAAATATGTACTGGTTTATAAAAATAATATACTCTGCTCTTTGGTTTCAAAATTTACAACTAAGGCATTTCAGTTTGTCTTGGAAGCATTAACTATACTTTTAAATTCTAAAACATATTATCAATCAGCATTTGCAGTACATTACATTTGGTCAGACCTCCTAACCAAAACTGGCAGGTAACACTTATACTCCAATAAATCAGTTATGCATTTACTGTACTCTGCTTTACTCCTCGGCAACTTCTCTTCACAGCATCACTCTAGGAGAGAAGATCAGCACTTCTAGATTGGCTAAATTAAATCATTAATCAACAACAATAGTGCATTTTATCAGACTCCAGCCTTAGTTAGAAAAGGTTACTACTAAGTGCACTATACTTGTCTCCCACAGCACCTACAACCCCCTCTCCGTGATGCACAGTCACTGAGGATTTCCTCAAGATACTCCCCACTTTATGTAACACAGCTGTGGAAACTAACAGTGTCTGGGTTATACTCTGATAACCTCTAGCGACACTCTCCCCCTTCAGTACACCTCCTTACTTGGGCCAGAATAGGCGGTGGTAGTCTTGTTGTGCCAAGGGACGTGGAAAATCCCTGGGCAGGACAAAAGGGAGCCACACGCTATCAAGATTCCTCAGCCTCTGGGGCCCCTCAGCTTTCCTCTGCGTGGCGCCAAAATCCAGAGTCACAGTTACCGCCGAGTCTCCTCAGCCGCTTTTGGCCTGCACAGATCCCTCGGCCTCCCGCTCACACCAGCCTCACTATGGGCCGCTCGAGCAGGGGAGAGAAGTTCCCTTTTTCTTCCGCCGCCGGGGGACTCCTGGCGCTCCTCCTCAGATCCTCCTCGCTCTGGCAAGGGACGCGCTATACTTCTGGGCATGCGCGAGGCGCTCACACTGCACCGCCTCTCACCTCGCTTCCAGACCCGCCTCCGCTCCCGCCTTCCACCGCGCTGGCTCCGCTGGCAAGACGCTGCTTCTTCCGGCCTGCTCGGTCCTAGGCCCCTCCTGCACAAAGGAGTGGGATCGCTTGGGGCATGCGCGGTAGCGCTCCGTGAACTTCAAATCTGGGGCATATTCTCCACGACGCGGCCGGTGCCCCCGGGGTCCCACAGACGGCGAGATCAGCGCCGCCTCATGAAAACCGGCACCCTTCACCTACAAAGCGCCTCTACAGCCACCACTCGGCGCCGCTCCCCACGCTGAAACCAGGGCAGGATGGTATTGAGGACTAAATAAAAGGGTGGGGGCCACAAGAATTAGCCCTCCTCCGTTTGGGGGAATCACAGCAGAAGTCCTTTCACTGGGCAGAGGACTGCACCCCACAATGCTGTAGTCTCCTTCTCCTGTCCACCTCCCTATTCTTTCAGTCCAGGGATTAGACAGGCGCCCAGGGTCTCCCTTAAACTTCCACAGCGGGGACAAGACAAGGATCCCAAAGGAGGAGTAGAGAAGTGGATTAATTAGGCTGCTTCCTAGTTCAGGAACTCAACCCTTTCACTAGCCTCCCCCCACCTTCCAAGATAGCCTGTCCTCCAGCTGACTCTCTCAGGTAGACAAAATGGTTGCCCCGCATTCCGCCTTATATAGGCTGTCCCTCAGTGGTCCAGAATGGACCAGAAGGTTCTGGAACGCCCTATACTGGTCTATGGGCAAGTTCTGGGTTTGGCAGTTAAGGCAGTTGGTAGCCACCATTTTGTGTGGTTCCAACTTTTCCTGTCAGAACAGGCCTCTGGGCCTGGGGTGAAAACTATGAGGGGGAAAAAGAACACCTATCCCCTTGACCAACACCTATAAAAAGTTAGTGGACAAAAATTATCAAGGGTATAAGGGGCAAAAAGGGGACAAAATAAATAATAAATTGGAGGGACTACGCAAAAAAACCAGACAGGTCTAACAGTACCTAATTAAGCTTTAACTTTTAAAATGTGTTCCAGCATGTCACCCTGCTCCTAGGCGGAGGTATTAAATTGTTAAAGAATTCTAAGAAGCTATTCGTAATCTAATACTGACGGTCTTTTAATTTCTCTTTTATAGACAACTTTCAAACAATACCTCAACCGTGAGCCAATGAAACGAATGTGGCACTCTGAATCCAAAGGGGACCTCATCTTTGACCGCATGCTGCTGGAATCCGTTCATAAGGTAGGCATTTTTGGTTGCCATATTGGAATTCCAGGGTGCATTAACAGCCACTATAATTGAGTGTGTCAAGTATCTTTCAAATAGCTATCCTGAAGATTAATTGACTTATGTTTATCAGCAACATAGTAAAATGCCAAGAATTCACTGTAAAGCAGTATGAGGTTGCCTTTTTTTAACATGCATGATTGTAAGTCTTCATGTTAGTCATTTTTCCACTGCATTGTAATTGCTGCAATGGACTTTAATGATGTTTTCAGTTAACCCATTGGTCATCCCATGCTTTCTGTTACGCTTGTATTTCAAATGGAGCATTTATCGGAATAATGACATGTTAAAGTGGCTTTGCGAGTTTCTGCAGCGTTCCTGATATGTGAGATGGGTTCTCCAAGCGGGTAACTAGCTACTAAGTCAAATGGAAGCGCATCTAAACTAGTAGGAATTCTTTGGCGGTGTGATGTATGCTGAAGGGTATTGAAAACCTGAGGCTCAAAAATCAATTATCGAGCTCCGCATCTCCCAGTAACTGAGGTTGAGGGATTTTGGTAGCTAAAGGTTGGTAAGCGCTTCTTAAATTGTTTAGCACTAGACGATGTGTCAGACCTGCCAGAAACAGGGTGTACCACGCGGAGCTTCAAGTCAAATTAGGTTTCAGGGTGCCCCATGATTCTCTTAGCACATAATAGTGCCCAAAATAGACTGTCCAAAGAAATGAAATGGAATAAGGGTCGTTGGCCACTCTGTGTTTGTTCCCAGTGCAATTTTTTATGTGAGATTAGACCAGGAACCCTGCTGTCAACTCCTCCCTCCCTTCATTTTTCCCCTTTAAACCACTGTTACTACCCCATCCCCTCTTTTATCTCCGGACTTGTCTGAAGGGTGTAAAATGATGGAGCTGTGTTCCCTGAGGGGTTGGCCTCTAGCTCCATGCTGAAAGAATAGGTTGACTTTCCAAGCCTGTAAAAAAGTAGTGAAATCAATGGAGTGCTGAGAGAATAATTGGAACACCACCAAGGTTCAGTTGGTATTGCAGATAATGCTGCACAGGGAGTTGAGGGATGTAGCAAGGTAGATGATTGAAGGAAAAGAAGCAGTTAGCGTAGCGTATTTAGATATTCATGCTGTGCCACTGGTGGCCTAGTAGGACTCCTGGAGTAACTTCATAAGAAAAGCTCTCTTTCCTAATCAGAAATCGGCCTTATCTTCAAAAAACTACTCAAGAATTGGCTCTTCCCTACATAAGCATCATACGCAAACCAAAATATACAGCATATCCCTCTGTATATAAACATTTATTTGTACTAAAGAAAGGTACCTATTTACCAGTATTGCCTTGTATAATCGTGTCCAATAAATGTTGTTGTTTTTTAAAATCAATAAATACATTTTTAAGTACAGCACTTGAAAACCAGAGTTTATCGAATGCATCTTTAATCTACTTATACTTACTTTGTGCATCTATATACTTTCCATGTACTTGGATCTTTGTGTTGATTACTTTCCTCCCCCAAACAAAAGCATATCTAATGCACTACCCTCACCCGCTATCAATGTATTTAATCTACATCTACTTACTTCCTTTATGCATCTATACATTTTCCATGAACTTATGAATCTATATATTTATTACTTCTCATTTAGCATATCTAATGCACTACCCTATTTCTCACCCTATACCTCTCTCAATATATATTCTACCTCAACTCTCTGGCTCTTCTCAAACCTCTTTCTACTACTCTTTCCATTGCACTACCCTATTTCTCACCCTATACCTCCATCAATATATTCTCTACATCCAGTCTGTCATTCATCTCAAACCCCATACCACTACTATGACCCCCCCCTCAAAATAGCCCTTTCTAGACTCTCCCCTACTCTGCCCCTCCTTGCACCTTCTGACACCTTTTTTACTATACTGATCCATCAAAACAAGCCTTTCTAAAATCTTCCCCTCCACATCCCTTTTTACTCATCCCAAGCCCCCCACTACTGCTAAGACGTCCCCAAAAAAAATGAAATCCAAATCCTTCACTCTTCTATCCCTCCACTATTCTTTTCAATCAAAATAACAGACTAACATGTCCACTTATCACATTTCATATGTCACTATACTAATTCAACACTAATCCTTTATGGGTTCTGAGTAGCGTACTATATGCCGAAAAAAGTGCCTCAACACCTCATTAGGGGTAGCAAGCACGAAATAACCCTTTTCCCTCTTCTATCCCTCCGCTATCCATCTCAATCCAAATAACTGACTAATATCCACCACTCAAATTATTTTCATATTTCACTATACTAATTCAGCACTAATCCTTTATGGGCTCCGGAGTAGCGTGCTACTCGCCGAAAAAGCACTTCAACACCGCATCAGGTGTAACAAACAAGCGCTATATATATATATATATATATATATATATATATATATATATATATATATATATATATATATATATATATATATGTATATATATACATATGTCCCTCTTCTACCCCTCTGCTACCCTTCTCAATTCAAATAACCGACTAACATATCCACCACTCAAATTACTTTCAATTGAAATAAGTTTATTTAAACTTGGTATATTGTATACAGGAATATACATTGACACTGATGTTTGTACTCACAGGATGGTTTAATAATTTCATTTATGGTATATGGACCGTGAATTGAGGTGTGACATGTGCTATTTCTATTGTTTAGGATACTTTGGATGTTTGGAGTCTAAATGATAATATATTAGAACACACCAGATGATTTTTACTGGGTGAGTTTTGTAGGATACGCGTTAGGTTTAATTCTATCCAGCAATATATACTTGGTTTGTAACATAATTAATTTTGATTTTGGTAGATAATTATAGGTGTTTGGAGAGACAGACACTGTTGACATATTGCTGGATGAGTTACGAGGAGAATTTTGAAGGTAAACCCGATTGATTCATAACATAGGGGGTGATCGCTTAATTTTAGCTGGCATATTATTTCTGTTTGGATTCACTAGTGGGTCAAACAGGTGCCTTTTGGATAGAAGTGACAGGATATAAGGTATATATTATATGTTACGCCTCTGTTGTTACAGATTGATTGACTTGTTCGTGTTATGAGGACTATAATATAAAAGAGAGATTACGGAAAGATACAGAGGTGATTATTTACCCCCACCTTGCTTATATATCTTGGTAGTAGGGTTCTTTCTCTTTCGTTTTACACTGGGTGCTTATTAAGACTGGAATGGCTTTCTGTTATTTCATTTTTCTCACTTCAAACTCTTCACTCTGCAGGCCTTTTATCTTAATGGTTGGCGATTGGTACTATTTCACATCTAATTTTAGTTACATGAAAATATTTTTTACTGATAGTAGGAAATGTTTTGTTTGATTACAGCCCTGAAGAAGTCGAGGTACAATATATACACGACGAAACACGTGTTGGCTGGTGTAATCAACTTGTGAAATAAATTATAAGGACTTCTTATACAGAAAGTGGACTTTTGTTTGCATTGACTTTGGAGATTATATTATTTTGAACCGACTCCTGAGGATTGGAGTTACTTGCCATATACACGTTGGAATTACTTGATTGAACTGTGGGTGTGCTCAGAGGATATTGTTTTTACTTTCATATTGCACTATACTAAGTCAACACTAATCCTTTATGGGCTCCGGAGTTGCGTGCTACTCGCCGAAAAAGCACTTCAACACTGCATCAGGTGTAACAAGCGCTATATATATATATATATATATCTTTGTCCCTCTTCTACCCCTCTGCTACCCTTCTCAATTCAAATAACCGACTAACATATCCACCACTCAAATTACTTTCATATTGCACTATACTAATTCAACACTAGTCCTTTAATGGGTTCCGGAGTAGTGTGCTACTCGCCAAAAAAACACTTCAATACCCCAACAGGGGTAAAAAGTGCTATATAAATGCAAACCTTTTTCCCTCCTCTATCCCACCACCATCCTTCTCAATCAAAATAACTGACTAATATCCACCACTCAAATTACTTTCATATTTCACTATACTAATTCACCACTAATCATTTATGGGTTCCGGAGTAGCGTGCTACTCGCCAAAAAATGCTCTTCAACACCACATCAGGGGTAACAAGCACTATATAAATGCAAACCTTTTCCCTCTTCTATCCCTCCACTATCCTTCTGAATCCAAATAACTGACTAACCTATCCACCACTCAAATAATTTTCATATTTCACTATACTAATTCAACACTAATCCTTCTTCAGTTCCGGAGTAGCATGCTACGCGCTGAAAAAGCGCTTCAACGCCTCGTATGGGGTAGTAAGCGCTATCTAAATGCAATTATAATAATAATAATAATTACTATGTAAAGTTACAACATGGTCACCATCAAAGTACAGAATACTGTTCCTACACTTGCAAATTGCCCCAGGCAGTGGAGATAGTTCTCTAACAGAGGACAGAGTAATAGAGGAAAAGGAGAATGTGCAAAGAAATTTAGGCCAAGATCCCTGCTGTGGTGAGAGGATTCTCGCAATATGCTTCCAGTCAAATGAGTGTGTGTACTGGCAAGGAAGTTTAACACATGTATTTCTAACTATTTCCTAGATCGACCCATGGTGACAGAATGGGTCTGTCTAAAATAGAGGGAGAGGCAATTGATGAGACGCATCTTAGTCCCAATGTGCTTGCTTTCTTTGATTCAGCAGAGCCTCGAAGATCATGAATAGAGGATTATATCTTTGTGATTCTTATAGCTTATGCTAAACAGAGAAGACATTTATTATTAAACACGAATAGTGAGTACATGGTGTCAGATATGACAAGGTTACATGCACGTTTTGCCTTTTCAGGAGCGGCAAAAGACAAAAGTGGGTTAAGGATAGTGATGCTGCTAGTCTGATGCCTGGTTACTTGCCTTTTTTGGAGCAGTTCGCTGAGATGCAGTGGATATAAATGAAGGGTCCATACAATTGTTTAACCCCATTTGCCTTTTCTTCCATACCCCTCAGTCACCACCTATCTCCCTCAAGGTTAGACAGTCTTATGAGTAATGTAAGTGGAGTTGTAAGGAATGGACATATGGTAAGAATGTATTTTGCTTAAGAAATCTGATAGAGATTTCTAGCCACTGATTCCTTACCTTAGAGTTATCTCCAGGCATCAGACTAGATCTGGAAATGTTTCATGCACAGTACCCCTGCGCGCTTGTAGGTGGTATAGTTTGGCTCTGCATGGCGTTGTCTGGGCCGGAAGTGGCATGTGCAGTGCGTCTGTAGGTGCCACCCCAGCGGGCTGACATCAGTTATTTCCTTTCTGTGCCAGTCAGTGCAGATCCGAACTCTTTTTGTCAGTCTTTTTGAGATTTTTCTCTTGGTCTGGCAAGATGTCCTCTGGGAAGGCGGGCTTCAAGCTGATGGACCCACATCTTGTTTGACTCTTGTGCCTTGAGAGCGACCACGACGCGAAGACCTACGTTGTCTGCCCCACCATGCACCAGAAGGTTTTGAGGCAGCACTCCTTCAAGCTCCTTGCCACTCGATGTCGTGCCGGTCTCAATCCTGGGCGAGTGGAAGTCCTGGGATCGGTCGCAGAGCCCAAGATCCTCGTCGCACTGCAAGTCATAAGTCCCACAAGCTCAAGAAGGGTACATTGAAAAGGTTTGTTGGTCATCGTCTGAGATGAGGAAATGTAGTCATGCGAGGCATGACTGCTGTTGAGCCTACACCTGGGCTGGCTCTGCTCTTCCTGGAGTTTCAGGGAGTCAGGGCAACTCCCACTCCGTGAGTTTTTTGAGGCCATGAACCTCATATTTGGGCGGCCCGTTCCAGCTGGCGCACCTTCTGACCCCTGTGTGTCCGGGAGGGGCCCCCACTGGTTCTCCCCCTGCGGCTCCCCCCTGTCTCCAGTTATACCACCTCAACCTTCCCTGGAGCTGGTCCTGATGCTGATGCTCCTGGCGCCAGAGGCGCCGTCCCCTTTCTCACCCCTGACTCTGCACAAAGCCAGAGGGCACTCAGCCAGGTCCTTGGGCCTTTCCATTGCCCCCTGCCCAGCCCAGTCCACCTTTTGTTGCCATGGAAGGGGCTACCAGATGCATCTTGCCCAGCCACCTTGGCATGCATGCTTTCCATCCTCTACGTGGCCATGGGCGTGGTCCCATAGACCCCATGGGTCTGGCTGCCAGACGTCTAGCCAGTCCAGCACTCCCCCGGCAGCCACAGACTCCAAATTGGTTGAGATTGAGCAGCGACATTTAACAGCTTTTGACCTTCCGCCCAAAGTCTGCGATGTTATCTTGGCAGCCAGGCGTCCTCCTCCAAGACCAGATGGGCAAGTTTGTGACATGGTGTGCAGAGAAACAGGTTTAACCCTTTTTCTGCTCCCCTATCTCAGGTGCTTCTCTTTATCCTTTCTCTTACCCAGCAGGGCTCTGCTCTGGGCACCCTAAGGGGCTGTCTTTCTGCCATCTCAATCTTTCTGCAGTTGGTTGATCAGCCACCCCTCTTCAAATCTTCTGTTGTAAATAGTAAATAGCCTCTTCTCATTGGCCTACCTTGTCGAGGGTTAGCCAGTGAGAGGAGGACCTTCCTTCACTCATCCAAAAGTTGAAGGGGGTGGGGGTCAGATACTGTTGCTGATTCCACCTCACTATGTTTCAAGTTAGAAAGGATGATGTGAGGCGTTACTGATAGTCACCCCATGGCACTTGAGGGCTTAAACCTAAAGTGCCCAGGGCAGACTATCAGCGAAGCTCCCCCTTCGTCATGATGGGGAGGATCCTCTTGGGGCTGTGCTGGCCTGATTGTCAGTGACCTCAGGGCTGTGAGATGTTCAGCCCAGCAAAACTTGGCTCATGCGGTTGGCACATGTGAAGTGTCTGACTGCCGCGGACCTGTTGGGACTGTATGAGCTGTGAAGTTGGGACTCTGGGATTGCTGCATCTGACCTCTTTGGAATGTATGAGCTGTGAAGTTGGGACTCTAGTTCTGCCGCTGACCTGTTGGGAATGTATGAGCTGTGAAGGTGGGACTCAAGACTGCCGCTGATCTGTTGGTAACGTATGAGCGGTGGAGTCTGGACTCTATTTCTGCCGCTGACCTTTTGGGAATGTATGAGCTGTGAAATCTGGACTCAAGGACTGCAGCTGATATGTTGGACTAGCTGCCATGAATTTGAACATGTGGGCTGGGATATTATTGTGTTAAATTGAGGAAATAATCCATCTGCCATGCTATACTAGTGATGAGAACAATAAACTTGTGCTTTTTTCTATTAACTTTAGAGATAATGAACCAGAATACAATTTTTTTTGAGCTGTCTTAATCACCAGGCTAGTGCAGATGTTAAAAATCCTTTTCATAAATGAATAAAATCAGCGTAAGAGAACACCCTGTGCTCTCCCATCCTGCTTGCTCGTAAGGAGTGCTACTGCCATAAGGTACGCGATCTGGCACGTTTGTTACTCTAGGAACCGATATACTGGACACTGATCTCCATATGCATATTGTAACACACCTACACACACCTACACATAGACCTACACATACACACACACGCCCATCTACACACACCCCTACCTTAATATAGGTACCCTGGAGATATCCCTGCAAAGACTGAAGGGATGTGCTTAGCTTACCCATACCTGGCTACCCCACCAACGACTTCCAGGCAAATAGAATAGGATCACGCAATCTCAAGGTCCTGTTGGGAACAAACGCGGACACAAACAGTGTCAGGGATATGGAGGGCTCGCCTCAGAGTTCCTCTGTAAAACTGGCCTTTCTTTCTAGTTATCGTCCTCCTACATGGTCTGGCTTCCAGAACCCACTCCCTCACTTAAAGCAGGGTCTTGCTGCAAACCCCTGCACAACTCCAAATCACTAGGCAACTGCTCTGATAAGTCCTCAAGCCAGACTTTCTCTAGAGAGATTCCATCCTGCAGTCTCCTTGCTTCAATAGACAGCACTCCTTCTCCAGTTGATCTTCAGCCTTCCCTGCAGGGATCTACCCTAGAAACAAAGTCAGCAGTCAAAGAGCCTGAGTCTGGTACCTAGCTGCCTAAGCTACATTGGCTTCTAAGTCTTATCCATAGATGTGAGAATGCCTGGCACCCTGAGCTCAGTATTGGTTTCCCATTTGATCCATTTGTACTCTGAAGTGTTCAAATGTGGGTACTTCTCCAAACTGATCTTGTAGATAGGAGTGTGATTTCCAGAAGCCACGTCGCTGAAGTTGACTTTTTGCATAGTAGGGCAATACTGGTCTAGCCACAGCCACAGTTACACCGATGGGGAGAAGGGGGTAAAGCTGGGAGTGCTCTGATTGGGAATGGCTAAACTTTTAAGGAAAATAAAAGGTATTCCCAACCATATCCAATAATTCTGACTAAACGGACCATCCAGTGGCAATGACCAGAGAGATTTCAGCGCTCATTCCCAGGCTAGGCAAAGAAAATGGTATGTCATCCCCTCCTGCCAAACCCAGCTTTATTACACCTCTCAGGAAGGTTCAGGGTGGTTCCAAGTCTGCTCTCAGATCAGACTAGGACATCTGGACAGCCTGGCCATAGCATTCCATTTTGGTTCGCCATCCACACAAATCTCAAGAGGGATTTGTGTGTCCATTCAGTAAATCACTTACATACGCTCCACACTCACCACCGCACTCACATATGCTCCACACTGGTGCACTTTTTACTCACATACACTCCTCCTCATCAGAAAGGTAAATATGCATTCACAACCCAGTTCGCACATGGATAGTAAAATGGACCAGGTTGAGGTAGAGTTGGCGATTTTCTAGCTTGTGAGGCCAGTGGGCATCTCTCTTGAAAGGGAAAGGCCTACCCCCACCCCCAAACCCCCATCCCACTTTAAATTAATGCAGCTCAGCCTGGTGAACGGACATCGATCACTCTCCAAAGGAAGTATACATGTGAATATTATGTTCACTATTGCAAAATTCAGAAACATTCCAGCAGTTGAGACCAGGACAAGGGTGTATGCACTCTGGAGCACTGTATTGTCTCACTACTATGTCATGTACTGAGAGTACATGCACGATGATGCTGGAGATAGTAGTGTCCTGAAAGTTCATGCACTCTGGAGCTCTATACTGTCTCACTACTATGTGAAGTACTGGGAGTTATCTCACTACTAGGTAATGTACTGATATTTCATGTAGGGTGATGCTGTGGCCTGTAAAGTACTTTGAGTTCATACACAGTAGAGCTATAATATATCATCTTACTGCTACGTAAAGTACTGACCGCTCATGCACTCTGGAGCCCTTTATCATCTCATAACATGTAAAGTACTGAGAGTTCATATTCAGTAATGCTGGGGACTGTAAAGTACCGAGAGTTCATGCACTCTGGATCCCTTTATCATCTTACTACTATGTAAAGTACTGAGAGCTCATGCAGGGTGACACTGGGGACTGTAAAGTACTGAGAGCTTATGCACTCTGGAGCCCTATTACATTGTCTCACTACTAAGTAAAGTACTGACAGCTTGCGCACTCTGCAGCCCTATATTGTCTCATTACTGTAAAGTTCTAAGAGTTCATGCAGGGTGATGCTGTGGACTGTAAAGTGCTGAGAGTGATAAGTGGGAGAGATACCGTCTCCCACCGCACCCTAATAACGAGACTCCACTACCCCGGCATCTGCGACAAGGCCTAGGACCGGATCCACTCCATCCTCACCGGCTGAACACGGCGAGTCAAACTACCTCTGTTCCTCTCAGAACCCACAGAGGTTAGCTGCCCCAGGGTTCTTCCCTTAGCCCTACGCTTTTCAACATCTACATGGCTCCCCTCGCTGCCATCGTCAGGAACCACAGACTCAACATAGTCTCCTATGCCTATGGCACCTCGCTGATCCTCTCCCTCACCAATGAGCCCACAGCTGCCAGATTCAACATCCACTACAGGATGAAGGCTGTTGCCACCTGGATGAAAGATAGTTGCCTCAAACTCAATTCAGACAAGACAGAAATACTCATCTTGGAACCCATCCCTCAGCTTGGGACGACTCCTGGTAGCTTGCTGAATTGGGTAACCCACACTGACCATATATGTAACCTCGGCATCATACTGGATTCCTTGCTCACAATGAACCACCAGATCAACGCTGTATCCTCATCATGCTTCCACACGCTCCGCCTGCTTCAAAACACATTCAAATGGATTCCCAACGAATCTAGAAAGATGGTCACCCATGCACTCATCACCAGCAGACTCAACTACTGCAACGCACTCGATGCCGGCATCACCTAGAAACTCCTCAGGCAACTACAGAAGCTTCAAAATCTCGCAGCCAGACTGTTTCTCAACAGCCCCCGCTGCAGCCACATCACCGAACACCTTCGAGAACTACACCGTTTCCCAGTCAACAAAAGAATTACCTTCAAGCTCCTTACACATGCCTCCAAAGCCTTCCACAACGCAGGACCATCGTATCTGAACCACTGCCTCTCATGGATCCACAAAAGCAGAGGAAGATCCTTCTCCTACCTCGCCGCCAAGACTTGGAACGCCCTGCATCTCCTCCTCAGGCAATCCCCGTTGCTAACCAAATTCAGGAAGGATCTCAGGACCTACCTCTTCGACTGAACCCCTGCGCCCAGAATGATCAGCCTCCCCCCAACCCCCCTCGGCTTGCTTGAGACCCTCACGGGTGAGTAGCCACGCTGTATAAATCCCTTGCTGATTGAGAGTTCATGCAGGGTGGTGCTGGGGAGTGTAAAATACTGAGCGTTTAGGCACTCTGGAGCCTTACTATAATGTCTCACTACTATGTAAAGTACTGACAGCTCTGGAGTTCATGCAGGGTGATGCTGTGTATTGTATAGTATTGACAGTTCATGTACTCTGGAGTCCTTTATCGTCTCACTACTATGTAAAGTACTGAGAGTTCATGCAGTCTAGAGCCCTATATTGTTGCACTACTATGAAAAGTAGTGAGAGTTCTTGCACAATGATGCTGGGGTCTGTAAAGTACTGAATGTTCATGCAGGGTGATGCTGGAGACTGTAAAGTACTCGGTGTTCATGCAGGGTGATGCTGGGAACTATAAAGTACTGAGTTCATTCAGGGTGATGCTGGGGACTGTAAAGTACTCAGTGTTCATGCAGGGTGATGCTGGGAACTATAAAGTACTGAGTTCATTCAGGGTGATGCTGGGGACTGTAAAGTACTCGGTGTTCATGCAGGGTGATGCTGGGAACTATAAAGTACTGAGTTCATTCAGGGTGATGCTGGGGACTGTAAAGTACTCGGTGTTCATGCAGGGTGATGCTGGGAACTATAAAGTACTGAGTTCATTCAGGGTGATGCTGGGGACTGTAAAGTACTCGGTGTTCATGCAGGGTGATGCTGGGAACTATAAAGTACTGAGTTCATTCAGGGTGATGCTGGGGACTGTAAAGTACTCGGTGTTCATGCAGGGTGATGCTGGGAACTATAAAGTACTGAGTTCATTCAGGGTGATGCTGGGGACTGTAAAGTACTCAGTGTTCATGCAGGGTGATGCTGGGAACTATAAAGTACTGAGTACATTCAGGGTGATGCTGGGAACTATAAAGTACTGAGTACATTCAGGGTGATGCTGGGGACTGTAATGTACTGAGAGTTCATGCAGGGTGACGCTGGGGACTGTAATGTACTAAGAGTTCATGCAGGGTGATGCTGGGGACTGTAATGTACTGAGAGTTCATGCAGGGTGACGCTGGGGACTTTAATGTACTAAGAGTTCATGCAGGGTGATGCTGAGGACTGTAAAGTACTGAGAGTCCATGCAGGGTGATGCTGGGAACTATAAAATACTGATTTCATTCAGGGTGATGCTGGGAACTATAAAGTACTGAGTTCATTCAGGGTGATGCTGGGAACTATAAAGTACTGAGTACATTCAGGGTGATGCTGGGGACTGTAATGTACTGAGAGTTCATGCAGGGTGAAGCTGAGGACTGTAAAGTACTGAGAGTTCATGCAGGGTGATGCTAGGGGCTGTAAAGTACCCAGAGTTCATGCAGGGTGATGCTGGGGACTGTAAAGTACTGTGAGTTCATGCAGGGTGATGCTGAGGACTGTAAAGTACCGAGAGTTCATGCAGGGTGATGCTGGGGACTGCAAAGTACCGAGAGTTCATACACTCTGAAACTCTATATTATCTTACTTCTATGTCAATCACTAACAGTTCACACACTCCGGAGCCCTGTGTCTTCTCGCCGCTATGTAAAGGACTGGGAGTTCCTGCACTCTGAATCTCTATATTGTCTCACTTCTATGGCAATCGCTGACCGTTCACTCGCTCTGGAGCCCTTTATTGTCTCACCACTATGGACCGTACTGAGAGTCACGCGCTCTGGAGCCCTTTATTGTCTCACCACTATGTACAGTACTGACAGTTACACGCTCTGGAGCCCTTTATTGTCTCACCACTATGTACAGTACTGAGAGTCACGCGCTCTGGAGCCCTTTATTGTCTCACCACTATGTACAGTACAGAGTCACGCGCTCTGGAGCCCTTTATTGTCTCACCACTATGTACAGTACTGAGAGTTCACGCGCTCTGGAGCCCTTTATTGTCTCACCACTATGTACAGTACTGAGAGTCACGCGCTCTGGAGCCCTGTATTGTCTCACCACTATGTACAGTACAGAGTCACGCGCTCTGGAGCCCTTTATTGTCTCACCACTATGTACAGTACTGAGTCACGCTCTCTGGAGCCCTTTGTCTCACCACTATGTACAGTACAGAGTCACGCACTCTGGAGCCCTTTATTGTCTCACCACTATGTACAGTACAGAGTCACGCGCTCTGGAGCCCTTTATTGTCTCACCACTATGTACAGTACTGAGTCACGCACTCTGGAGCCCTTTATTGTCTCACCACTATGTACAGTACTGCGAGTCACGCACTCTGGAGCCCTTTATTGTCTCACCACTATGTACAGTACTGAGAGTCACGCGCTCTGGAGCCCTTTATTGTCTCACCACTATGTACAGTACTGAGAGTCACGCGCTCTGGAGCCCTTTATTGTCTCACCACTATGGACCGTACTGAGAGTCACGCGCTCTGGAGCCCTTTATTGTCTCACCACTATGTACAGTACTGAGAGTTACACGCTCTGGAGCCCTTTATTGTCTCACCACTATGTACAGTACTGAGAGTCACGCGCTCTGGAGCCCTTTATTGTCTCACCACTATGTACAGTACTGAGTCATGCGCTCTGGAGCCCTTTGTCCCACCACTATGTACAGTTCTGAGAGTCACGCGCTGTGGAGCCCTGTATTTACTCACCACTATGTACAGTACTGAGTCGCGCGCTGTGGAGCCCTGCATTTACTCACCACTATGTACAGTACTGAGAGACACGTGCTCTGGAGCCCTGTATTGTCTCACCACTATGTACAGTACTGAGAGTCACGCGCTGTGGAGCCCTTTGTCTCGCCACTATGTACAGTACTGAGAGTCACAAGCTCTGGGGCCCTTTATGGTGTCGCCACGATGTACAGTACTGAGAGTCACGCGCTGTGAAGCCCTTTGTCTAACCACTATGTACAGTACTGAGTGTCAGGTGCGCCGGAGCCCTGTATTGTCTCACCACTATGTACAGTACTAAGAGACACGCGCTGTGGAGCCCTAATTTACTCACCACTATGTACAGTACTGAGAGTCGCGTGCTGTGGAGCCCTGTATTTACTCACCACTATGTACAGTACTGAGAGTCACGCACTCTGGAGCCCTTTGTTGTCTCACCACCATGTACAGTACTGAGTCACGCGCTCTGGAGCCCTTTATTGTCTCACCACTATGTACAGTACTGAGAGTTCACGCGCTGTGGAGCCCTGTATTGTCTCACCACTATGTACAGTACTGAGAGTCGCGCGCTGTGGAGCCCCGTATTTACTCACCGCTATGTACAGTACTGAGAGTCACACGCTCTGGAGCCCTTTGTTGTCTCACCACTATGTACAGTACTGAGAGACATGCGCTCTGGAGCCCTGTATTTACTCACCACTATGTACAGTACTGAGAGTCACGCGCTCTGGAGCCCTTTATTGTCTCACCACTATGTACAGTACTGAGAGACACGCGCTCTGGAGCCCTGTATTTACTCACCACTATGTACAGTACTGAGAGTCACGCGCTCTGGAGCCCTTTGTTGTCTCACCACTATGTACAGTACTGAGAGACACGCGCTCTGGAGCCCTGTATTTACTCACCACTATGTACAGTACTGAGTCACGCGCTCTGGAGCCCTTTATTGTCTCACCACTATGTACAGTACTGAGAGACACGTGCTCTGGAGCCCTGTATTTACTCACCACTATGTACAGTACTGAGAGTCATGCACTCTGGAGCCCTTTGTTGTCTCACCACTATGTACAGTACTGAGAGTTCACGCGCTCTGGAGCCCTTTGTCTCACCACTATGTACAGTACTGAGAGTTCACGCGCTCTGGAGCCCTTTATTGTCTCACCACTATGTACAGTACTGAGAGTTCACGCGCTCTGGAGCCCTGTATTGTCTCACCACTATGTACAGTACTGAGAGTCGCGCGCTGTGGAGCCCCGTATTTACTCACCACTATGTACAGTACTGAGAGTCACACGCTGTGGAGCCCGTTATTGTCTCACCACTATGTACAGTACTGAGAAACACGCGCTCTGGAGCCCTGTATTTACTCACCACTATGTACAGTACTGAGAGTCACGCGCTCTGGAGCCCTTTGTTGTCTCACCACTATGTACAGTACTGAGAGTCAAGCACTCTGGAGCCCTTTGTTGTCTCACCACTATGTACAGTACTGAGAGACACGCGCTCTGGAGCCCTGTATTTACTCACCACTATGTACAGTACTGAGAGTCACGCGCTCTGGAGCCCTGTATTTACTCACCACTATGTACAGTACTGAGAGTCACGCGCTCTGGAGCCCTTTGTTGTCTCACCACTGTGTACAGTACTGAGAGTCACGCGCTCTGGAGCCCTGTATTTACTCACCACTATGTACAGTACTGAGAGACACGCGCTCTGGAGCCCTGTATGTTCGAGGCATGTGGGCTGCTAAATTCATATCTAGTGCATAGATCGCCGCCTAGTGTTGGGTCCGGATGATTGCACATTGTTGTCCTGGAAGAGTCTTCGAAGTATCACGAGATAGGTGGCTCCTCCCCTGGACTACAGTGCGCATGGGCATCGGCTCCATCCCCAGATTGTTTTTTTCCGCCATTGGGTTCGGATGTGATTTCGACGCCTCCTTGTCGGAATCGAACACTTACTTCCTTAAGGCCAAAAGGCCTTCGATACTCGCGTCGGTATTGTTGCGAACGGTCCCGAGCATCGTCCGACTCTTTGCGTCGGACTTCTGGGGAGTTGCTACTCTTCGGACATCGAGGCCCTGTACTCGCAGCGAGACACCGACGACATCATCATGGAACGGAGTCCGTTCAAGCGCTGCCCCGTGTGTGAGTCCAAGTACCCACACATCGACGTGCATCCAGTTTGTAATAAATGTCTCTCGCCGGATCACGACGAGGACAACTGCATGGCCTGCTCCAAATTCAGGTCAAAGAAAACTCTCAAGCATCGGCGCGCGGCACGCCTGGAGGCCTTGCACGCAGCACCGGCACCCGACGACATATTCGACGACCCCGCAGAAGTCGGCCGAAGCCATCATCTTCAAATTTCACCGCCATCAACGGAGGTCGAGGCCGATCCAGACGAATACATCGAAGGACAGAGCCAAGACCTTGAATACGTCGATGAGGTAGGGGACGACGAAGAAGTCTTTGGGGCCGCGGAAGATAGCTCAGGGGATGAGCTATGCCCCGAAAGTTACTCCACTCAGGCTCAGGTCACGGGATCGCCACTCGGCCTTACCCACGACCCTGCACCGCTATCCCCAGCCCCGCCTTCGGGCCCGGCCACGGATACACCGGAGGAGCCATTGTTGCGCGTATCGAAACTGAAACCGCAACCAGTACAGTCGACAACATCTAAGATGGCCGACGTCACGCCTAAACCGAAATCGAAACCTACGGTCTCGACAACATCTAAGATGGCCGAAGGCACGTCGAAAACGAAACAGAAACAAACGGCATCGACGACGTCTAAAATGGCCGACGTTCGGTGCACAATTACGAAGCCGGCTCCGTCTTCGACTCAGTCGACCTTAAGCCCTACAAAGCCGAAGAAGGCCGTCGAGTCACCGGCGCCACACGCGGTGGCCAAGGACACGTCCTCGAAGAAGGTCGTCCATCACGTCTCGACAGCTGGAGCGTCAACCTCCAAACAGGCGGTCGAAGCGAAGACCCATACAGGCCAAGATCCGAAAGCCGGAGCCAGTACTCCTCGGCACAAAGACACCGGATCTGCATCTAAGGCGTCGGCGCCGAAGAAAGCTGCAGGGCAGCGAACCATTGGAGTCGAGGATTCATCGGTGCCTTCTTCTGCCACGCCAAAGGCCTCCAAAGCGGACAAACATGAAGCATCGGTCGTCAAACCCTCGGCTTCATTTACTAAACAGGTCACCGAGTCGCTCAAGAGGATTCGGGAGAAAGCCCTGCTGTCAACAAAGACTGCGCCATCGGATCCGAAAACGATGGAGCCACCTGCCAAAAAGGCGACGAAACTTATCTACACACTACCGCCAAAGGTGCCACCAAAGGCGTTTGCACCCCAAACGGTGCCAAAGACCTCGGGGTCTTCGGAACATTACACGTCCAGTGCTATTTTGCCTCGCCAAACAGCATCTGAAGAAGACTGTGAGCATTATATCGATGCACACACAGGGAAGATGACACTTTATAAAAGAAAGATCAGTTCCCAGCCACTGGAGTCATTTGTAATTCCACTGAAAAAGAAAAGGCAAACACAGGACATACCTGCCCTTGTTGAACCTCTGCAACCTCCCCCAAGGAGGAGTCCAACACCTTCCCCCAACCAATCAGGGGGTGAGGATGATGACCAAGATGAACAATACAACTTCCCTACTGGCAATGACCCTGATGTGAATCAGGACTCGTATGACGACGCTGGGGACCAGGGAAGTCATCAGGTGGTGCAGGACCCACAAGGTTTTGGGGCACGTACATCACCAACTGAGGATTCAGCAGCTTTCAATGCTTTGATTGAGAGGGCAGCTGCAAATCATAATGTAGATATGCATGCTGACCCAGTGGAAGAGGATTTCCTGTTTGACACTTTCTCTGTCTCCGAAAGAACAGTCAAAACACTTCCTATGTTGAAAGGTGTCCTTAAACATGCGCCAGAGATCTTTAAAGAACCTACAAGAGCGAGAGTGGTAAACCCACGTATTGAAAAAAAATACAGGCCTGCGCCTGGGGACCCTGCCTATATTCGGGGACAGTTGCCTCTGGATTCGTTGGTGGTCGCAAATGCCCGCAAGAGGGCAAACTCCCAAACAACTGGTGAAGCTCCTCCCCCAGACAAGGAGTCGAAAGTGCTTGAGGCATCTGGCAAGAGGGTGGCTGCGCAGGCTGCTAATGTATGGCGTATCGCAAACACACAGGCACTGTTAGCGCGTTACGATAGGGCGCATTACGACACCCTAGAACAGCTCCTTCAACATCTGCCTGATGAGTATAAAGAAGCTGGAGAAATGCTCATACAAGAGGGAAAGCTTATATCAAACGCTGCAATAAAATGCGCTCTTGATGTAGCGGACGCAGCGGCTAGGGGAATTAACACTAGCGTCATGCTAAGGTGCCAAGCCTGGCTTCGTATATCTGGATTTAAGCCTGATATCCAATCTACAATCCTCAACCAGCCAGTCAATCCTGACAGACTGTTTGGTCCGGATGTAGACACCACACTTGAAAAGATTAAAAAGGACAACGAGACTGCTAAGTCCATGGGGGCACTTCAATCACAACAGTTCAGGGGCAACACTTTTCGTCGCTCAGGTGCGCGTAGTGTTACCAGAGGACACATGGGACAACAAACACAATTCACGAAAGGTGGTGCGCAATCCTCGTACCCCAAGCAAGGTAGAGGGGGTTACCTAGGTAACAGTGCCAAGGGCAGAGGCAGAGGGAACACCAACTCCCGTTCCTCTGCCGCAAACAAACAGTGACTCCCTGTCACTGCCCCCCGACCATCCAACACCTGTCGGGGGTAGACTCCAGCAGTTCCTGCCGGTTTGGTCGTCCATCACCACGGACAGGTGGGTGAGAAAACTAATCCAGTACGGGTATTGTTTAGAGTTAACTTCCACTCCTCCCAACATTCCCCCAAGGCACCGTCCTATGTCGGCAGAGCACTTGCACTTATTGCAGCAGGAAGTGCTAGTAATGCTGCAAAAAGGAGCAATCGAACTCGTGCCAGTGGAGGAGGAAGGAACAGGGGTCTATTCCCTGTACTTCCTCATCCCAAAAAAGGACGGATCCCTCAGACCCATTCTGGATCTACGCCCGCTCAACATGTATATACTGTCAGAACATTTCCACATGCTGACACTGCAACAGATACTTCCCCTTCTAAACCAAGGGGACTTTCTAGCAACCTTAGACCTCAAGGATGCTTACTTCCACATCCCACTCCACCCGTCCCACAGAAAATTCCTTTAGGTTTACCATTCACAACAAGCACTATCAGTTCAAAGTGCTGCCCTTCGGAGTGACTACTGCCCCAGAGTGTTTACGAAGTGTCTGGCGGCGGTGGCGGCTCACCTCAGGAGACAGAACATACATGTATACCCGTACCTCGACGACTAGCTCGTACAAGCAAAGTCGGAAACACAGTGCGCCGCGGACATGTCCCACACCATTCACCTCCTTCACAGTCTGGGGTTCTCGCTAAATTACCCAAAGTCGCACCTTCAACCAGCCCATGTGCGGCAGTATCTGGGCGCGACGATAAACACCCTGACGGCTATGGCTCAGCCAAACGCAGTCAGAATCAACAGCATTCAGTCACTGATCCAAAGGTTCAGACCGCAACACTCCCTGCCAGCGAGAGTGTTCATGCAGTTGATAGGCATGATGGCCTCCTGCATCTTCATAGTCCCGCACGCGAGGTTGCACATGCGCCCCCTCCAAGAATGCCTAGCAAATCAATGGACACAGGCTCAGGGTCAACTGACAGACCTAGTGTTGGTGACCGGTCGAGCATACAACTCTCTGCATTGGTGGAATCCACACAACCTTTGCAAGGGACGACCGTTCCAAGAGCCTGTGCCACAGATTGTCCTGACAACGGACGCATCTCTCCAGGGGTGGGGAGCGCATGTGCTCCACTACACGGTGCAGGGACTGTGGTCAACCCAGCAACAACGATTGCACATCAACTACCTAGAATTGATGGCAATCTTCATGGCGCTCAAGTCCTTCAAAGTACATTTGTGCAACAAGGTCGTGTTGATCCGGACGGACAACATGACAGCCATGTACTACATCCAAAAGCAGGGAGGTACTCACTCGCCACAGCTGTCTCATCTGGCTCAGAGCATGTGGAAGTGGGCCATTCAGAGGAACATCTTCCTCATGGCAGAACACCTCCCGGGCAAGGACAATCAGATGGCGGATCTGCTCAGCAGGTACAGCCATCAAATGCACGAGTGGGAGATACATCCATCGGTGCTCCACCCGTACTTCCAGCAGTGGGGTCATCCACAGATAGACCTATTTGCCACGAAAGAAAACGCAAAATGCCAAAGCTTTGCCGCCAGGTTCCCTCACCCGGAATCGCAAGGGAATGCGATATGGATGAACTGGTCAGGCAAATTTGCGTACGCTTTTCCCCCAGCGCCTCTCATTCCGCTGGTGGCAAAAAAGCTAAAGCAACACTCGATGACTCTCATCCTGGTTGCTCCAACATGGGCACGCCAACCATGGTACACCACGTTTCTAGAACTTTCCGTGGTACCGCATCAAAGGCTACATCTCACATCCCGGCTCTTGACGCAGAACCATGGCGACATTCAGCATCCAGATCCGCAACAGCTCAATCTGGCGATCTGGCTCCTGAGGTCTTAGAATTTGGCTACCTCAACCTGCCTCCAGAATGCATGGACATCATTCGGGAGGCAAGAAAGCCCACAACCAGGGCTTGCTATGCGGCAAAATGGAAGCGGTTTGTCATCTACTGTACTAACAACAATATCACCCCGCTAGATGCATCCATTCCTAACATCATCTGCTATTTGTTACATCTTTACAAATGCAATCTGGCTTATGCTTCCATTCGGATACATTTATCCGCCATAGCGGCTTATCTCCAAAATAGGCAGCACCTCTCTGTTTTCAGGGTGCCTGCCATTAAAGCCTTCCTGGAGGGACTGAAGCGAGTCATTCCTCCGAGAACACCACCAGCTCCAGTGTGGAACCTCAATGTGGTCCTCACGAGGCTGATGGGTCCACCCTTCGAGCCACTGCACTCCTGCGAAATTCAAATTCTAACATGGAAAGTGGCTTTCCTCATTGCTATTACATCGCTTAGGCGCGTTAGTGAGCTGCAGGCGCTCACAATCCAAGAGCCTTTCATCCAAATACATTCAAACAGGGTGGTGCTACGCACTAACCCCAAATTCCTTCCTAAGGTGGTGTCACAGTTTCATATCAATCAAACTATTGACCTACCCGCATTCTTCCAAAACCCACAAACGGTAGCTGAGCGAATGCTCCATACACTGGACGTTAGGAAGGCGTTGATGTACTACATTGACAGAACACAACACTTCAGGAAAACACAACAACTTTTTGTTGCCTTCTCAGCACAGCACAAAGGCAACCCCATTTCCAAAGCGGGAATAGCCAGATGGATTGTTAAGTGCATCCAAATCTGTTATCAAAAAGCTAAGCGCACTTTAACAATACCCCCAAGGGCGCACTCCACACGCAAGTTGGGGGCGTCCATGGCTTTCCTAGGGAACATTCCTTTAGAGGACATTTGCAGAGCAGCCACATGGGTCACACCGCACACGTTTACCAAACATTATTGTGTGGACGTGCATTCCAAGCAGCAAGCAGCTGTAGGGCAGGCTGTTCTCAAGACACTTTTTCAAGCTTCTGCAGCTGGCTCGGGCAACCGCCCTTAATGGGGGGACTGCTATGTATTCTATGCACTAGATATGAATTTAGCAGCCCACATGCCTCGAACTGAATATGCTACTTACCAGTATGCATCTGTTCTTGGCATGTAGGGCTGCTAACATTCATATCGCCCTCCCTCCTCCCCGGTGCCCGTAGCGGCTGCAGACACTATCTTGCATTCATCATTAGCATGGACATCCTTTACACTATTTCACTCCATCTCTGCCACAATGGCTAAAAACAATCTGGGGATGGAGCCGATGCCCATGCGCACTGTAGTCCAGGGGAGGAGCCACCTATCTCGTGATACTTCGAAGACTCTTCCAGGACAACAATGTGCAATCATCCGGACCCAACACTAGGCGGCGATCTATGCACTAGATATGAATGTTAGCAGCCCTACATGCCAAGAACAGATGCATACTGGTAAGTAGCATATTCATTACTCACCACTATGTACAGTACTGAGAGTCACGCGCTCTGGAGCCCTTTGTTGTCTCACCACTGTGTACAGTACTGAGAGTTACACGCTCTGGGGCCCTTTATTGTCTCACCACTATGTACAGTACTGAGAGTCACGCTCTATGGAGCCCCGTGTTTACTCACCACTATGTACAGTACTGAGAGTCACGCGCTCTGGAGCCCTTTGTTGTCTCACCACTATGTACAGTACTGAGAGACACGCGCTCTGGAGCCCTGTATTTACTCACCACTATGTACAGTACTGAGAGTCACGCGCTCTGGAGCTCTTTGTTGTCTCACCACTATGTACAGTACTGAGAGACACGTGCTCTGGAGCCCTGTATTTACTCACCACTATGTACAGTACTGAGAGTCACGCACTCTGGAGCCCTTTGTTGTCTCACCACTATGTACAGTACTGAGAGACACGTGCTCTGGAGCCCTTTGTTGTCTCACCACTATGTACAGTACTGAGAGTCACGCGCTATGGAGCCCTGTATTGTCTCACCACTATGTACAGTACTGAGAGACACGTGCTCTGGAGCCCTGTATTTACTCACCACTATGTACAGTACTGAGAGACACGTGCTCTGGAGCCCTTTGTTGTCTCACCACTATGTACAGTACTGAGAGTCACGCGCTATGGAGCCCTGTATTGTCTCACCACTATGTACAGTACTGAGAGTCACGCGCTCTGGAGCCCTTTGTTGTCTCACCACTATGTACAGTACTGAGTCACGCGCTCTGGAGCCCTTTGTTGTCTCACCACTATGTACAGTACTGAGTCACGCCCTCTGGAGCCCTTTGTTGTCTCACCACTATGTACAGTACTGAGTCACGCGCTCTGGAGCCCTTTGTTGTCTCACCACTATGTACAGTACAGAGTCACGCGCTCTGGAGCCCTTTGTTGTCTCACCACTATGTACAGTACTGAGTCACGCGCTCTGGAGCCCTTTGTTGTCTCACCACTATGTACAGTACTGAGAGTCGCGCGCTCTGGAGCCCTTTGTTGTCTCACCACTATGTACAGTACTGAGTCGCGCGCTCTGGAGCCCTTTGTTGTCTCACCACTATGTACAGTACAGAGTCATGCTCTCTGGAGCCCTTTGTCTCACCACTATGTACAGTACAGAGTCACGCTCTCTGGATCCCTTTGTCTCACCACTATGTACAGTACTGAGTCACACACTCTGGAGCCCTTTATTGTCTCACCACTATGTACAGTACTGAGTCACGCGCTCCGGAGCCCAGTATTGTCTCACCACTATGTACAGTACTGAGAGTCGCGCGCTCTGGAGCCCTTTGTTGTCTCACCACTATGTACAGTACTGAGAGTCACGCGCTCTGGAGCCCTTTATTGTCTCACCACTATGTACAGTACAGAGTCACGCTCTCTGGAGCCCTTTGTCTCACCACTATGTACAGTACTGAGTCACGCTCTCTGGAGCCCTTTGTCTCACCACTATGTACAGTACTGAGTCACGCACTCTGGAGCCCTTTATTGTCTCACCACTATGTACAGTACTGAGAGTCACGCGCTCTGGAGCCCTTTGTTGTCTCACCACTATGTACAGTACTAAGAGTCACGCGCTCTGGAGCCCAGTATTGTCTCACCACTATGTACAGTACTGAGAGTTCACGCGCTCCGGAGCCCAGTATTGTCTCACCACTATGTACAGTACTGAGAGTCGCGCGCTCTGGAGCCCTTTGTTGTCTCACCACTATGTACAGTACTGAGTCACGCTCTCTGGAGCCCTTTGTCTCACCACTATGTACAGTACAGAGTCACGCTCTCTGGAGCCCTTTGTCTCACCACTATGTACAGTACTGAGTCACGCTCTCTGGAGCCCTTTGTTGTCTCACCACTATGTACAGTACTGAGAGTCACGCGCTCTGGAGCCCTTTATTGTCTCACCACTATGTACAGTACTGAGAGTCACGCGCTCTGGAGCCCTTTATTGTCTCACCACTATGTACAGTACTGAGAGTTGCGCGCTCTGGAGCCCTTTATTGTCTCACCACTATGTACAGTACTGAGAGTCACGCGCTCTGGAGCCCTTTATTGTCTCACAACTATGTACAGTACTGAGAGTCACGCACTCTGGAGCCCTTTATTGTATCACCACTATGTACAGTACTGAGAGTCACGCGCTCTGGAGCCCTTTATTGTCTCACCACTATGTACAGTACTGAGTCACGCGCTCTGGAGCCCTTTATTGTCTCACCACTATGTACAGTACTGAGAGTCACGCGCTCTGGAACCCTTTATTGTATCACCACTATGTACAGTACTGAGTCACGTGCTCTGGAGCCCTTTATTGTCTCACCACTATGGACCGTACTGAGAGTCACGCGCTCTGGAGCCCTTTATTGTCTCACCACTATGTACAGTACTGAGTCGCGCGCTCTGGAGCCCTATATTTACTCACCACTATGTACAGTACTAAGAGTCACGCGCTGTGGAGCCCTTTGTCTCACCACTATGTACAGTACTGAGAGTCACGCGCTCTGGAGCCCTTTATTGTCTCACCACTATGTACAGTACAGAGTCACGCTCTCTGGAGCCCTTTATTGTCTCACCACTATGTACAGTACTGAGTCACGCGCTCTGGAGCCCTTTGTCTCACCACTATGTACAGTACTGAGAGTCACGTGCTCCGGAGCCCAGTATTGTCTCACCACTATGTACAGTACTGAGTCACGCGCTCTGGAGCCCTTTGTCTCACCACTATGTACAGTACTGAGTCACGCGCTCTGGAGCCCTTTATTGTCTCACCACTATGTACAGTACTGAGAGTCACGCGCTCTGGAGCCCTTTGTTGTCTCACCACTATGGACCGTACTGAGAGTCACGCGCTCTGGAGCCCTTTGTTGTCTCACCACTATGTACAGTACTGAGAGTCACGCGCTCCGGAGCCCAGTATTGTCTCACCACTATGTACAGTACTGAGAGTCACGCGCTCTGGAGCCCTTTGTTGTCTCACCACTATGGACCGTACTGAGAGTCACGCGCTCCGGAGCCCAGTATTGTCTCACCACTATGTACAGTACTGAGAGTCGCGCGCTCTGGAGCCCTTTATTGTCTCACCACTATGTACAGTACTGAGTCACGTGCTCTGGAGCCCTTTATTGTCTCACCACTATGTACAGTACTGAGAGTTCAAGCGCTCTGGAGCCCTTTGTCTCGCCACTATGTACAGTACAGAGTCACGCTCTCTGGAGCCCTTTGTTGTCTCACCACTATGTACAGTACTGAGAGTCACGCGCTCTGGAGCCCTTTGTTGTCTCACCACTATGGACCGTACTGAGAGTCACGCGCTCTGGAGCCCTTTGTTGCCTCACCACTATGTACAGTACTGAGTCACGCGCTCGGAGCCCAGTATTGTCTCACCACTATGTACAGTACTGAGAGTCACGCGCTCTGGAGCCCTTTGTTGTCTCACCACTATGGACCGTACTGAGAGTCACGCGCTCTGGAGCCCTTTGTTGTCTCACCACTATGTACAGTACTGAGTCACGCGCTCCGGAGCCCAGTATTGTCTCACCACTATGTACAGTACTGAGAGTCGCGCGCTCTGGAGCCCTTTATTGTCTCACCACTATGTACAGTACAGAGTCACGCTCTCTGGAGCCCTTTGTCTCACCACTATGTACAGTACAGAGTCACGCACTCTGGAGCCCTTTATTGTCTCACCACTATGTACAGTACAGAGTCACGCGCTCTGGAGCCCTTTGTCTCACCACTATGTACAGTACTGAGTCACGCACTCTGGAGCCCTTTATTGTCTCACCACTATGTACAGTACTGCGAGTCACGCACTCTGGAGCCCTTTATTGTCTCACCACTATGTACAGTACTGAGTCACGCACTCTGGAGCCCTTTATTGTCTCACCTCTATGTACAGTACTGCGAGTCACGCACTCTGGAGCCCTTTGTCTCACCACTATGTACAGTACAGAGTCACGCTCTCTGGAGCCCTTTATTGTCTCACCACTATGTACAGTACTGAGTCACGTGCTCTGGAGCCCTTTATTGTCTCACCACTATGTACAGTACTGAGTCACGCACTCTGGAGCCCTTTGTTGTCTCACCACTATGTACAGTACTGCGAGTCACGCACTCTGGAGCCCTTTGTTGTCTCACCACTATGTACAGTACTGAGTCACGCACTCTGGAGCCCTTTGTCTCACCACTATGTACAATACAGAGTCACGCACTCTGGGGCCCTTTATTGTCTCACCTCTATGTACAGTACTGCGAGTCACGCACTCTGGAGCCCTTTGTCTCACCACTATGTACAGTACTGAGTCACGCACTCTGGAGCCCTTTATTGTCTCACCACTATGTACAGTACTGAGAGTCACGCGCTCTGGAGCCCTTTGTCTCACCACTATGTACAGTACTGCGAGTCACGCACTCTGGAGCCCTTTGTCTCACCACTATGTACAGTACTGAGTCACGCACTCTGGAGCCCTTTATTGTCTCACCACTATGTACAATACTGAGTCACTCGCTCTGGAGCCCTTTGTCTCACCACTATGTACAGTACAGAGTCACGCTCTCTGGAGCCCTTTGTCTCACCACTATGTACAGTACTGAGAGTTCATGCACGGTGATGCTGGGGACTGTGCAGTGGTACAGGACCTCTGTGTCACAAATGACACTTGCAAAGGCCCTTCCTTACCTCAGTCATAATATCATGGTACTGGAAATGAGTTTGCTTTTCAGTGTTTAGGTTGAGCCTGCTTCCGGCTCTGTGCTCCTGGAGGGATAACTGTAAGCTACGCTACACAGTGGGACAAACACCCGTGAGCTTCATGTAAAGAAACGGCTGCAAGATCCGCTACACACATGACAGCAACTCTCAGTTGCACTTGAAGTTGACGAATGCATATACGTAGCCAAGCTGCTTCTATCTGTCCGTCTGTGCCGCCGGTGCCGGGCACCGGTCGGTGTGTTCAGTGGTGGTGGCGGGTTGTTCTCGTGTGTGCAGCGGGGCGGCACCCGTTTCCGTCCTGCCGTGTCCCACGCCACAGATGCTCTTGTGATATGCCCGTGGGGTCAGACCCCGCACACCCCCTCTTTCTCAGCCCCACTCCGTCTCCTTTTGATATAAATGTAACCTTGTGAGAGCGACGGGCCTCCGCCCCCCCTGGAGCTCAGAGCCAGCCCGCCCCGGCGCGGGAGCACGGATCGCTGCCTTTAGTGCCGGCCTCTGCAGGAACGGCACCAGGGCTGGAAATCATTTCTCATACAATTGAAAGACGAGAAGTAATGAGGCGTCAAATTAGGAAAATGTCAGTGGAGCTTTTCAAGACCCGGCTGGAGGTAATGACTCTGCAGAGATGGAGGCGGGAAATCGAAGGCTGGGCCCGGCAGGAGCTGGCCTAGGAAGCAGAGGTGGGCAGATGAGCCCTGCAGGGTACTGGGGCGAAGACAGAACCAAAGGACCTGGGCAGGAGCTGGCATAGGAAGCAGAGGTGGGCAGATGAGCCCTGCAGGGTACTGGGGCAAAGACAGAACCAAAGGACCCGGGCAGGAGCTGGCATAGGAAGCAGAGGTGGGCAGATGAGCCCTGCAGGGTACTGGGGCGAAGACAGAACCAAAGGACCCGGGCAGGAGCTGGCATAGGAAGCAGAGGTGGGCGGATGAGCCCTGCATGGTACTGGGTCGAAGACAGAACCGAAGGACCCGGGCGGGAGCTCCCATAGGAAGCAGAGGTGGGCAGATGAGGCCTGCAGGGTACTGCGGCAAAGACAGAACCTAAGGACCCGGGCAGGAGCTGGCATAGGAAGCAGAGGTGGGCGGATGAGCCCTGCAGGGTACTGGGGCAAAGACAGAACAGAAGGACCCGGCAGGAGCTCCCATAGAAAGCAGAGGTGGGCGGATGAGCCCTGCAGGGTACTGGGGCAAAGACAGAACCAAAGGACCCGGGCAGGAGCTGGCATAGGAAGCAGAGGTGGGCGGATGAGCCCTGCATGAGCCTACTGGGGCAAAGACAGAACCAAAGGACCCGGGCAGGAGCTGGCATAGGAAGCAGAGGTGGGCAGATGAGCCCTGCATGGTACTGGGTCGAAGACAGAACCGAAGGACCCGGGCAGGAGCTGGCATAGGAAGCAGAGGTGGGCAGATGAACCCTGCAGGGTACTGGGGCGAAGACAGAACCAAAGGACCCGGGCAGGAGCTGGCATAGGAAGCAGAGGTGGGCGGATGAGCCCTGCAGGGTACTGGGGCGAAGACAGAACCGAAGGACCCAGGCAGGAGCTGGCATAGGAAGCAGAGGTGGGCGGATGAGCCCTGCAGGGTACTGGGGCAAAGACAGAACAGAAGGACCCAGGCAGGAGCTGGCATAGGAAGCAGAGGTGGGCGGATGAGCCCTGCAGGGTACTGGGGCAAAGACAGAACAGAAGGACCCGGCAGGAGCTCCCATAGGAAGCAGAGGTGGGCGGATGAGCCCTGCATGGTACTGGGTCGAAGACAGAACCAAAGGACCCGGGCAGGAGCTGGCATAGGAAGCAGAGGTGGGCGGATGAGCCCTGCAGGGTACTGGGGCGAAGACAGAACCAAAGGACCCGGGCAGGAGGTGGCATAGGAAGCAGAGGTGGGCAGATGAGCCCTGCAGGGTACTGGGGCAAAGACAGAACCAAAGGACCCGGGCAGGAGCTGGCATAGGAAGCAGAGGTGGGCGGATGAGCCCTGCAGGGTACTGGGGCGAAGACAGAACCGAAGGACCCGGGCAGGAGCTGGCATAGGAAGCAGAGGTGGGTGGATGAGCCCTGCAGGGCTACTGGGGCGAAGACCGAACGGAAGGACCCAGGCAGGAGCTGGCATAGGAAGCAGAGGTGGGCGGATGAGCCCTGCAGGGTACTGGAGCCAGGACACAGCCGAAGGACCCGGCAGGAGCTGGCATAGGAAGCAGAGGTGGGCAGATGAGCCCTGCAGGGTACTGGTGCCAGGACACAGCCGAAGGACCCGGCAGGAGCTCCCATAGGAAGCAGAGGTGGGCAGATGAGGCATGCAGGGTACTGGGGCGAAGACAGAACCGAAGGACCCGGGCAGGAGCTGGCATAGGAAGCAGAGGTGGGCGGATGAGCCCTGCAGGGTACTGGGGCGAAGACCGAACCGAAGGACCCAGGCAGGAGCTGGCATAGGAAGCAGAGGTGGGCGGATGAGCCCTGCAGGGTACTGGAGCCAGGACACAGCCGAAGGACCCGGCAGGAGCTGGCATAGGAAGCAGAGGTGGGCAGATGAGCCCTGCAGGGTACTGGTGCCAGGACACAGCCGAAGGACCTGGCAGGAGCTCCCATAGGAAGCAGAGGTGGGCGGATGAGCCCTGCATGGTACTGGAGCCAGGACACAGCCGAAGGACCCGGCAGGAGCTGGCATAGGAAGCAGAGGTGGGCAGATGAGCCCTGCAGGGTACTGGTGCCAGGACACAGCCGAAGGACCCGGCAGGAGCTGGCATAGGAAGCAGAGGTGGGCAGATGAGCCCTGCAGGGTACTGGTGCCAGGACACAGCCGAAGGAACCGGCAGGAGCTCCCATAGGAAGCAGAGGTGGGCAGATGAGCCCTGCATGGTACTGGGGCGAAAACAGAACAGAAGGACCCGGGCGGGAGCTCCCATAGGAAGCAGAGGTGGGCAGATGAGCCCTGCATGGTACTGGGGCGAAGACCGAACCAAAGGACCTGGGCAGGAGCTGGCATAGGAAGCAGAGGTGGGCAGATGAGCCCTGCATGGTACTGGAGCCAGGACACAGCCAAAGGACCCGGGCAGGAGCTGGCATAGGAAGCAGAGGTGGGCGGATGAGCCCTGCATGGTACTGGGGCGAAGACCGAACCGAAGGACCCGGGCAGGAGCTGGCATAGGAAGCAGAGGTGGGCAGATGAACCCTGCAGGGTACTGGGTCGAAGACAGAACCGAAGGACCCGGGCAGGAGCTGGCATAGGAAGCAGAGGTGGGCAGATGAGCCCTGCAGGGTACTGGTGCCCGGAAACAGCCGAAGGACACGGCAGGAGCTGGCATAGGAAGCAGAGGTGGGCAGATGAGCCCTGCAGGGTACTGGGTCGAAGACAGAACCAAAGGACCCGGGCAGGAGCTGGCATAGGAAGCAGAGGTGGGCAGACGAGCCCTGCAGGGTACTGGGGCAAAGACAGAACCAAAGGACCCGGGCAGGAGCTGGCATAGGAAGCAGAGGTGGGCGGATGAGCCCTGCATGGTACTGGGGCGAAGACAGAACCGAAGGACCCGGGCAGGAGCTGGCATAGGAAGCAGGGGTGGGCAGATGAGACCTGCGTGGTACTGGAGCCAGGATACAACTAAATGACCCAGGCTGGAACTGGCATCGGAAGCAGAGGTGGGCAGATGAGCCCTGCATGGTACTGGGGCGAAGACAGAACCAAAGGACCCGGGCAGGAGCTGGCATAGGAAGCAGAGGTGGGCAGATGAGGCCTGCAGGGTACTGGGGCGAAGACAGAACCAAAGGACCCGGGCAGGAGCTCCCATAGGAAGCAGAGGTGGGCAGATGAGCCCTGCATGGTACTGGGGCAAAGACAGAACCAAAGGACCCGGGCAGGAGCTGGCATAGGAAGCAGAGGTGGGCAGATGAGCCCTGCATGGTACTGGGGCGAGGACAGAACAGAAGGACCCGGGCAGGAGCTGGCATAGGAAGCAGAGGTGGGCAGATGAGGCCTGCAGGGCACTGGGGCAAAGACAGAACCAAAGGACCCGGGCAGTAGCTGGCATAGGAAGCAGAGGTGGGCAGATGAGGCCTGCAGGGTACTGGGTCAAAGTCAGAACCAAAGGACCCGGGCAGGAGCTGGCATAAGAAGCAGAGGTGGGCAGATGAGCCCTGCAGGGTACTGGGGCAAAGACAGAACCAAAGGACCCGGGCAGGATCTCCCATAGGAAGCAGAGGTGGGCAGATGAGCCCTGCATGGTACTGGAGCCAGGACACAGCCGAAGGACCCGGGCAGGAGCTGGCATAGGAAGCAGAGGTGGGCGGATGAGCCCTGCATGGTACTGGGGCGAAGACAGAACCGAAGGACCCGGGCAGGAGCTGGCATAGGAAGCAGAGGTGGGCAGATGAGCCCTGCAGGGTACTGGTGCCAGGACACAGCCGAAGGACCCGGCAGGAGCTGGCATAGGAAGCAGAGGTGGGCAGATGAACCCTGCAGGGTACTGGGTCAAAGACCGAACCGAAGGACCCGGGCGGGAGCTCCCATAGGAAGCAGAGGTGGGCAGATGAGCCCTGCAGGGTACTGGGGCAAAGACAGAACCAAAGGACCCGGGCAGGAGCTCCCATAGGAAGCAGAGGTGGGCAGATGAGCCCTGCAGGGTACTGGGGCAAAGACAGAACCAAAGGACCCGGGCAGGAGCTGGCATAGGAAGCAGAGGTGGGCAGATGAGCCCTGCAGGGTACTGGGGCAAAGACAGAACCAAAGGACCCGGGCAGGAGCTGGCATAGGAAGCAGAGGTGGGCAGATGAGCCCTGCAGGGTACTGGGGCAAAGACAGAACCAAAGGACCCGGGCAGGAGCTGGCATAGGAAGCAGAGGTGGGCAGATGAGGCCTGCAGGGTACTGGGGCAAAGACAGAACCAAAGGACCCGGGCAGGGACTGGCATAGGAAGCAGAGGTGGGCGGATGAGCCCTGCAGGGTACTGGGGCAAAGACAGAACCAAAGGACCCGGGCAGGAGCTGGCATAGGAAGCAGAGGTGGGCGGATGAGCCCTGCAGGGTACTGGGGCAAAGACAGAACCAAAGGACCCGGGCAGGAGCTGGCATAGGAAGCAGAGGTGGGCGGATGAGCCCTGCAGGGTACTGGGGCAAAGACAGAACCAAAGGACCCGGGCAGGAGCTGGCATAGGAAGCAGAGGTGGGCGGATGAGCCCTGCAGGGTACTGGGGCAAAGACAGAACCAAAGGACCCGGGCAGGAGCTGGCATAGGAAGCAGAGGTGGGCGGATGAGCCCTGCAGGGTACTGGGGCAAAGACAGAACCAAAGGACCCGGGCAGGAGCTGGCATAGGAAGCAGAGGTGGGCGGATGAGCCCTGCAGGGTACTGGGGCAAAGACAGAACCAAAGGACCTGGGCAGGAGCTGGCATAGGAAGCAGAGGTGGGCGGATGAGCCCTGCAGGGTACTGGGGCGAAGACAGAACCAAAGGACCCGGGCAGGAGCTGGCATAGGAAGCAGAGGTGGGCAGATGAGCCCTGCAGGGTACTGGGTCGAAGACAGAACCGAAGGACCCGGGCAGGAGCTCCCATAGGAAGCAGAGGTGGGCAGATGAGCCCTGCAGGGTACTGGGGCAAAGACAGAACCAAAGGACCCGGGCAGGAGCTGGCATAGGAAGCAGAGGTGGGCGGATGAGCCCTGCAGGGTACTGGGGCAAAGACAGAACCAAAGGACCCGGGCAGGAGCTGGCATAGGAAGCAGAGGTGGGCGGATGAGCCCTGCAGGGTACTGGGGCAAAGACAGAACCAAAGGACCCGGGCAGGAGCTGGCATAGGAAGCAGAGGTGGGCGGATGAGCCCTGCAGGGTACTGGGGCAAAGACAGAACCAAAGGACCCGGGCAGGAGCTGGCATAGGAAGCAGAGGTGGGCGGATGAGCCCTGCAGGGTACTGGGGCAAAGACAGAACCAAAGGACCTGGGCAGGAGCTGGCATAGGAAGCAGAGGTGGGCGGATGAGCCCTGCAGGGTACTGGGGCGAAGACAGAACCAAAGGACCCGGGCAGGAGCTGGCATAGGAAGCAGAGGTGGGCAGATGAGCCCTGCAGGGTACTGGGTCGAAGACAGAACCGAAGGACCCGGGCAGGAGCTCCCATAGGAAGCAGAGGTGGGCAGATGAGCCCTGCAGGGTACTGGGGCAAAGACAGAACCAAAGGACCCGGGCAGGAGCTGGCATAGGAAGCAGAGGTGGGCAGATGAGCCCTGCAGGGTACTGGGGCAAAGACAGAACCAAAGGACCCAGGCAGGAGCTGGCATAGGAAGCAGAGGTGGGCAGATGAGCCCTGCAGGGTACTGGTGCCCGGACACAGCCGAAGGACACGGCAGGAGCTGGCATAGGAAGCAGAGGTGGGCAGATGAGCCCTGCAGGGTACTGGGGCAAAGACAGAACCAAAGGACCCGGGCAGGAGCTGGCATAGGAAGCAGAGGTGGGTGGATGAGCCCTGCATGGTACTGGGGCGAAGACGGAACCGAAGGACCCGGGCAGGAGCTGGCATAGGAATCAATCAATCAATCAATCAATCAATGACACTTGTAAAGCGCGCTACATACCCGTAGGGTCGGCGCTGGGGGGGGGGGGTGCCGCTACTGCTCGAACAGCCAGGTCTTCAGCTTCTTCCTGAAGGAGAGGTGGTCTTGGGTCAGGCGCAGGTCGGTCGGCAGGGAGTTCCAGGTCTTGGCAGCCAGGTAGGAGAAGGACCTTCCTCCTGTAGTCGCTCTTCGGATGCGGGGGACGGCGGCGAGGGCGTGGTTGGCTGATCGGAGGTGGCGTTTGGGAGCGTAGAAGTTGACTCGGCTGTTGAGGTAGCTCGGGCCTTGGTCGTGTAGGGCTTTGTGTGCGTGGGTGAGGAGGCGGAAGGTGATTCTTTTGTTGACGGGGAGCCAGTGAAGGTCTCTCAGATGTCCGGAGATGTGATTGGTTCGTGGGATGTCGAGGATGAGTCTGGCTGAGGCGTTCTGGATCCGCTGGAGTCTCTTCTGGAGCTTGGCGGTGGTACCGGCGTAGAGGGCGTTGCCGTAGTCCAGTCGGCTGGTGACGAGGGCCTGGGTGACGATCTTCCTGGTCTCGGTGGGGATCCACCAGAAGATCTTCCGTAGCATGCGTAGGATGTTGAAGCACGCCGAGGAGACGTTGTTGACTTGCCTGGTCATGGAGAGGGAGGAGTCCAGGATGAAGCCCAGGTTGCGTGCATGGTCTGTCGGTTTGGGTGCGGTGCCCAGGGCGGGAGGCCACCAGGAGTCGTCCCAGGCGGAGGGTGAGGGGCCCAGGATGAGGACCTCCGTCTTGTCCGAGTTCAGTTTCAGGCGGCTGGTCGTCATCCACTCGGCTACCTCTTTCATCCCTTCGTGCAGGTTGGCTCTGGCGGCGGTGGGGTCGTTGGTCAGGGAGAGGATCAGCTGGGTGTCGTCGGCGTAGGAGATTATGCTGAGGTTGTGTTTGCGTACGATGGCCGCGAGGGGGCTCATGTAGACGTTGAAGAGGGTGGGGCTCAGAGATGATCCTTGAGGGACGCCACAGATGACTTCGGAGGCCTCTGACTTGTACGGTGGTAGGCGGACTCTCTGTGTTCTTCCGTCGAGGAAGGAGATGATCCATTCCAGCGCCTTGTCCTGGATTCCGATGTTGCTGAGGCGCCGTACTAGGGTGCGGTGGCAGACCGTGTCGAATGCCGCGGAGAGGTCTAGGAGGATGAGGGCCGCTGTTTCTCCATTGTCCATCAGGGCTCGGATGTCATCGGTGGCGGCGATGAGGGCGGTCTCGGTGCTGTGATTGGCTCGGAAGCCGGACTGTGAGGGGTCGAGGGATCCGTTCGTCTCGAGGAAGGCGGCCATCTGCTTGTTGACGGTCTTCTCGATGACTTTGGCTGGAAACGGGAGGAGTGAGATGGGGCGGTAGTTCTTGAGGTCGGTGGGGTCCGCTGTTGGTTTCTTGAGTAGAGCGCTGAGTTCGGCGTGTTTCCAGCTCTCAGGGAAGATGGTGGTGTCGAAGGATGTGTTGATGATGTCTCGCAGGTGGGGTGCGATGACAGCGTCGGCCTTGTTGAAGACGTGGTGCGGGCAGGGGTCGGTCGGTGATCCGGAGTGGATGGAGTTCATCGTGCGGATGGTGTCTTCGGTGCTGATCGGGGTCCAGGCGTGGAGGGTGGTGGTGGGGGGTGGTTGTTCGGTCATGGTGTGCGTTGGTTGGTTGTTGAAGCTGTTGTGTATGTCCGCGATCTTGTTGTGGAAGTATGAAGCCAGGGAGTTGCAGAGGTCTTGCGATGGGGTGATGTCGTTGTTTCCTGCGCTGGGGTTGGAAAGCTCTTTCACGATGTTGAAGAGTTCCTTGCAGTTGTGTGCGTTGTTGTCCAACCTGTCCTTGAATGCTGTTTTCTTGGCGGCGCGGATCAGCTGGTGGTGTTTCCGGGTGGCCAGCTTGAAGGAGGTCCTGTTGTCCGGTGTCGGTTCCCTTCTCCAGACTTTCTCGAGGGCTCGGCAGTTCTTCTTGGAGCTCTTGAGTTCGTCGGTGAACCATGGAGCCTTCTTGCTGCCGGGTCTGCTAGGCGGGGTCCTCAGTGGGGCGAGTTCGTCCGCGCAGTTGCTGATCCACTTTGTGAGGTTGTCAGCGGCCTGGCTGGGGTCCGCTGAGTTGGCAGGAGGGTGCTGGCTCAGGGAGGTGGCGAGTTGGTCTGCTGTGATCTTGCTCCAGCTTCTGCGGGCGGCCTGTTGCTGGTGGTGGTGGGTCGTCGTTCTCTTGAAGGTGAAGTGGACGCAGCTGTGGTCCGTCCATTGAAGCTCTGTGGCGTGGCTGAAGTCGATGTCTGTGCTGGAAGCGAAGACTGCGTCGAGTGTGTGTCCGGCGAGGTGGGTGGGGGTGGACACCAGTTGCTTCAGTCCCAGGTTGGCGAGGTTGTCGAGCAGGGTGCTGGTGTTGTGGTCGTTGTTGTTCTCCAGATGGAAGTTGAGGTCTCCCAGGAGGATGTAGTCGGCGGAGGGGAGGGCATGCGGGCTGACGAAGTCGGCGATGTCCTCGCTGAATTGGGTGCGTGGTCCGGGGGGTCGGTAGATCAGGGTGCCTCTGAGGGTGGTGTTCGGGTTGGTGTGGATCTGGAAATGCAGGTGTTCGGCGCTGGTCAGGGTGTTGTCGGTGCTGGTCGTGAGACGGATGGTGTTCCTGTGGATGATGGCGATGCCTCCTCCCATCTGGTTGGCGTTTCGGTCCCTCCGGACGATCTTGTAGCCGGAGGGGGTGGGCAGATGAGCCCTGCGTGGTACTGGAGCCAGGATACAACTAAATGACCCAGGCTGGAACTGGCATCGGAAGCAGAGGTGGGCAGATGAGGCCTGCAGGGTACTGGGGCAAAGACAGAACCAAAGGACCCGGGCAGGAGCTCCCATAGGAAGCAGAGGTGGGCAGATGAGCCCTGCATGGTACTGGGGCGAAGACAGAACCAAAGGACCCGGGCAGGAGCTGGCATAGGAAGCAGAGGTGGGCAGATGAGCCCTGCATGGTACTGGGGCGAAGACAGAACAGAAGGACCCGGGCAGGAGCTGGCATAGGAAGCAGAGGTGGGCAGATGAGGCCTGCAGGGCACTGGGGCAAAGACAGAACCAAAGGACCCGGGCAGGAGCTGGCATAGGAAGCAGAGGTGGGCAGATGAGGCCTGCAGGGTACTGGGGCAAAGACAGAACCAAAGGACCCGGGCAGGAGCTGGCATAAGAAGCAGAGGTGGGCAGATGAGCCCTGCAGGGTACTGGGGCAAAGACAGAACCAAAGGACCCGGGCAGGATCTCCCATAGGAAGCAGAGGTGGGCAGATGAGCCCTGCAGGGTACTGGGGCAAAGACAGAACCAAAGGACCTGGGCAGGAGCTGGCATAGGAAGCAGAGGTGGGCGGATGAGCCCTGCAGGGTACTGGGGCGAAGACAGAACCAAAGGACCCGGGCAGGAGCTGGCATAGGAAGCAGAGGTGGGCAGATGAGCCCTGCAGGGTACTGGGTCGAAGACAGAACCGAAGGACCCGGGCAGGAGCTCCCATAGGAAGCAGAGGTGGGCAGATGAGCCCTGCAGGGTACTGGGGCAAAGACAGAACCAAAGGACCCGGCAGGAGCTGGCATAGGAAGCAGAGGTGGGCAGCTGAGCCCTGCAGGGTACTGGGGCAAAGACAGAACCAAAGGACCCGGGCAGGAGCTGGCATAGGAAGCAGAGGTGGGCAGATGAGGCCTGCAGGGTACTGGGGCAAAGACAGAACCAAAGGACCCGGGCAGGAGCTGGCATAGGAAACAGAGATGGGCAGATGAGCCCTGCAGGGTACTGGGGCAAAGACAGAACCAAAAGACCCGGGCAGGAGCTGGCATAGGAAGCAGAGGTGGGCGGATGAGCCCTGCAGGGTACTGGGGCAAAGACAGAACCAAAGGACCCGGGCAGGAGCTGGCATAGGAAGCAGAGGTGGGCGGATGAGCCCTGCAGGGTACTGGGGCAAAGACAGAACCAAAGGACCTGGGCAGGAGCTGGCATAGGAAGCAGAGGTGGGCAGATGAGCCCTGCAGGGTACTGGGTCGGAGACAGAACCGAAGGACCCGGGCAGGAGCTCCCATAGGAAGCAGAGGTGTGCAGATGAGCCCTGCAGGGTACTGGTGCCAGGACACAGCCGAAGGACCCCGGCAGGAGCTGGCATAGGAAGCAGAGGTGGGCAGATGAGCCCTGCAGGGTACTGGGTCGAAGACAGAACAGAAGGACCCGGGCGGGAGCTCCCATGGGAAGCAGAGGTGGGCGGATGAGCCCTGCAGGGTACTGGGGCAAAGACAGAACCAAAGGACCCGGGCAGGAGCTGGCATAGGAAGCAGAGGTGGGCAGAGGAGCCCTGCAGGGTACTGGGGCAAAGACAGAACCAAAGGACCCGGGCAGGAGCTCCCATAGGAAGCAGAGGTGGGCAGATGAGCCCTGCATGGTACTGGGGCAAAGACAGAACCAAAGGACCCGGGCAGGAGCTGGCATAGGAAGCAGAGGTGGGCGGATGAGGCCTGCAGGGTACTGGGGCAAAGACAGAACCAAAGGACCCGGGCAGGAGCTGGCATAGGAAGCAGAGGTGGGCAGATGAGGCCTGCAGGGTACTGGGGCAAAGCCAGAACCAAAGGACCCGGGCAGAAGCTGGCATAGGAAGCAGAGGTGGGCAGATGAGCCCTGCATGGTACTGGGGCAAAGACAGAACCAAAGGACCCGGCAGGAGCTCCCATAGGAAGCAGAGGTGGGCAGATGAGCCCTGCATGGTACTGGGGCAAAGACAGAACCAAAGGACCCGGGCAGGAGCTGGCATAGGAAGCAGAGGTGGGCAGATGAGCCCTGCATGGTACTGGGGCAAAGACAGAACCAAAGGACCCGGGCAGGAGCTGGCATAGGAAGCAGAGGTGGGCAGATGAGCCCTGCATGGTACTGGGGCGAAGACAGAACAGAAGGACCCGGGCAGGAGCTGGCATAGCAAGCAGAGGTGGGCAGATGAGCCCTGCAGGGTACTGGGGCAAAGACAGAACCAAAGGACCCGGGCAGGAGCTGGCATAGGAAGCAGAGGTGGGCAGATGAGCCCTGCAGGGTACTGGGGCAAAGACAGAACCAAAGGACCCGGGCAGGAGCTGGCATAGGAAGCAGAGGTGGGCAGATGAGGCCTGCAGGGTACTGGGGCAAAGACAGAACTAAAGGACCCGGGCAGGAGCTGGCATAGGAAGCAGAGGTGGGCAGATGAGTACTAGGTCGAAGACAGAACCGAAGGACCCGGGCAGGAGCTCCCATAGGAAGCAGAGGTGGGCAGATGAGCCCTGCAGGGTACTGGGGCAAAGACAGAACCATAGGACCCGGGCAGGAGCTGGCATAGGAAGCAGAGGTGGGCAGATGAGGCCTGCAGGGTACTGGGGCAAAGACAGAACCAAAGGACCCGGGCAGGAGCTGGCATAGGAAGCAGAGGTGGGCAGATGAGCCTTGCAGGACACTGGGGCAAAGACAGAACCAAAGGACCCGGGCAGGAGCTGGCATAGGAAGCAGAGGTGGGCAGATGAGCCCTGCAGGGTACTGGGTCGAAGACAGAACCGAAGGACCCGGGCAGGAGCTCCCATAGGAAGCAGAGGTGGGCAGATGAGCCCTGCAGGGTACTGGGGCAAAGACAGAACCAAAGGACCCGGGCAGGAGCTGGCATAGGAAGCAGAGGTGGGCAGATGAGGCCTGCAGGGTACTGGGGCAAAGACAGAACCAAAGGACCCGGGCAGGAGCTGGCATAGGAAGCAGAGGTGTGCAGATGAGCCCTGCAGGGTACTGGTGCCAGGACACAGCCGAAGGACCCCGGCAGGAGCTGGCATAGGAAGCAGAGGTGGGCAGATGAGCCCTGCAGGGTACTGGGGCAAAGACAGAACCAAATGACCCGGGCAGGAGCTGGCATAGGAAGCAGAGATGGGCAGATGAGCCCTGCAGGGTACTGGGGCAAAGACAGAACCAAAGGACCCGGGCAGGAGCTGGCATAGGAAGCAGAGGTGGGCAGATGAGCCTTGCAGGGTACTGGGGCAAAGACAGAACCAAAGGACCCGGGCAGGAGCTGGCATAGGAAGCAGAGGTGGGCAGATGAGCCCTGCAGGGTACTGGGGCAAAGACAGAACCAAAGGACCCGGGCAGGAGCTGGCATAGGAAGCAGAGGTGGGCAGATGAGGCCTGCAGGGTACTGGGGCAAAGACAGAACCAAAGGACCCGGGCAGGAGCTGGCATAGGAAGCAGAGGTGGGCAGATGAGCCCTGCAGAGTACTGGGTCGAAGACAGAACCGAAGGACCCGGGCAGGAGCTCCCATAGGAAGCAGAGGTGGGCAGATGAGCCCTGCAGGGTTCTTGGGCAAAGACAGAACCAAAGGACCCGGGCAGGAGCTGGCATAGGAAGCAGAGGTGGGCAGATGAGGCCTGCAGGGTACTGGGGCAAAGACAGAACCAAAGGACCCGGGCAGGAGCTGGCATAGGAAGCAGAGGTGGGCAGATGAGCCCTGCAGGGTACTGGGGCAAAGACAGAACCAAAGGACCCGGGCAGGAGCTGGCATAGGAAGCAGAGGTGGGCGGATGAGCCCTGCAGGGTACTGGGGCAAAGACAGAACCAAATGACCCGGGCAGGAGCTGGCATAGGAAGCAGAGGTGGGCGGATGAGCCCTGCAGGGTACTGGGGCAAAGACAGAACCAAAGGACCTGGGCAGGAGCTGGCATAGGAAGCAGAGGTGGGCAGATGAGCCCTGCAGGGTACTGGGTCGAAGACAGAACCGAAGGACCCGGGCAGGAGCTCCCATAGGAAGCAGAGGTGTGCAGATGAGCCCTGCAGGGTACTGGTGCCAGGACACAGCCGAAGGACCCCGGCAGGAGCTGGCATAGGAAGCAGAGGTGGGCAGATGAGCCCTGCAGGGTACTGGGTCGAAGACAGAACAGAAGGACCCGGGCGGGAGCTCCCATGGGAAGCAGAGGTGGGCGGATGAGCCCTGCAGGGTACTGGGGCAAAGACAGAACCAAAGGACCCGGGCAGGAGCTGGCATAGGAAGCAGAGGTGGGCAGATGAGCCCTGCAGGGTACTGGGGCAAAGACAGAACCAAAGGACCCGGGCAGGAGCTCCCATAGGAAGCAGAGGTGGGCAGATGAGCCCTGCATGGTACTGGGGCAAAGACAGAACCAAAGGACCCGGGCAGGAGCTGGCATAGGAAGCAGAGGTGGGCGGATGAGCCCTGCAGGGTACTGGGGCAAAGACAGAACCAAAGGACCCGGGCAGGAGCTGGCATAGGAAGCAGAGATGGGCAGATGAGCCCTGCAGGGTACTGGGGCAAAGACAGAACCAAAGGACCCGGGCAGGAGCTGGCATAGGAAGCAGAGGTGGGCAGATGAGCCTTGCAGGGTACTGGGGCAAAGACAGAACCAAAGGACCCGGGCAGGAGCTGGCATAGGAAGCAGAGGTGGGCAGATGAGCCCTGCAGGGTACTGGGGCAAAGACAGAACCAAAGGACCCGGGCAGGAGCTGGCATAGGAAGCAGAGGTGGGCAGATGAGGCCTGCAGGGTACTGGGGCAAAGACAGAACCAAAGGACCCGGGCAGGAGCTGGCATAGGAAGCAGATGAGCCCTGCAGAGTACTGGGTCGAAGACAGAACCGAAGGACCCGGGCAGGAGCTCCCATAGGAAGCAGAGGTGGGCAGATGAGCCCTGCAGGGTACTGGGGCAAAGGCAGAACCAAAGGACCCGGGCAGGAGCTGGCATAGGAAGCAGAGGTGGGCAGATGAGCCCTGCAGCATACTGGGTCGAAGACAGAACCGAAGGACCCGGGCAGGAGCTCCCATAGGAAGCAGAGGTGGGCAGATGAGCCCTGCAGGGTACTGGGGCAAAGACAGAACCAGAGGACCCGGGCAGGAGCTGGCATAGGAAGCAGAGGTGGGCAGATGAGCCCTGCAGGGTACTGGGTCGAAGATAGAACCGAAGGACCCGGGCAGGAGCTGGCATAGGAAGCAGAGGTGGGCAGATGAGCCCTGCAGGGTACTGGGGCAAAGACAGAACCAAAGGACCCGGGCAGGAGCTGGCATAGGAAGCAGAGGTGGGCAGATGAGCCCTGCAGGGTACTGGGGCAAAGACAGAACCAAAGGACCCGGGCAGGAGCTGGCATAGGAAGCAGAGGTGGGCGGATGAGCCCTGCAGGGTACTGGGGCGAAGACAGAACAGAAGGACCCGGGCAGGAGCTGGCATAGGAAGCAGAGGTGGGCAGATGAGCCCTGCATGGTACTGGGGCAAAGACAGAACCAAAGGACCCGGGCAGGAGCTGGCATAGGAAGCAGAGGTGGGCGGATGAGCCCTGCAGGGTACTGGGGCAAAGACAGAACCAAAGGACCTGGGCAGGAGCTGGCATAGGAAGCAGAGGTGGGCAGATGAGCCCTGCAGGGTACTGGGGCAAACACAGAACCAAAGGACCCGGGCAGGAGCTCCCATAGGAAGCAGAGGTGGGCAGATGAGCCCTGCATGGTACTGGGGCAAAGACAGAACCAAAGGACCCGGGCAGGAGCTGGCATAGGAAGCAGAGGTGGGCGGATGAGCCCTGCAGGGTACTGGGGCAAAGACAGAACCAAAGGACCCGGGCAGGAGCTGGCATAGGAAGCAGAGATGGGCAGATGAGCCCTGCAGGGTACTGGGGCAAAGACAGAACCAAAGGACCCGGGCAGGAGCTGGCATAGGAAGCAGAGGTGGGCAGATGAGCCCTGCAGGGTACTGGGGCAAAGACAGAACCAAAGGACCCGGGCAGGAGCTGGCATAGGAAGCAGAGGTGGGCAGATGAGGCCTGCAGGGTACTGGGGCAAAGACAGAACCAAAGGACCCGGGCAGGAGCTGGCATAGGAAGCAGATGAGCCCTGCAGAGTACTGGGTCGAAGACAGAACCGAAGGACCCGGGCAGGAGCTCCCATAGGAAGCAGAGGTGGGCAGATGAGCCCTGCAGGGTACTGGGGCAAAGACAGAACCAAAGGACCCGGGCTGGAGCTGGCATAGGAAGCAGAGGTGGGCAGATGAGGCCTGCAGGGTACTGGGGCAAAGACAGAACCAAAGGACCCGGGCAGGAGCTGGCATAGGAAGCAGAGGTGGGCAGATGAGCCCTGCAGGGTACTGGGGCAAAGACAGAACCAAAGGACCCGGGCAGGAGCTGGCATAGGAAGCAGAGGTGGGCGGATGAGCCCTGCAGGGTACTGGGGCAAAGACAGAACCAAAGGACCCGGGCAGGAGCTGGCATAGGAAGCAGAGGTGGGCGGATGAGCCCTGCAGGGTACTGGGGCAAAGACAGAACCAAAGGACCTGGGCAGGGGCTGGCATAGGAAGCAGAGGTGGGCAGATGAGCCCTGCAGGGTACTGGGTCGAAGACAGAACCGAAGGACCCGGGCAGGAGCTCCCATAGGAAGCAGAGGTGTGCAGATGAGCCCTGCAGGGTACTGGTGCCAGGACACAGCCGAAGGACCCCGGCAGGAGCTGGCATAGGAAGCAGAGGTGGGCAGATGAGCCCTGCAGGGTACTGGGTCGAAGACAGAACAGAAGGACCCGGGCGGGAGCTCCCATGGGAAGCAGAGGTGGGCGGATGAGCCCTGCAGGGTACTGGGGCAAAGACAGAACCAAAGGACCCGGGCAGGAGCTGGCATAGGAAGCAGAGGTGGGCAGATGAGCCCTGCAGGGTACTGGGGCAAAGACAGAACCAAAGGACCCGGGCAGGAGCTCCCATAGGAAGCAGAGGTGGGCAGATGAGCCCTGCATGGTACTGGGGCAAAGACAGAACCAAAGGACCCGGGCAGGAGCTGGCATAGGAAGCAGAGGTGGGCGGATGAGGCCTGCAGGGTACTGGGGCAAAGACAGAACCAAAGGACCCGGGCAGGAGCTGGCATAGGAAGCAGAGGTGGGCAGATGAGGCCTGCAGGGTACTGGGGAAAGACAGAACCAAAGGACCCGGGCAGGAGCTGGCATAGGAAGCAGAGGTGGGCAGATGAGCCCTGCATGGTACTGGGGCAAAGACAGAACCAAAGGACCCGGCAGGAGCTCCCATAGGAAGCAGAGGTGGGCAGATGAGCCCTGCATGGTACTGGGGCAAAGACAGAACCAAAGGACCCGGGCAGGAGCTGGCATAGGAAGCAGAGGTAGGCAGATGAGCCCTGCAGCGTACTGGGTCGAAGACAGAACCGAAGGACCCGGGCAGGAGCTCCCATAGGAAGCAGAGGTGGGCAGATGAGCCCTGCAGGGTACTGGGTCGAAGATAGAACCGAAGGACCCGGGCAGGAGCTGGCATAGGAAGCAGAGGTGGGCAGATGAGCCCTGCAGGGTACTGGGGCAAAGACAGAACCAAAGGACCCGGGCAGGAGCTGGCATAGGAAGCAGAGGTGGGCAGATGAGCCCTGCAGGGTACTGGGGCAAAGACAGAACCAAAGGACCCGGGCAGGAGCTGGCATAGGAAGCAGAGGTGGGCGGATGAGCCCTGCGGGGTACTGGGGCGAAGACAGAACAGAAGGACCCGGGCAGGAGCTGGCATAGGAAGCAGAGGTGGGCAGATGAGCCCTGCATGGTACTGGGGCAAAGACAGAACCAAAGGACCCGGGCAGGAGCTGGCATAGGAAGCAGAGGTGGGCGGATGAGCCCTGCAGGGTACTGGGGCAAAGACAGAACCAAAGGACCTGGGCAGGAGCTGGCATAGGAAGCAGAGGTGGGCGGATGAGCCCTGCAGGGTACTGAGGCGAAGACAGAACCAAAGGACCCGGGCAGGAGCTGGCATAGGAAGCAGAGGTGGGTGGACGAGCCCTGCAGGGTACTGGGGCAAAGACAGAACCAAAGGACCTGGGCAGGAGCTGGCATAGGAAGCAGAGGTGGGCAGATGAGACCCCCTCTACTCAGCATTAGGAATGTTCTATTGAATACCAATCATTTAAAAACATTTCATTTGTTTTTCCAATGCTATGTTCTCTAATAACTAAACTGTAAATAATATTGTATAGTTCCTGAAGTTAAGAGTGTATATATTGATGTGCTGTTGTGTATGAGTGTTTGAATGAAAGTTGTTAGGCTGAAAGAAATTGTCTTTATATATGTAATGTGGAGTCAAAAAGTTCTGTTTGTATTTGTATAGAAAAAACTTTTCATTCGTATGGTTTCTGATTTCAAATTAATTAAAATTATTGGATTAATTCCGGAAAAATTAATTCCCGAGAGTTACTGTTTGATTCAGTAGTTCGAGAGATCATCCATGATCCAAGTTGAAGTTGGTAGGCAATAGTGGTGCTCGTTTTGGTTTCTAGGGTACTGGGTTAAGACAGAACCAAAGGACCCGGGCAGGAGCTGGCATAGGAAGCAGAGGTGGGCAGATGAGGCCTGCAGTGTACTGGGGCAAAGACAGAACCAAAGGACCCGGGCAGGAGCTGGCATAGGAAGCAGAGGTGGGCAGATGAGGCCTGCAGGGTACTGGGGCAAAGACAGAACCAAAGGACCCGAGCAGGAGCTCCCATAGGAAGCAGAGGTGGGCAGATGAGGCCTGCAGGGTACTGGGGCAAAGACAGAACCAAAGGACCCGGGCAGGAGCTGGCATAGGAAGCAGAGGTGGGCAGACGAGGCCTGCAGGGTACTGGGGCAAAGACAGAACCAAAGGACCCGGGCAGGAGCTCCCATAGGAAGCAGAGGTGGGCAGATGAGGCCTGCAGGGTACTGGGTCGAAGACAGAACCAAAGGACCCGGGCAGGAGCTGGCATAGGAAGCAGAGGTGGGCAGATGAGGCCTGCAGGGTACTTGGGCAAAGACAGAACCAAAGGACCCGGGCAGGAGCTCCCATAGGAAGCAGAGGTGGGCAGATGAGCCCTGCATGGTATTGGAGCCAGGACACAGCCAAAGGACCCGGGCAGGAGCTGGCATAGGAAGCAGAGTTGGGCGGATGAGCCCTGCAGGGTACTGGGGCAAAGACAGAACCAAAGGACCCGGGCAGGAGCTCCCATAGGAAGCAGAGGTGGGCAGATGAGGCCTGCAGGGTACTGGGGCAAAGACAGAACCAAAGGACCCGGGCAGGAGCTGGCATAGGAAGCAGAGGTGGGAAGATGAGCCCTGCAGGGTACTGGGGCAAAGACAGAACCGAAGGACCCGGGCAGGAGCTCCCATAGGAAGCAGAGGTGGGCGGTGAGCCCTGCATGGTACTGGGGCGAAGACAGAACAGAAGGACCCAGGAAGGAGTTGGCATAGGAAGCAGAGGTGGGCAGATGAGGCCTGCATGGTACTGGGGCGAAGACAGAACAGAAGGACCTGGGCAGGAGCTGGCATAGGAAGCAGAGGTGGGCAGATGAGCCCTGCAGGGTACTGGGTCGAAGACAGAACTGAAGGACCCGGGCAGGAGCTGGCATAGGAAGCAGAGGTGGGCAGATGAGCCCTGCAGGGTACTGGGGCGAAGACAGAACCGAAGGACCCGGGAAGGAGCTGGCATAGGAAGCAGAGGTGGGCAGATGAGGCCTGCAGGGTACTGGGGCAAAGACAGAAGCAAAGGACCCGGGCAGGAGCTCCCATAGGAAGCAGGGGTGGGCAAATGAGCCCTGCAGGGTACTGGGGCAAAGACAGAACCAAAGGACCCGGGCAGGGGCTGGCATAGGAAGCAGAGGTGGGCAGATGAGCCCTGCATGGTACTGGGGCGAAGACAGAAGGACCCGGGCAGGAGCTGGCATAGGAAGGAGAGGTGGGCGGCTGAGCCCTGCAGGGTACTGGGGCAAAGACAGAACCAAAGGACCCGGGCAGGAGCTGGCATAGGAAGCAGAGGTGGGCAGATGAGGCCTGCATGGTACTGGTGCGAAGACAGAACAGAAGGACCCGGGCAGGAGTTGGCATAGGAAGCAGAGGTGGGCAGATGAGGCCTGCGTGGTACTGGGGCAAAGACAGAACCAAAGGACCCGGGCAGGAGCTGGCATAGGAAGCAGAGATGGGCAGATGAGCCCTGCATGGTACTGGGGCGAAGACAGAACAGAAGGACCCGGGCAGGAGCTGGCATAGGAAACAGAGGTGGGCGGATGAGCCCTGCAGGGTACTGGAGCCAGGATACAACTGAATGACCCAGGCTAGATCTGGCATAGGAAGCATTGGTGGGCAGATGAGCCCTGCGTGGTACTGGAGCCAGCACACAAACGAAGGTCCGAGGCTGGAGCTGGCATAGGAAGCAGAGGTGGGCGGATGAGCCCTGCGTGGTACTGGGGCAAAGACAGAACCGAAGGACCCGGGCAGGAGCTGGCATAGGAAGCAGAGGTGGGCACATGAGCCCTGAGTGGTACTGGAGCCAGGACACAACTGAATGACCCTGGCATGAGCAGGCATAGAAAGTACAGGTGGGCTGCTGAGCACTGCGTGGTACTGGAGCCAGGAAATAACCGAAGGACCCGGGCAGGAGCTGGCTTAGGAAGCAGAGGTGGGCAGATGAGCCCTGCGTGGTACTGGGGCAAAGACAGAACCGAAGGACCCGGGCAGGAGCTGGCATAGGAAGCAGAGGTGGGCAGATGAGCCCTGCGTGGTACTGGGGCAAAGACAGAACCGAAGGACCCGGGCAGGAGCTGGCATAGGAAGCAGGGGTGGGCAGATGAGCCCTGCATGGTACTGGAGCCAGGATACAACTAAATGACCCAGGCTGGAACTGGCATCGGAAGCAGAGGTGGGCAGATGAGCCCTGCGTGGTACTGGGGCAAAGACAGAACCGAAGGACCCGGGCAGGAGATCCCATAGGAAGCAGAGGTGGGCGGATGAGCCCTGCGTGGTACTGGGGCCAAGACTGAAGCCTGGACCAGGCAGGAGCCGGCATAGGAAGCATTGGTGGGCAGATGAGGCTTGCGTGGTACTGGGGCTAGGACACAACTGAAGGACCCAGGCAAGTGCTGGCATAGGAAGCAAAGGTGGGCGGATGAGCCCTGCGTTTTATTTACTGGGACAAAGACACAACTGAAGGACCAGGCAAGTGCTGGCATAGGAAGCAGAGGTGGGCTTTTTAGCCCTGCGTGGTACTGGAGCCAGGACACAGCCGAAGGACCCGAGCAGGAGCTGCCATAGGAAGCAGAGGTGGGCAGATGAGCCCTGCGTGGTACTGGGGCAAAGACAGAACCGAAGGACCCGGGCAGGAGCTGGCATAGGAAGCAGGGGTGGGCAGATGAGCCCTGCAGGGTACTGGGGCGAAGACAGAACCGAAGGACCCGGGAAGGAGCTGGCATAGGAAGCAGAGGTGGGCAGATGAGGCCTGCAGGGTACTGGGGCAAAGACAGAAGCAAAGGACCCGGGCAGGAGCTCCCATAGGAAGCAGAGGTGGGCAGATGAGGCCTGCAGGGTACTGGGGCAAAGACAGAACCAAAGGACCCAGGCAGCCATCAAAGCCTAAATCAGGCAGGAGCTGACATAAGCAGTAGAGGCAGGGTAAATGAGCCCAGCAGCTGGGCTGCTTCCAATGCTAATGTGATGGACCAGGCTGACCTGAAAGCCTGAACCAGGCAGGTGCTGGTATAAACTGCAGAGGCAGGCGAACATACCCAACTGACTCCAAGGAGAAACCGAAGGACCAGGCAGGTGCTAGCATAAACTGCAGAGACGGTTGTGTGAGACCAGCACGTGTAGTGGATCAAAGGACCAGGCTGGCACCGAACCATGTCCCAGTCAGGCGCTTGCATATACAGTAGAGATAGGCAAAAGATCTCATCACGTGTGCTGGGACCAAGACCGAACTTTAGGACGCAGCCTGAACCAGTTAGACACTGGAACTTGCCGCAGAGACCGGCAGGCGCATACTACTCATGGAGGCATTGAAGGGATTACCCAGCAGACCGCACACTACTCCAGAACCCAAGCTTAACAGTTAATCTAGTGGTTATTGCTGGTTAATATTGGTTGATGGGATTAGTTTTAAGATATTGAGAAATTTACTCCATATGAATATATTGGAGTTGTGGGCCATTCATCAGGTGTAGGAACCCCCCCCCATCCATGAAGGGGATACCAAACCAGGTGGTGGCTGGGTAAGTTAGGCGCACACAATACAAGGTTATTCTAGTATGATGTCCATAAGGCAAATGTCCATGTGACCTTTTGTGCTCAGGAGGAGGTAGAGCCACCCAATCTTCCTCAGTTGGAAAAAAGGCTTTTTCACAATAAATTGAAGAGTTCTCCGAGCACTCAATAAATCCCTTCTGATGTTGAGGTCGTGGTATCAACTGTCCTTTATTAGAACATCCAAACAATCTATTGCCATTACTGCTTCTCTCTTTATTACTTGCCAACACGTTTCGTCTGTTACGGTTTGTTAACAGCAGACTTCATCACGGCATAAGAAAGTAGTCCAAATTATAACTTTGATACTACTTTCATCTTTCACTCATACTATCAAAAATTTCCATTTCCATCAAGTAATATATTTTCATGCCACATTGCATCTACATCCGTTAACACACTTTCATGCTACATCTGTTTCAATTGCCACACTAGTTGCAATGCAGAACATGTGGTATACTCTATAAAATGTCCATGTGGATTATTGTATGTCGGCAAAACCGACAGGAAAATGCGAATACGCTTGGCTGAACATAAGAGCAGAATCCGCAACAAAAACATAACTTCACCATTGGCAAAGCATTGGGTCGAGAAAGGTCACACTATAGCGCAAATTCGATTTCAGATTATCGAACAAGTCCCACAACGACTGGGTGTGGATAATGCCAAAATTTTGCTTAGGAGAGAAACCTTTTGGATCCGGAAATTACAGACCTTAATCCCAGATGGGCTTAATGATAAATTAGATATGATATGCTTTCTATAGGTATAAACTAGTAATTGCAGCTGATTCCCCGAAGGGGTAAAACTTACATAGTGTTACTCAGAACAGGTTGATAAAACACATAAGCTTACACACATGATTTATAACTTTATTTTGTATGTTTTTATTGATCTGCAGTATTGAAGAGCAAATTGATAATAGCATTTGCAGTACATGTAATTTAATGATATTTGTTTAGCTGTTCATGCATTGCACTTTCCTCCTTTTTTTCTTTCTTTCCTCTTCGTTCTTCCCCACCCTAAAATCAACGAATGAGATTCTGGTTAAACCGCAGATAGTAAGGTTTTTTGTTTTTCATGAGCATTATTACTATTTCATATACATCTACTCGCAACATGCCCCCTCTAAGTATGACTGTTTTCAGTCTCTAAAGTAGTACATGACCCACACTCAATAAACTGGGAATAACCCTCTTTAAATATGGCCGCCACCGACCTGTGATGTAGTCCGTTTTCGTTGTTATGATCGGGTTCATTGCACAGACATAAGTAAAGGACTAGAGATATCGGCAAAACAGCAGCGCAAGCAGTGAGGGAAGACGCCGTTACGACGCCGTTTCTCCTGTACCCCCGGTAAGAAATAGAGCAACGCATGCATCTAAAACATGACGGTAATCGGTTCGGTTGACCGAGCATTAAACGCGGCCTTTGCTTTGTTTATCTTCCCCAGCACGGGAGTATGCTGAATCTTAGCGAGACCGTGAGAAAGTAAAAAGGCTCGCAGGTAAATGAGCACTTCAATTCGATTTTGAATAAACTAGTACACAATCTGACGGTTCCACATAAGAGTGGCCCTAAAACAATTCTCATTTGCTTGTCTTAATAGATCCCCGAACTCCCCAGTTAAAATAACATAGAACTCCAGGTGAGCATGGCGTTTTAGAATGTTTGCACTATTTATATAGTGAGTAAACCGCTGGGGCTTGTTTAAACGAATAGGTATTTATTTCAGTTTAATTTTTATTAATTTACAAACATTTTTTCGTCCACCAGGAATCGAGGTAACATTAATAAGCACTACGTGATACTCTGTGCTATTTAAAGTTCTAGTTAATTTACTTACATGATCATTGATTTCTTCAGATACTTCTAAATCATGTAGTACACGCAACTACTCTACAACCAGTTATTTAGGTAAGAGTATCATGTAACATTCCGGATAATATAAAATTATTTCCCTAAAGCATCGAAATTAATTAGGTGTCCCTTTCTTTTCTTTCCTTTCATAGGCCCCTGACGAAGGGGTTCAAACCCCGAAATGCATTGGGTTGTAAATATAACTGTGTTTTGTACCAATTGATTCGTGAAAAATGTATGATGACAATACAATAATTGTGTACTATTCATGTATAAATTGAATTGAGATATATTTTATTTGCTGATCATGAAATGAATCAAAAAACAAAGAATATGTATTAAAATTGTGTCAATTTGAAAAATTTGAAAAATTTCATTTAGTAAGTGCGCGCTAGAGTCCTGGTGATCTAGTGATCCCAGGCCATATTCATTGTTACACTTCACTGTATGCCACTGCAGTCTATCCCGCTCTACTCCATGCCACTCTGCGTCGCTCCACTGTATCCCACTGCACTTTACTCCATTACATTTGAAGGCAGTTCAGTGTACCCAATCCACTATACGCTCTTCCATTCTATGCTACTCCACTGTATGCAACTCCACTCTGCGACACTACCCTCTAAGATGTTTTACTCTATTCCGCTCCCCTGTGCGCCATTTTAGTGTACACTACTGAACTGTTATGTTAAAATGTTATGTTAAAAATAATTTGTTAAGCGCACTGCCACCGATTGGTTTCCTGGCGCTGATAAGAGACAGAGAGCGAGGCCTGAGGTCATAAAGTATGCTGGGATTATTGATATGCTTGTCTGAAGAGCCAGGTCTTTAATGCTTTCCTAAATGAAATGAGATCCGGACAAGTCCGGATCTCAAGGGGGAAGGTATTCCACAGACGGGGTGCCAAAATAGCAAATCTGCAGCTCCCAGCACGCTTGCGTTTAAAAGCAGGTATCTGGAGGAGGGCCAGATGGGCTGAGCGCAGATTGCTGGAAGGAATATGTTTCGTGATGAGTTTATCAATAAATGTAGGGCTTTTGCAGTGAAGGGATTTAAAAATCATGCAGCCAGTTTTGAAGGAGCAACGTTGGGCCATGGGGAGCCAGTGGAGGTTCCTAAGCAAAGGAGTGGCTGATTGCTATCTAGGTTGCGCCGTAATCAATCTAGCCGCGTAGTTCTGCACCATCTGAAGGCGCCTCAGCAGATAGAGGGGTAGGCCTAAGTAGATGGAGTTTGCATAATCCAGGTGGGAGAGCACAGTGGCGATCACCACCTGGATGATGGCCTCTGGGGTAAAAAAGCGTTGCAACTTCCGGATTTTCCTGAGCTGGGAAAAGCACTTGGAGACCACCTGACCCACTTAAGCTTTTAGTGAGAGATCACTGTTCAGGGTGACTCAGAGTGTCTTTGCTGAGGAGGGGATTGGGGCTTGGCCCATATCTGATGGCCAATAATGCGGGCCCCAATGTTTAGCGCTGTCTCCTGTAAGCACCAGCTCCGTTTTTCCAGGGTTTAATTTTAAATGATTTTGGTTCATCCATGCTTGGATGAACCTCATAGTGGACTGAAAGTGGGAAATGGAAGATTCAGAGTTATCGATGGTGAAGAGCAATTGCAGGTCATCTGCATAATTGAACACCGTCACCTGTTTATCTCTTAGGGCCTGGATTAGAGGAAGAATATAGAGATTAAACAAGTGGGGTGACAACGAGGAGCCCTGTGGTACTCCGCATGTGATGGTCTGTTTAGTTCCGGCCAGATCTCCAAGACGGACTGCCTGGAATCGGTTCTCTAAGAAGGACTTCAGCCAGCAGGCAGCTATGCCCCCAATGTCGGCCCGGTTGGCACGGTCGATCAGGATGTTATGGTCGACCGTGTCAAACGCGGCCGACAGATCGAGCAGCACCAAGGCATGGGGGGAACGTCTGTCAGCGCAATCCCAGAGAGTATCTAGAACCGTGACTACCACTGCCTCTGTTGAGTGGGCAGGACGAAACCCTGCCTGATGGGGTTCCAGGCAGTTTGATACCTCCAAAAAATTGGACAGGCATCTCGCGACGTGGGCCTCCATTACTTTTGCAAAGAAGGGAAGCAGAGAGATAGGGCGATAATTTGCCATGCAAGTTGGATCAGCCCCAGATTTCTTCAGGAGCGGATGACCGTCGCTTCCTTAAATGCAAGGGGTACTAGACCCGAGGTGAGGGATTCATTCAGCAGAGTGTAGGCCGGGGTCGGGAGAGCGGAGAAGCACTCTTTAAGAATGTAAGGGGGATATTTGTCTGAGGGGGCACCAGATTTAACTCTTACTAGCAGCTCCGGGAATTGCTCTGGGGTAATAGTGGGAAAACTATTAAGTAAGACGGTGTTGGTAGTGATATGAGTTTCATAGGAGGTATTAATGAGGGATTTTGGGATACTATCTTTGATGTCCGCAATTTTATCGATAAAATAAACATTAAGTGCATCACAAAAGGTCTGGGTTGGAGTCACACTAGGACGGACACTGTCTAAGTTAGTCAGCTCATTCAGAATTGAGAAAATGTCCTTGGGTCTATCTGACGAGTTGAGGATGCGGGATGAAAAATAAGCAGCTTTTGTGGTAAGGATGGCCTTCATGTAATCTTTCCTGGCCGTGATAAATCTGGATTTTAGGTCAGGGGAATAGCTGCGACGCCAATGTCGCTCCAGTTGGCGCAAGGACAGTTTCTTTACTTTTAATTCTTGCGAAAACCATCGTTGGGCGTCTGCGCGCCGAGCCAACTTGATCTCCTTATAAGGTACATGAATGTCACTTGCTGCTTGAAGCCAACCAGCAAGGTTGGATTTGGATAGATTAATGTCAGGGTGAGGAAGTGGAACAGTGTTGGCTAATGTATTTAGAAACTCTGTTCCATCTAATGTATTCTATTTCCTTGCTCTACTACCAGCTGGAGTGGCAGTTGACTTAATGGGGAAGCAAGTAAGCTTAAATTTGGGAAGAAAGTGGTCCGACCAAAGGCAAGGAATAGTTGCCGGTATTGTGGTTAAGGAAAAGTTGGACCAAATCTGGTCCAAGATATGTCCTTTGCAATGGGTTGGCAAGGGCACTTGTTGTGAAAAGTTCAAGTTCGTAAGGAGCTCTGTGAGCTCACTTGAGTGGGGTCCTTCCAAGGGGTCATTAAACCAATAATTAAAATCGCCTACCAGAAAAATCCTGGCATGTTCCATAGCCAAATTAGCAATTTGCTCACTAAACATTAGAGGGAAGGATGGCATGGAATTAGGGGGTCCATACAGAAGTACACAAGAAATGGTAGTGTAAAGGGTTTCGAGTTTTAGTACTAAATTTTCCGTGTCCGGTAAATTGAGGCATGTGAGCGTGGTAACTTTTAAGGTAGAATGAATAATTGCTGCCACCCCCCGCCAAATTTACCTGATGCACGGTCCGCGTGTATAATGTAGTAATTCGGGGGAATTGCTGCTATTATATCAGGGGCAGAATCTGGGGTCAGCCAGATCTCAGTTAATAAAAGAATATCAGGATTATCAGTGACCAGCAATAAAAAAATGTCCTGCTGATGTTTCACGAGAGAACGGGTGTTTAAATAAAAGATGGTCAAGGAGTGAGGGTGGGGAGCAGGCTCCACCTGGCTGTAGGGGCCAATGCACGGTGAAGTAGGGATTTCTCCGAGGGTAGTTCAGTCTGCCAAGATCCCTTGTCTCCTAGCCCTGCTGTACGTATCCCTTGATATGTGACCATGGCCTTCATTGTAATTCAGAAGATCATGACGGGAATATGAGATCAGACGGGCAGCATGCCTGGCCCTGGGTCCCGTCTGGGCGCGGACGGGCTCACCTTTGGCGAGCCTTCGGCGCGCCCGCTGCGCTTCCGAAACGGGGGAACTATTGTATGCCTGTGAGGGCGGGAGGGGCCGAGCACTAGACCGCTCGCCTGCTCCTCACCTCACCCAAGATGGCGCCTGAAATGATAGACCCCAAGCAGCACCTAATCGGCTGCAATGGGGAAGAACACACTGTCAAGGTGGGCAGTTAAGATTTGCAGCGGGTTAAATGCCAGCGCAGGGAGCGCAATGACCCAAATTTTAAAAATTCAGCAATATAAAGCTAAATACGATCGCAAGTGCAGTTAAAATGATAATTAGAATGTCGTAAGCTCAACGCACGCTCACATACAGGTCCCGGCTTCCGCCTCAGGGCATCCAATCGGTGAACGCGGTAACTGTCAGGGTTTTTATGCCTGTGAGGGCGGGAGGGGCCGAGCACTAGACCGCTCGCCTGCTCCTCACCTCACCTAAGATGGCGCCTGAAATGATAGACCCCAAGCAGCACCTAATAGGCTGCAATGGGGAAGAACACACTGTCAAGGTGGGCAGTGAAGATTTGCAGCAGGTAAATGCCAACGCAGGGAGCGCAATAACCCAAATTTAAAAAATTCAGCGATATAAAGCTAAATATGATCGCAAGTGCAGTTAAAATGATAATTAGAATGTCGTAAGCTCAACACACGCTCACATACAGGTCCCGGCTTCCGCCTCAGGACATCCACGTTCACACTGTCAATCGGTGAACGCGGTAACTGTCAGGGTTTTTTTGCCTGTGAGGGCGGGAGGGGCCGAGCACTAGACCGCTCGCCTGCTCCTCACCTCACCCAAGATGGCGCCTGAAATGATAGACCCCAAGCAGCACCTAATCGGCTGCAATGGGGAAGAACACACTGTCAAGGTGGGCAGTTAAGATTTGAAGCGGGTAAATGCCAGCGCAGGGAGCGCAATAACCCAAATTTTAAAAATTCAGCAATATAATGCTAAATACGATCGCAAGTGCAGTTAAAAAACTGTACAATATTCCTCTGTATGTCACTGCATGTTCTGCAAATCCACTTAACGACAATCGTCTGTACGCTATTACACTGTACATTACTCGGTTCTATGGGCGCTACTCTGCGATACTCTATTCTACACCAATCCACTCTACTGTACTACATTCTGCACTATTTCTTTGTAAAACATTACACATCTGACGAGACATCTAGCCTCAGATGCCTTACCTTTGAACTTCCAGGCATCAGGCTGGATCTGGAAGATTTTTGATAGCAATATCCCTGTGTGCTAGTAGGTGGCGTTTGTCGACTCCGCGTGATGTCGTATCCATCGTCTTTGTAGTCTTGATTTCCGCATCGTCAATATAACTGGCATGCTTATGTCAGTTCTTTTCTTTCTGCGCCAGCCGGCGCCGATCCGTTGAAGAGAGCTACCCCCTATCATTTTTTCAGTTTTTTCGACCTTTTGTCAACTTCTTTTGGTGTGTTAGGAATGTCCAGTAGGAAGACTTCGGGATACAAGTCCTGCAGCGCCTTTCACAGCGCCATGTCGGCAACGGACCCCCATCTCTTGTGTCTCTGGTGCCTAAAACACATCCATGACACAAAGTCTTGCTCCGATCGCCAGCTCGCTCCGCCGAGGTCGCCTCGTCTATCTCGGTCGATCGGAAGGTCCGAGTATCGGTCAGGGGGCTCAAATCCTCTTTGTCGAAGTCGTCAGGTAAGAAGCACCACAAGAAGTGCAAGACGTCGAAGACCGTGTGCCACGCAGCAAGACGGAGGAGCCTCAGCACTCTAGGCTCTGTTCTGCAGAGCGGGCACCTGGGTCGACTTCCTCCCTTTCCGGAGGCAGGGGGCGACCCCCACCCAAAGTAAGGAATTTTATAACTTCATGTGAGCCATGTTTGGGCAGCCTGACCCTGCCGGTCCAGTTGAAGGAGATCCCGTGGACCCAGCGCTTTCGGCGTTTCACTGGTGACGCGGCCTCCTGACTGACCCGTTCCCAGGTCCGGACCGTCGCCGGTCTCACCTCCACAGCAACCCTCCCCGGCGCCACGTCCAACACCGAGGTCTCCGGTGGCGTCTCCCCATCCTTATTCCAGACAACTCTGAACCAGTCTGGAGTCCACCGAGGCCGGCGCAAACTGACCCATACAACTTCATTCTGTCTAACCAGCCCCTTTCTGAAGTTTTAGGGTTGGAGGAAGAGTATTGGGAGGGGGAGCAGAATCCTTTAGAAATCTCTCAGCCCCAGGACATGGACTGGCATGAGGAGCTGGGTGATACCAGTGGCCTGGACAACTCCCCAGATTCTGGTATGCCGTCTCTCCCTAACCTGGCTACATATGAGGTGAAGTAGTTTGCTATAGGGGTGCGTATGGCTGCGGAAGTCCTGGACCTGCAGCTTCCTACAGTGGTCGGTCAAGACAAATGTCTTGACAAAGGTCCTGCAGCCTGGTGTCTCCTCATCAGAACCCTTGCTGCCTTTTAACAAGACATCAACAAACCCAGCACAGGGGCTCCTTTGAATAGAACATTTGCCGGCCGCCATCGCCCTGCACCGGGTGACCCAGTTTTCCTCCCTGCCCACCCCAGCCCCCAAAGCTTGGTGGTCCAGGCTTCCACTTCGGTGGCATGTTCCCTTCTGCCTTTCCGGACAGGGAATCAAAACGGCTGGTGACCTTTGGGAAGAAACATTTCTCTTCCGCCAGCCTCGCATTGCAGTCGGTGAACACTGCATGCTTTTTGGGCCATTATTTGCATTCTATTTGGGATACGGTTGCACAGATGCTGCCTAAGGTCTCCGAGGAGGACCGGATCCTGCTCTCCAATCAAAATCAGACGGGAGAGATGCAGCGAAGTTTGCCATTCGCTGTGGATTGGACCTGACAGTCTCGCTGGGCAGAGCGATTTCCTCGACGGTGGCCATCAGGCACCACGCTGGGCTGAGGACGTCTGGCATTTTGGGGGATGTCAAGGCAAACCTCATGGACATGTCTTTTGAAGGCTCACGTCTCTTTGGAGACCATGCTGATGCAGCGAATGAGCGCCTTAAGGATTCATGGACTACGGCCAACTCTTTGGGCCGCAGTGCTACAACCCGGCCTGCGTCTGCTTTTCACACCTTTCGTGGCTACGGAAGGGACTTCCAACCGTGCCAACCCTATACCAGCTAGCGGGTTCTGAAAGTTCAGCAACCTCTGCGGTCCGGGCCGTGGTTCTTCACGTCTTCGGGGGTTGGGAGGCCAGAAGTCGACTCAAGCCACCATCCCCTACTCCACCGCAAAACCTTCCTAGATGGACCTTTGGGTCACAAGTGTACTGTGGGTGGCAGGATGCACCATCACCTCCACCACTGGTGCGACATCACCTCAGACACCTCAGGTGGTTGTTGCAGATAGTCCAAAGGGGATTCTCCCTCCCCTTTGAGACTACCCCTCACTGTATGCCTTCAACTTACAATAGGCTGACGGAGGATCATCTTGCGCTACGCCACAAGGTTAAGGTTCTCTTGGCCAAGGTAGCTAAAGAGAGGGTACCTGGGCCAGAAATAGGCTGTGGTTGCTATTCCTGATATTTTCTCATTCCAAAGAAGGACGGAGGCCACTGTCCTATCCTTGACCTCGGAGCCCTCAATTACTTCCTCAAGAAGGAGAAATTCAAAACGCTCACTCTGGCTCAGGTGCTGTCTGCCCTAAACCCGAGAGACTGGATGGTAGCATGGGACTTGCAGGGCTCCTATTTCCACATTCCCATCCTGCCGGCCCATCGTCGCTATCTGCAGTTTACAGTGGGCCAGAAGAACTTTCAGTTTGCTGTGCTCCCCTTTGGCCTCACCAGTGCCCTGCGGGTTTTCATCAAGGTGATGACGGTGGTTACAGTTCATCTGCGGCGATCAGGGGTTCCAGTCTTCCCCTATCTCTGCGACTAGTTGGTGAAGGCGGGCCCGTCCCAGACAGTCATCTCTCATCTCCAGACAACTGCGAACCTCTTGCATTCGCTGGGGTTCACTATCAACGTGCTGAAGTCACACCTAACTACCTCTAAGATGTTCCCCTTCATCGGAGCAGTTCCAGACACTGTGCAGCTTCGGGCATGTCCTCTAGAACAGTGAGTCCAGGATATTCAGGCTATGATACTGATATTTCAGCCTCTATCCTGGATTTCGGTGAGAATGACTCTGAGGCTGCTGGGCCTCATGCCTCTTTCATCCTTCCTGTGGACCATACCAGATGGCACATGCAGGCTCTGCAATGGAACCTAAAGTTCCAATGGGCGCAGCATCAAGAAATCTCAACTACCTTGTCCAGATCTCGGAGGGTACTGCCAAAACCTACAGTGGTGGCTATCAAACCGCAATTGGGCCAGACCCCTCTCCCTTCCCCATCCAGACCTCACAGTAGTGACGGATGCGTCTGTTCTCGGATGGGGCGGCCATCTGAGAGAGGTGGATATCAGAGGACTCTGGTCTCCGGCGGAGGCCCGACTCCATATAAACCTGTTGGAGCTTTGGGCGATCCGCTGGCACTAAAAGCCTTCTTGCCGTCGATCAAGGGGAGGCTCGTTCAGGTGTTCACATACAACACGACCGCCATGTGGCACAGCAACAAGCAAGGCGGGGTGTGGTCGTGGACCCTGTGTCAAGAGGCTTTGCTTCTCTGGACTAGGCTGAAACAGCAAGGCATTACCCTGGTGGTACAGCATCTGGCCAGTTCTTTGAATGCCACAGCGGACAAACTCAGCCGAAGGTGACTAACAGATCACAAGTGGCGTCTCCATCCGGAGGTGGCACAAAGACTCTTTCAGCAGGGGGGAGAGCCTTAGTTAGATCTGTTCGCCTCCGTAGAGAATGTGCAAAGTCAGCAGTTTTACACGCTGGAGTTTCCAAGGCAGCTCTCGCTTGGCAACGCTTTTTGTCATGAGTGGAGCTCCGGCTTCCTATATACCTTTCCGCCCATACCACTCCTACCCAGAGTGCTCAAGAAGATCAGGAGTGACCTAGCCCAAGTCATTCTTGTGGCTTCAGATTGGGCAAGGAGAGTCTGAAAATGATCCCGGTAGTCGGCTCCGCGCCGCTCAAGGTCCCGGTCCCGTGGGAGGTCGACGGACCGGTCGCGGAGTCGTCATCACCACTCTTCGGGATCGAAGTCTTCGCACTCTGGGTCAAGTAAGTCAAAGCATTCCAAGAAGAAGTTGAAGACGCATTGTCACTCTTCAACTTCCCCTCGCCCGTTGCAGCTGAGGGTGTGGGCGGTGCCACCCCCTGCGGCTCCAGCGGAGCCTGCGTTGTCGCCCCAGTCTACCCCCCCCTGCCCAGGTGCAAGAATTTCTTGCTGCCATGGCCCGACTCTTTTGGTCGTCTGGCCCCGCCAGCGCACCTATGGGCCCCACGAGCCCTACGGGGGTCCTGCCTTACCATCTCCAGTGGCGCAGGCCCCCCAGGGGTCCGGAATCAGACCCCGATCGATGCCGGTTGACCTCGGACATCTCCACCGGTGCCGGTCTCCCCGGCACCGCTTCCGACGTCGTCCCCAGCTTCAGCCCGGACACCGTGCCAGATCGGCGTCGCTCTATGCCGATACCGATGGGGCCTTTTATGCCCTATGTCCGTCCTCCTTATTTTGAGCCTGTTCCACAGACTTCGGAGGAATGGGAGGACTGGGAGGGGTCTGAGGACCCTCTGTCACAGGACTTTGCTTATGATGAGGACTGGACAGAGGATATGGGGAGGCCAGTGGCCTTGATACCTCACCTGACGCTGGCATGCTCTCTCCTTCTACCGTGGCTACGGAGGAGGGAGCCAGTTACGCAGTGGTGTTGTGTAGGGCAGCCGAGGCTCTCCACCTCGAACTCCCTACGGTGGCAATCAGGACTAACCTCCTGACAGAAGTACTCTAACCGGCGGCTACCTCCTCGGAGCCCTTGCTGCCGTTTAATGAAGCACTGACGGACGTTCTTTTGGGCACCTGGTCCAGGCCCAACACAGGGGCTCCTGTGGATAGGAACGTGGCCTTACGCTATTGCCTGGCTCCGGGCGACCCCCTCTTCCTCACCCAACATCCCACCTCGAGAGCTTGGTGGTCCAAGCCTCAGCTTCCCAAAGCGCGTTCCCGATTGCCCCTCCAAATAGGGAATCCAAGAAGCTGGATTAGTTTGGCAAGAAACTGTTTTCATCTGCCAGCTTAGGGCTGCGGTCGCTGAACACCGCATGGCTCTTGGGCCGTCATAGCCACTCTCTGTGGGACACAGTTGCACAGGTTCTGCCCAACTGCCCGGAGGAGGCCCAGGCAGTTCTCTCCCAAGCGATTGTGGCCGGGAGAGATGTAGCAAAGTTCACCATACGTTGTGGGCTGGATACCGCAGACTCACTGGGCAGGTCGATTTCCACGATGGTGGCGCTTCGGCGCCACACCTGGTTGACGAATACTGGCTTCTCAGGGGATGTCCAGAACACCTTGATGGACATGCCCTGTGATGGCATTCGCCTTTTTGGCAACAAGGCAGACAGTGCGTTTGAGCGCTTCAAGGACTCCCGGGCTACGGCCAAGTCCTTGGGCCTGTCAGCCGCTCGGCCTTCTCCGCCTTCTGCTTTTCGCTCCTTTCATGGCCACGGAAGGGGCACCCCACAGCGTTCTCAAAGCCACAGGCCACAGCAGCAACAACCTCAGCGAGGCCGCGGACTTGGGAACCGTCGAGGCTGTTCATGGGGCCAGCAGGCGGGCCAGTCCACTTCCACCCCCGCAGCATCCACTTCAAAGCCTTCGTAGTCCGATCTTTCAGGCCCATCAGACGCCAGTGAGTGGACGAATACGCTGTCATCTCCACCACTGGCGCACCATCACTTCGGACAAGTGGGTCCTGCAAATTGTCTGATGGGGCTACTCCCTCCCCTTGGAGGCAACCCCTCCAGCCATGCCACCTCAGTACTACCGTATGTCGGAGGATCACTTGGCGCTTCTCCAGCAGAAAGTTGCAGCCCTCTTGGCCAAGGGGGCCATTGAGCGCGTTCCGACACCAGAAGTAGGTTGTGGTTGTTATTCCCACTACTTTCTGGTTCCAAAGAAGGACAAGGGCCTGCATCCTATCTTAGACCTTCAGAACGTCAATCGCTTCCTCCGGAAGGAGAAGTTATGTCTATTACTGACCCGCACGAGGACTGCATCTGGTGTTTGAGCTCTGACCACGGTGTGGATGGATGTTCCTCTTGTCGAAAGATGAACCCAAAGGCCCTGAGGGAAAGAGAGACCAAGCTCCTGGTAGCGAAGCTGAAGGCTGGAAAAGGAAAATCGTCGAGGTCTCGTTCTCGAAGGGCGAGGTCGAAGTCAAGGTCTGGGTCTCGAGAGGAATCGTCTTCGAGGTCCGCTTCAGATCATGCTTCGAAGTCGAAGAAGAAGCATAAGAAGAGGAGACATGAGTCCCGACGTCGTTCCGGTAAAGAATCGGGCTCAAGGTCGAGATCACCGAAGAAGGTACGTTCTAAGGTGGTTACGCTGGATGTCTCTGAACCTGAAGGTGAGGCCTCGCCTTCGGAGTCGCGTGTGCAGTCACCGACTCCGGCTTCGAATCTGTCTCCGGCGCCGTCCCCGGCCTGAGAAGAGGAAGAGGTTCAGGTGGATGTGGATTCCGCGCCTACCGAAGAGCCGAATCCAAACCCTCCACAAGACCAACCTGAGGGTTTCCAGCCACCCTTTCCAACCCCAGGCCAAGACCCATCGGCGTTTCTGAACGCTATGTATGGCGTCTTTTCAAGGGCGTGGTACCCCTCTGGGGCACCTTTGGGTCCCATGGGTCCTCTGGCTTTCAATCTAGGAGTCCCTCACTCCTATCCTCCTGCTCCATTTATGCCCTATTTGCCGGCTCCGACGCCGCCATGGCAGTTTCCGGCTCCGCCGAAGCCGTCAACGCCGGTTTCGGCGTCGCCCGCTCCAGAACGGCCTCGAGAGCATCCCGCTGGGCCTTCGGATTCGATACCGACGTCGATCCCGACTCCGTCGGAGCCGTTGGTGGATCCGGCTGCGAGGCGTGTGAAGGAGAGGTCCAGAAGGGAGGCTCAACGCCTTTTGGAAGAGCGAGGGTATATGGAATCTCATCCTGATATGGAGGAAGGTGAATTGGATGAGGACTGTTTTGAGGAACTGGCTGACGCTGGTAGCCTGGATTTCTCTCCGAGTGGGAGTTGCCTTCAGGCTCTGATGCACCTTCTAAAGATGTCCAGCCTTATCATATGGTGATGAGGAAGGCTGCAGAACTTCTACAGTTAACTTTGCCAACGGTGGAATTTAAATCCAATCTTCTCACTGAGGTTTTACATTCACCTAGTTCTGTGGTAGAGCCATTGCTTCCGTTTAATGACGCCTTGACGGAGCCCATTTTGGAGGTGTGGAAGAAACCACTGTCAGCTCCCGCAGTATCTAAGAGTGTGGCAAGAAGGTACAGGGTTGCACCTGAAGACCCTGTTTTTTTGAAGTCTCATCCTTCACCAGAGAGCCTAGTCATTCAAGCTGCCTGCTCTAAAAAGAATGTGAGTGCCTTTCCCCAGGTACCCTGTGAAAAAGAGGCAAAAAAACAGGATCAAGTTGCTAAAAAGACCTTCTCCTCTGCAATCATGGCGTTGAAGTCGACTAATGCCCCTTGTCTGATGGTGAGGTATGTGCATGCCCTTATGGATTCTTTGCGTGTTCTAGCTCCTAAGATTCCTGATGCCAACAGGAAGGATTTTGAGGAGGTTATTTCGGATGCACAGGCAGCGGCTCGCCAAGTGATACAGAGTGGTCTGGACACTGCGGACTCAGTGGCGAGTATCATGGGCACTGCTGTCGCCACTAGAAGATCAGCTTGGCTGAAAACCTCAGACTTTTCGGCGGATGTTCAAGCGACTTTGCTGGATCTTCCGTTTGATGGATCTGGTCTCTTTGGGAAGAAAGCTGATACGGCCCTGGAGAGATTTAAAGACAGTAGGGCAACTGCTAAATCTTTAGGTCTCCAGATCAGAGACTCTTCGACCAACAAGAGATTCAGGGGTTTCGGTCGCTCTTCCTTTCGGAATTACCGACAAGGTCAGCAGCAACAGCAGCAGCAGCAGCAAAATTCCATGTACAGATCTTACAGGGGAAAGCAAAGAGCGCGTCCTCGTGGACGTCAAGCCTCTTCCTCCTCCACTTCCTCCAACCCTTCAGCAACAGAAAAGCAGCCCTAGATCCGCCATTCAGGATTATGTGGGTCCGGTGGAGGGTCGGCTTACCCATTTTCTACAGGATTGGGAATCGGTTACATCAGATCTTTGGGTTCTCAATCTTGTAGAAAATGGGTATGCCCTTCCCTTTCGGGAATTCCCTCCCAATTACCCTCCTTGCCAAGGTTATTGCACGGAGGAACATCTGTTGCTTCTTCAGGAGGAAGTGTTGACTCTGTTAAGAAAGGGTGCGATAGAGGTGGTCCCAGAGCAGGAAAGGGGTCAGGGATGCTACTCCCGGTATTTCCTGATTCCCAAGAAGGATGGCAGACTTCGTCCAATCCTGGATCTCAGGATCTTGAATCTTTATCTGAAACAAGAGAAATTCAAGATGCTCACCCTTGCTCAGGTTCTAAAAGCGCTGCTAGAAGAAGACTGGATGGTGTCGCTCGACTTGCAGGATGCGTACTTTCACATCCCAATCCTGAAGTCGCACAGGAAGTATCTCCGTTTTACGGTGGGATCGCAACACTATCAGTTTGCGGTCCTTCCTTTTGGACTTACTGCGCCTCGAGTCTTCACCAAGGTGATGGCGGTGGTAGCGGCGCATCTCAGAAGGTCGGGGATTCCTGTATTCCCCTATTTGGACGACTGGCTGATCAAAGCAGAGTTGTCAGAGAGAGTGCTCCATCATCTGCAGGAGACAACCCAGTTGTTGTACAGGTTGGGTTTTTCGATAAATGTACCCAAGTCTCACCTGGTGCCCTCCCAGCGCAACCTGTTCATAGGTGCTGTACTGGACACAACTGTATGTCACGCATTCCCCCCTCCTCAAAGGATTCGCGACATACAGGAAATGATTCCTTTATTTCACAACGGAGCGGTCGTTCCAGTCCTAAGGGTCCTTCGTCTGCTCTGTCTGATGGCTTCCTGCATTCTGTTGGTCAAACATGCACGCTGGCACATGAGGGCACTCCAGTGGTGCCTCCGCAGGCAGTGGTATCAGCACAACGAAGATCTCGGGGAGTCAGTGAGGATCTCCAGAGAAGCTGCAGCTGATCTGTCTTGGTGGGGCGTGGAAGGCAATCTGTCTCAGGGGAAGCCTTTTCATCTGCCTCCTCCGGTGGCCACAGTAATAACAGATGCATCCACTCTAGGGTGGGGTGCTCATCTGGGGGATCTGGAGATCAAGGGTCTTTGGTTTCCAGAGGAAAGGTTGCTTCATATCAACCTTCTGGAATTGCGGGCGATTCGTTTGGCGCTCAAGGCCTTCCTCCCTTCCCTTCGCGGTTGGTCGGTCCAGGTCCTGACGGACAACACGACCGCGATGTGGTACATCAACAAGCAGGGAGGAGTGGGGTCGCAGTGTCTCTGCAGAGAGGCAATGCGTCTCTGGTCCTGGGTTCAGGACCATCTGATTTGTCTGATTGCGAATCATCTGGCCGGAGTTCTGAACGTGCGTGCAGACAGTCTCAGTCGGCAGTTCTCGGCCGACCACGAGTGGAGGCTTCACCCGGAGGTGGTTCGTTACGTCTTTCGGACGTGGGGGACTCCTCAGGTGGACCTGTTCGCCACTCGCGAGAATGCTCACTGCCTGTCATTCTGCAGTCTCCAGTATCCGATGCAAGGAGCCTTGGGGGACGCGTTTCAGTTGAATTGGGGAAGTCAGCTCCTTTACGCGTTTCCTCCCATACCTTTGATTCCTCGGGTTCTGAGGAAGATTCAACAAGACCGGGCCCAAGTCATATTGGTCGGCCCGGACTGGCCAAGAAGGGTGTGGTATACAGATCTTCTCCACCTCTCCTCTCACCCGCCGCTCCGTCTTCCTCACAGGGCAGACCTCCTCTCTCAGATGCAGGGGCAGGTTCTACACCCCCACCTCCAGACATTGCACCTTCATGCCTGGAGATTGAACGGGGCAACCTGAATTCCTTTTCTCTCCCGCCTGACGTGGTGGATGTCATCTTGTCAGCCAGGCGTGACTCCACTAAGTCCATCTATTCCTATAGATGGTCAAAATTTGTCACGTGGCGTGGGGAGAAATCTATTGACCCTTTGAGAGCCCATTTGTCTGATGTTCTCCAATTTGCCCTCTCTCTGGCGCAGCAAGGGCTTGCTGTTGCCACAGTTAAGGGATATCTTTCTGCGCTGTCGGCATTTCTCTGCTTGCCTGACCAGCCATCTATTTTTAAATCTCCTGTGGTTTTAAGGTTTTTGAAGGGCCTCACAAATAAGTTCCCTCCTACTCCTTTTATTGTGCCTCAGTGGGACTTAAATCTTGTCTTGACCTTTTTAATGGGTGCTCCCTTTGGGCCTCTTCACAAATGTCCTATGAGGCATTTGACTCTTAAGACAGTCTTCCTCGTTGCAATAACCTCAGCAAGGAGGGTAAGTGAGCTTCAAGCTCTTAGTTACAAGCCCCCTTTCTTGACCATTCATGCTGATCGAATGGTTCTTAGGACCAGGGCTGCTTTTCTCCCAAAGGTGGTGACTCCTTTCCACCTTGGTCAATCCATTACCCTCCCTACCTTTTATCCTCCCCCTCACCCTTCCAAGGAGGAGGAGAGGTTACACAGTCTGGACCCCAAAAGGGCGGTGTCTTTTTACCTGGACAGATCTAAAGACTGTCGATTGGATGACCAGCTCTTCGTTGGGTTTGCTGGCTGCAAAAGAGGAAGAGCGGTCCATAAAAGAACTTTGTCAAGATGGATCGTCCTCTGTATAAAGATCTGCTACTCTTTGGCCGGTAAGGATCCACCAGAGGGTATAAGGGCTCATTCTACAAGAGCTAAATCTTCAACCTCAGCATTGGCTAGAGGTGTTCCAGTAGAGGACATTTGTAGGGCGGCAACTTGTTCTTCCCTCCACACTTTCGCGAAGCATTTCTGCTTAGATTCCGAAGTGAGGAAAGACGGCCACTTTGCGCGTTCTGTCCTTCAGGATTTCCTGGTTTAGAAGAGTGGACGCCCTCCTCCGGGAGTGGGGACTGCTGTGGGACTCTATTCACAAGGTGAGGAATCCACACGGCAGATGTATCTATCAGAAGAACAAGTTACTTACCTTCGGTAACGCTTTTTCTGGTAGATACAATATCTGCCTGTGGATTCCTCACTGACCCACTCGCCTCCCCTTTGTCCACTCTTCTATACCAGTGTATCTGTATTGTATTTATTTTATGGTCAAGTATGTTTGCTTGCATTTGCTTCACACTGTGTGTGTTATTTTGTCTATCGTGTACTGTGTATGCTATGTACATTACTACTGTCATTGGTCCGTCCGTGTGCCTCGAAGGCACGGAAAAAAGGGCGGAACTGATGTCATCACGCCGGCGTGGGCCTATTATAGGCGTCGGTGACGTCAGCAGAGTCGCGAGCGATGCCGTGTCTTTATGACGTCCAAGTCCACGTCGGCGCGAGGCTACGAATAGAATTTCCGAATGTTGCTGGCGCAAGGGGATATTCACAAGGTGAGGAATCCACAGGCAGATATTGTATCTACCAGAAAAAGCGTTACCGAGGGTAAGTAACTTGTTCATCGTTACCCAAGGTAACTTGTGTTTCGCACCAGTGCTTCATTTCTTCTGAAGGTGGTGACCCCATTCCATCTGGGTCAATCTATGACGCTGCCCATTTTTTTTGCTTCCCCGCATCCCTCTAAGGAAGAGGAACGTCCCCATGGTCTGGACCCAAAAAGAGCATTGGCGTTCTACCTTGACCGCACAAAAGAGTTCTGGATGGATGGCCAACTCTTTGTGGGGTATGTGGGAGCTAAGAACGGTCGGGCAGTGCAGAAAAGAACAATTTCTTGCATGGTCGTTCTCGGCATAAAGATCTGCTACACTTTGGCTAAGAAGCAGCCCTTGAGGGATCAAGAACCCATTCCACCAGGAGAACGGCTGCCACAAAGGCCTTGGCTAGGGGTGTCCCAGTCCTGGACATCTGTCAGGCAGCAACGTTGGATCTCTGCACACGTTTGTCAAGCATTTCTGCCTGGACAGTCCGGTCCACAGCAACGGGCATTTTGCCTGTTCGGTCCTGCTGGATTTTCTAGTGTGTGGAATTTGTCCGCAGCCCACCACCAGGAGGGTATGTCTTGGGTATCTATTCTAGGAAAGGAATCTAAAGCTAGAAGTCTCTAGCAAATGATCTATTTACTTACCTTCAGTAACACATTATCAGGTAGAGACTATATCTAGCTGCGGATTCTTTGCAGACCCACCCATGCTTCCCCTGCCTTTTTCCATAGGGCTAGCGTTACTCCATTTTTCAAGGCCCTAGTTTTGAAACACACTTCCATCAGTCACTTCATCTCTCAGCGCTTCTGGCGTGGAAAAGTACTGATGTCCTCGTGCCTGAGTGGCACCTATATAGGTGACCTTAACATCACAACCGACGCTAACGACGCCGACGTCACGCGGAGCCCAATAGAGCCACCCAACGGCAGGTGATACTGCTCACACAAAAGTTTCCAGATCCAGCTGGACGCCTAGGAAATTCTAAGGTAAGGAATCTGAAGCTAGATATTGTCTCTGAAAGATAATGCGTTACCGAAGGTAAGTAACTTCTTCATCTAGCTATTTACACATGTACTGAACTCTTCCTGTCAGTCAGCATTATGGAATTGGGCACTATGTCTATAAATTGATTATCCTGCATTGATTCACGTTAGTGTTATTCTTTGTGAAACTTCTTTTTATAGTTCTTCTTAGTTTATCATCCTACCTTTATTGTACATATCCATGTAATCGAGTAACAATCTACTTTGTAACCTAGAACATGTGTGTAGGAGAGTGGGGTCTGCAATCCTATGGTCACCCCAGATTTTTGCTTTTTGCTTCACTGGTTTACAACTTTCCCTGGCTGTGTGCCTGCTAATCAGACCCACAGCCTAGCTGTTCTCTCTCTAAATTGACAACCATGTACTTTAGGTGCATTTACCAATTGGTACTGGGCCACCTTTATCAGTCCCTGTACAGTGTACCTTAGGTACCCAGGGCATAGGTGTAGCCAGGGCCTACCAGGGGCTGAAGCATGTATTATGCCACCCCTGGCTGGCCATCTAAAACAGACACAACTGGCTGCACGACAGCTGAGGCAAGGTGGTGTAATCACCCTTGCTGTAGATATAGTATACCTATATCTAACCCTAAAATGGACACATATATTCCTATCAGTCACTCCTATGGCAGGCCTTATCAATCCTGAAGGCAGAGTGCTTGGAATTATGTGAGATGGTGCTCTGGCATGAGCTGAGCCCGTCTGCAGCTTGCGGAACCAAGTCCTAATAGCTGTTCCATGATAACGCTATACCATATACTCTTAAGTGCATTATAATCCTCACGGTTGAATGCTAACTCTGGTATAACATTATCAAAACATGTCGAGTAAGGTGTCCTACGAATTGGAATACTACCCCCTCGCCAATTCTGGCGACGGGGGTAGCATTCCACCCTTCTAGAGGGACACGACATGTATGTAACTGTGAACCCCGGTTAAAGTTAACTCGAACCTTGGCATCACAAAATAGATGCTGCCACCACAGACACAAGTCTTACCTCCTGCTGCTGGGAGTCCTTCCAGCGCGGGAGGCTTGGACAAAGGGTTTCCTGCCTTGGGAGGTGCTAGCACCACCCCAGACAGGATTTTGTGTATTGGGTAGGATAGGCCTGAAAGGAATGAGACATGCCTGGGGCACACAAGGTATCCTGTGCATACACCGGTTCAAACCAGTTGCTGGGGCATCCCTGCCCCAGCTCTGGCGCAAAACCGGACAAAGGATAGGGGGTGTAACCACCCCCCTTCCTGGTCCCACCCAGGGGAGGGACCTAGTCACCAGTACAGCCCCCTTTAGCAGGATAAAGGTAGGAGCTGGTCCCATTCCAATTTAGATTAATCCTGAACTAATCTACAAGCAGAAACTCTGGACTTCAACGTTCTGCTCCACAGAAGACTGAAGGAATCTCCCTTGTGGGCAAGGAGTGTCCACCCTGCAACTGCAGGCACCATCAAGCGTCCAGCGGCTTCACTTTGTTGTCTTCCCTTGAGGATCCAGACTTCAGAGCCCGACGAGACCCGGATTCCCAGACCTCTCCGACCTCAACTCACATCTGCAGCACAGCGGAGACCCGCGGGTGCGACGAGACACGTGGGACCGGCCATCTTGAAAGAAACTGCACTTCGCTTCCAGCACGACTCCCGAGGTAAACTCGACCAAGTGCTTTGGGGATTGAGAAGCCCCAGCCCAGAGCAGCTCCTGCACCGAAGATCAGCCCTCCAGCTTCCACGAGATCTGCGTGGTGCCCTTCTGCTTGTTTGCTGCTTGACGCGTTGTCTGGTCACTTGCGGGCTGGCTAGTGGCCTCCTACACGACGAACCTTGAAATCTTCACTGCTGGTTGCTCCAGACTGGCCCTTGCTCCCTTCCAAAAGAGGGGCACCCCGGACTCTCCTAGTCCGCACCAGACGTCTTTTCCACTCACCGCGTGGGTTGCCTTTGCCAAGGCCTGTTGACGCCGAATCCGGAACAGACACCGCCGACAGCGAGAGCCTGCGTGGGACAGCTCGTGCCTCCATCCTGGTCGTCGAAGACACCTCCTGGTCCACGTGGCTGCAGAGTCAAGCGTCCACTCTTCACCTGATCGCGACGACGACATCTGGGTCCTTCTTGGTTCCACTCCAGTCACTGGCTAGTGACTTGGAACATTGTCCCCTCTGCTTTCAGGTCTTCAGCATCACTGATCCACCCTTGGATCACGCCAGACATCTTCCTCCTGGTCGCCTGCAGCATCTTTTTTTCCAGGCTCCATAGACTTCAACGCAGAAACCCGACACGACTTCGCACCTATGCACCCGCAGCCCGTGGGTGAGGTAACAAGAGCATTTCGGTGCTCAAGGGTAGCTTGACTCTCCTAGTGTCCAGATTCACAGTCGTTTTAGTCCTAACTAGTCAGGATTGTCCGTACTCACCTTTTTCTTGAACTGTACTGTCCATAGACGTTGTTACGCATCTCGCGTGTGAGTTCACACTCTGCACACGCGTCCCGTGGGCCTCCTATTACTTACCTAAAGTTAGGGTAGCGTGGTCCCAACGATCCTACAGCCTCTGGACAGCTCCATTCTTTCTATCGATTTCCTTATACCATTTACTTAGTATATGGTTTGCCGTGCCCCTAGGGCACCATTGTAATTTTGTGCAACTTATCGTATTTTTCCTAAGAGATTGTCATGTGCTTAGCCCTCTGACCTCATATAGAGTTCAGAGGTGTTTGTTATTAATAAATATATTGTTTATTTTCATAACAACCTGTGTGGTGTCCTTTCATCTTGTATTCAAGGGGTTATATTGTGGTAAAACAGCTGGCTTCACATGCCAAAAGAGTTTAGCCTAAGACTGCTTTGTCCATGCTACCATTAGGATAGCTGGTCTATACGGTTGACTTACAACCAATCACCATAAGGGTTGTTTGGACTGATACAAGGTGATCACTGGAACTAGTGAGCATCATATATCAGGCCAACTTCTCACAATGTCAGCTCTTCCTGACATTTCAGACCTCCCGAGGCTTCGCCGGGAGCAACGACGCTACCTGCTGTGGCGTAACTTTGTTTTTAAATTACTTTTAACACTGTACCTGCTTCTGTTGGGGCCGCGCTTGGACGCCGCGCACCCCTCGCCGCCACTTCGCCCCTTGCTCACGCTGCCAGAGCGCCCCACGCTGAGCGTTCTCCCCCCCCTCTGACGGGCAGGTCACTGGGGCGGGGACGGGCGTGGTTTCCATCTCGGGCTGCTCTGGGGTTGGCGGTGCAGCCCCTCTGTCCCTCCCCCTCTGGCTAATACCTCCGGGCCTGTGAGTCCCGCCTTCAGCTCTTCCTGACATTTCAGACCTCCCGAGGCTTCGCCGGGAGCAACGACGCTACCTGCTGTGGCGTAACTTTGTTTTTAAATTACTTTTAACACTTTACCTGCTTCTGTTGGGGCCGCGCTTGGACGCCGCGCACCCCTTGCCGCCACTTCGCCCCTTGCTCACGCTGCCAGAGCGCCCCACGCTGAGCGTTCTCCCCCCTCTGACGGGCAGGTCACTGGGGCGGGGACGGGCGTGGTTTCCATCTCGGGCTGCTCTGGGGTTGGCGGTGCAGCCCCTCTGTCCCTCCCCCTCTGGCTAATACTTCCGGGCCTGTGAGTCCCGCCTTCAGCTCTTCCTGACATTTCAGACCTCCCGAGGCTTCGCCGGGAGCAACGACGCTACCTGCTGTGGCGTAATTTTGTTTTTAAATTACTTTTAACACTGTACCTGCTTCTGTTGGGGCCGCGCTTAGACGCCGCGCACCCCTCGCCGCCACTTCGCCCCTTGCTCACGCTGCCAGAGCGCCCCACGCTGAGCGTTCTCCCCCCCCTCTGACGGGCAGGTCACTGGGGCGGGGACGGGCGTGGTTTCCATCTCGGGTTGCTCTGGGGTTGGCGGTGCAGCTCCTCTGTCCCTCCCTCCCCTGCCACGCCCCTACTGTTTCCTGTGGCCTATTTCAATGGCACTTCTATCCCGGCCGCGCAGCGGACGGGCGCGCCGCAGGCGCGCCGAAGTTGCGCCTAAGTTAAGCCCGTCTGCGCCCGTCCGCGACAGGCCGGGACCAAGGGCCACACACCCTGCCCCTTTGCTTACATAGTCCTCTGTGCAACTCCTTTCCTGTTCGACTGATGTGCCCCTTCCCCTTACGCAGCATCTCACTTCTTTAGGCATCTATGCTCCCCATCCTGGCCGCGCCGCTTCCCAGCAGCCGATTTCCTCCCTGCACTCCCAGGACCCCTTGCTTTCTACTGGTATTTCCTCCCCCTCCCATATGGCCTCTGCCTGTCTCCTCAACACTCGTTCGGCAGGCAAGCATCAACTGCAACTTTTCAATCTCCTTACCTCAGACTCTCCTGATATTCTGTTTTTAACAGAAACTTGGTTCTCTGAGGCCTCACTCCCTGATATCCTGGCCATCCTCCCTGAATCCTACTATGCCCTTCGGGCTGACGGCAGGATCGGAGGGGGTGTAGCCATGATTGTTTGGGCCAGTCTTCAATTCCAGCTCCTTTCCCAACCATCTATAGCTGGGGTGGATTTTTTGGTTGCCCGTTCCACTAATCTTCCCGTCCCTCTGACAGTTGTCCTTGTGTACCGCCCCCCTCTGAGTATGCCCTTATTTGTGGCCTCCCTGCAGGAACTCCTTGCTACACTTGTAGTCAATAACTCCTCGGTTCTCCTGCTGGGGGACTTCAACTATTGGCCGGGCGACCCCAGGGAGGATCTGGCCTCCAAGGACTTCACGGCTACCCTCCTGTGTCTCAACCTTCAGTCCCATGTTTCTGTTCCTACCCATAATCATGGCCACATATTGGACCAAGTCTGGTCATCTCAGGACATAGTTTCTCTCCCCTGCGTTCTTCCGTGCACATGGTCTGATCACTCTTATTTTCTTCTCTATTAATCTTGGTTCCCCCCACAAACTCCCTCGCCCCAGGAATATTCTTGCCCGCAGCTGGAACCGTGCGGACCTGCACTCTCTTTCTCTCTCCCTTGCATCTTCTCCCCCTGATCTTAATGGCCTTCCTCTTGATATCCAGGCTGCTGCAGTCAGCAACTGGCTATCTTCTTGTGACCAAGTTGCCCCTCTTAAGTTAGTCAAGGCTATTCGCCCACATGAGGCCCACAGATGGTTTAACTCTGACCTCAAGGCTCTTAAATTGGAACTCAGACGCTCTGAGCGTCTCTGGCGCCGCAATTACTGCCCCGACCTCAGGACTAAATATAAACGTCTGCTTAATGACTATAAGAAAGCCATCCTTGCGTCTAAGACCAAGTACTTTTCTGAGCAGGTCGCACTGTCTGCAAATAAATCCAAAGAGATTTTTTCTCTGGTCAACAACTTGGCCACCTCTGATCGTGTATGTCCCAAGCTCATCCCTTCCCAGGCCCTCTGCTCTTCCTTGAACGACTTCTTTATCGAGAAGATCGTTAAAATAAAATCTAACATTCCCACTACATCTTTTCCCTCCCCTTATCCGGCTCCTTCCGTGCCTAACTCCTCCTTCGATTCTTTCCTGCCTATTTCTTTAGACTCTTTTCTCGCTTTGCTCACTAAAACTAAGTCCGGCTCTCCAGCCGATTGCGCTCCTGCTCGCGTGCTGAGAACTCTCTTTACCTCTTGCCCTACTACTCCTCTTTCTCTTCTTAATGCTTCCCTCTCCTCTGGCTTGGTTCCTTCTTCATTTAAATCTACGATTGTTTTTCCGATTCTTAAAAAACCTGGTCTTGATTCTTCTCTTCTTTCTAATTTCAGACCTATTTCTCTTCTACCCTATCTTGCAAAAATTCTTGAAAGTCATGTCACCTCTTGTCTTTCCTCTTATATTGAGCAGAACCATCTCTTCGCCTCCCATCAAGCGGGCTTCCGCTCGGGCCACTCTACGGAGTCAGTGGTGCTTGCGGTTCTTGATGAGCTGAAAGCTAAGGCCGATACCAACTCTCCTCAAGCTCTGGTTCTCCTCGATCTGTCCGCTGCGTTCGACACGGTTGATCATACCATCTTACTTGACCGTGTCGACGCAGCGGGCATTCGGGGCATTGCTCTTTCCTGGATCACATCCTTTCTAACAGGACGCTCACAAGCCGTTCACTTTTCTGGCTTCTCTGCTCCCCCCCTTCCGGTGTCCTGTGGGGTTCCCCAAGGTTCCTCTCTATCTCCTCTTCTTTTTAATCTCTATATTCGCCCCCTCATTATTTCTCTTCTTGATCTGGGGGTCTCTGTGTATAATTACGCAGATGACCTCCAGCTCGTTTTTGACCTCTCTTCTTCTTCTCACTCCCTTTCATTTTTTCGTTCCACTTTGGTTTTTATTTCTGATTGGATGAGCGCCAATCATCTCAAGCTTAATCCTGACAAGACTGAGCTCGTCTTGACTGGTGGCTCATCCAGTCCATGGTCTTCCGCTTTTTGGCCCCCCATTCTTGGCCCCCCTCCTACCCCTGTTTCCTCTGTTAAAACGCTGGGCATCAAGGTCAGCCAGGACCTGTCGATGCATGCACAGGTTAGCTCTGTAGTGTCTTCCTGTTTCCTTTCCCTTCGTTTGATCCGTAAAATTTCCCGTTTTTTTTCACTGGAATCCCTTAAAATTATCATTTCGGCCCTCATCACCTCCCGCCTTGATTATGGAAACAGCTTGTTCGTGGGCATCCCCGCCTACGAAACCCGTCGTCTTCAAGCAATCCAGCATCAGGCTGCCCGTCTTATTTTTCATTTTCCCAAAACTCACCACATCACTCCTGTCCTTAAATCACTTCATTGGTTACCTGTCTTGCAGAGATCCCTATTTAAACTAGGGTGCCTAGTTTTTCGGGCTGTTGATCACTCTGCCCCGGCATTTATCAATACCTTGATTTCCACTCACACCCCTGCCCGCACCCTCTGCTCATCTACTTCCGCCCTCCTCACTGTTCCTCGTTTTCGTAAATCCCGCACCGGTGGTACAAGATTTTCTGTGATTGCCCCCCGGTTCTGGAACTCCCTCCCCCTATCTATGCGTTCAATCCCCATCTTCTCACACTTCCCTAAAGCGCTTAAAACCTTCTTGTTTGCCCAGGCCTACACGCGTTAATACTTCCTTGGCCCGTCTGTCTCTGTTGTTTAGAGCTCCCAGCGCCAGGAAGCCGCTTGGCCACAGTGCGCTCAATAAATACTTTATTCATTCATTCATTCAATGTGCATGCCCAAAAATAATGTAACCAGTTTTCTTGATACGTACTACTTCCTCTCTCATTGGCGCTGACCAACCTGGCTCCGTAAAGTGCCCTGCCACCTGCTCAGTCTGTCCTCCATTTACATAAACTGCTAATGAGTGATTTGATGAGCGGGTGTGTCTCTGTGGCTAATGCTGGTCTGTTACTTCCGACGGTGCTTCTGCAGTTGTGATCATTGCACGAGACACAGCTTTGTTACTTGAATTGCACTCTAAAAGTAAAACCTCAGAATGCACAAGATCATGTTTAAGGAATGTTGGGGCTCAGAAATAACCTCTTCCCTACTACATATGTTTGTGAAATCTTTGGCAGTAATGCAAAAGAAAATTAATAGGCCTCCTATATATACAAAACACTGGCAGTATACATTTCATATGATTCCAGTTTTTGACACCTCATTTGTATTCTCCTTAAAGCTATGTACTCGAGTAGCAAAATGTGCTTCACGTTGCTTCTTGTCACTTAACCAAGCATATCCCATGTATATTGGTCATCAACTATGTAGTTTTCCTGTGTGACCTGCAAATGTTTACATTCTCTCCCAAAAAATGCAACTCATCCAGTCCCATGTGCCTGAGGAATGGGATATTTTTCACTGTGCATATTAAACCCTTTTTACTGTGTTCTAAGCATCCACAGGCTGATCTGAGGCGGATTCGGTGACCTTAAATCTCTCCTGTTACTCTTTTATTTTCATCCCTGACCTGATCAGAGACTATTTCAGCCTTAGGCTAAATTGTGATATCAAGGATGAAAAGCACCCCCTGCTCCATTCTGGGTGATTTAACCATTCTCTAGTCAATGTTTAAACACATTTGTTGGAATATAAAGACACCAATATGCAGCACTTTATGCAGGGAACAACATTTTTACAGTGCAACCAAACTCAAATAGTGTAAATAATAAAGTGATTATTCCATAGCCTTTAATAGGCACTCCAATTGCCAAGACAGATTAGCTATGCCAATGATTGTTTGTCTTCTTTCTGTGTGATTAGCCTGTTGAGTGATCACTTTTTTCCTCATACGTTCTTCATAAATGTAACTTCATTGATTTAGCAGATTGAAGGCACTCTTTTTAAAAATGGGTCTAAAATTAAAAAAATACATTACATTTTCAAAGGCAGAGTTAGTTTTAACGTTTGAATCTCCTAAAAGAGAAGTTATTTCTCTTAAACGTGTTGAAGGATACCCGCAGTGAGGCAAAGATATTAGGTGTTCATGAACGCTGCAAAGTGCAGACAGTATTGTGGTTAAGAAACTTTTTGCCAACATGGCGGACACACCTTAGTGAGGCTTCCATAGCCCTACAAAATCCTTCATTAATCCTGCAACATCGGCTTGTATATTTGCATCCTAGACCTTCTACGGCACTTAGCGCTGTCCGCTGCCATCCGGACTTCTGTGTCCTGCTGCTTTCCAAGGGGTTGCAGCTTGGTAGAGGTAGAGTACCTGCTAGGTGTGTTGGAGGGGGGGCGCTCGTGTATGCTGCAGGGCTAAGTCTCGGTGTGGCTTGGGGGTGTGGTGACCTCCCCGGCAGTCGTCTCCTACTGTCTCATCGACTTGATTCAGCCGGAGTCATCGTCCTCACGGTGGCCCTGGGGCATTGGTGTGTGCCTGGGCACGCACCCAGAGACGATCCTGTATAAACTCCTACAGAATGGTCAAGGATAAACTGCCCAGCGCTAATTCAAAACAAAGCACAGTGGATAAATGCACCAGCGCCTTGGCCCAAACACTCGATCCTGGGGACCCAACAGCATCCAAGCCAGATAATGCAGCGTTGCTTACAGTGATCACGCAATCCAGAGACATGCTGGAGGCCAAGGTCGGCACTGTGGGCTCGGATGACATGCTACTCCGGAAGGACCGTCAGAACGCGGTACAGCCCGTTACTGAGTCGGAGTCTCGAGTTTTGACAGTGGAAGACACTGTAACCACTCTTCAAAAGAAAATATCCACTCTGGAGACACTCACCAAGGGCCTAGCGACGCACGTGGATAATGCGGAGGGACAAGCCCGCAGGAATAAACCTCGCTTTGTAGGATTTCCCAACAGCTGTAAAGGTAATAATATGGAGGACTTCCTTACCAAATGGCTCACAGACTGGCTTCCATCCAACTCAATGTCTCCATGGTCCATAATTGAACGTGTGCATCGGGCTCTACTGCAGAAACCATCACTCGGAGCTCTCTCTAGACTAGTGGTAGCTAGATTTCTCAATTATAAAGATAGGGATGTCATTCTACAACAGGCCAAGCTGAAGGAAACCCTCACTTACACCTCCCATCACATTATTATTTTCCCGGATTGCACCAAGTTGGTACAACATCGCCAACAGGAAGCTAAAGCCCGCCTGCAGGGCCTAAAGATTCAGTATTCCTTGCTTTTTCCGGCCTGTTTGAGGGTGTCCTATCAATCACAGACACACGTCTTTGAGACACCAGAGGAGGTGTTTAATTGGACAGATGAAGTTGGGAAACTCAAGGTTCACACTCCGCTCACGATCGACTCAGATTCTTTATCCAGGGCCCCAGCCATAATCTCCCCAAGCTGTATACAAATGAAGGTATTGGATCCTACTACTGACCAGCCTGGATCTCAACAATTGATAAACAGAACAAGGTGGCTGATCAGGATTATTTCAAGACAATTCGAGATCCACACAGCCAAAGCGTGCTGCGTAGCCAAAGGTTATATATTCCAAACAAATTTATTGTCATTTGAGATCAATTTGCATTAGTTCATCAAAAACATGGCATCAAAGGAACTTCCTATCAAAACAGTCAGTTCAAAAACATGCAGTTATATGTACAATATATACAAATATACAAACATTTGGGGTGAATACTCAAAATTTGACGACACCAACAACAAACTTGAAACAAATTACATAGCAAAATAATTACAACATGAACAGCCTTTACACGAAAGGCACCATTTACAAGTGGAAAAAACCAGTCCTATGACTAAAAAACCAGTGGACAGGCGGATCTGAAGATGGAATGGGTTAGCCTGCCTGTCTCACAGCACCTGTTATAGAGTATTTTTTAGATTGACAGCAAGGGCCCACAAAAGTGGTGTTAGTTAGTCCCTAGCTGCACCCTTCTTTCTTGACGCAGGCTGGGGGTCAACGCGTTTCGAACCGTGGTGAGTATAGGTTCTCCTCAGGACAGGGACTGGATAGAAGTTTATCCGGAAAAAGGAATTGAGGGGTGGTGTCAGGAAAAAATATATATATTGTTGTCAAACTGAGAGAACCCTCTCTATCTCTACACCCAAGGGTAAAAGAAATTTACCTTATCAGCCAGCACAAGGGCTGCACAGGGGAAAGTAGACTGAGCGTCGAGTGAGTATTCTGAAACGGAAAGAGTGTAGGGAGTCAGGAATAGTGGGTACATAAGTGACGTGCAAGCACAGACAGGCAGGTCTCCCCAAGGTCACTGACAAGCAACGTCGTCGTTCACACTCTAGAGATGATACAAAACACGCAACAAATCTCATATGCGCACGATGGGCCAGCCAGATCAAACAACATCCAAACCAACATCCGTAGAACTGTACATGGATAATTGATAAACTTGACGGCAAGAACACAAAGGCTGCCTTTGTACATACACTCCTTTGGTTTTACGATACTTTAATGTACAAGGCATGTTCATCTGGGAACTATTGGCAGGGAGTTGATCCTACCCCCCATTGGGTGTGAGATGCTCACAGTGCCGCGATAGATGCTTCAATGTTTGAGGTATTGGTGTGGGAGGGAGGGTTGGGGGTTAAGGGTTAGTTGTTTGTTTTCAGTGTCATAACCACTCACTTTATGCATAGTTCCCTGTTGGACCATGCCACTCATACGTCAGCTCACATCCACATGTCCTACCACCTAACATGCCATCAGCCATGATAGAATATATGGGGCGGGGGCTCCATGTTATTAGCTAGAATGTCCGTAGCCCTCTGGATCAGATCACACGGCTGCCGTACTTTGTCAAGCTAAACGCTACAAATCGGACATCCTGCTCTCACAAGAAACCAACCTGTTAGGCAATAAGATGCCGTGCTTGGCACGGTTTGTGTACACTCAGACCTTTCATTCTGGGTTTACTAGGGGCTCCTGCGGTGTGGCGAACCACATTCACCGTAGCGTTCCATATATTCATAAAAAGACATAATCAGATCGCCAGGGCAGATACATTGTAGTGTCAGGTACACTATACGGCGAATGCCTCATTTTCTGTAGCGTAAATGCCCCCCCACCCCAAGCCTGGAACCTTGTAGAGCCCTTGATGACACTCTGGACCGAGATCTCCTCAGGCCTAACAATAGCTGGGTGAGACTGGAATGATGTACTGTGCCCATTGAGAGATAGATGGTGCAGTACAGGGCGACCAGTCAACACATGGGAGCCTAGGCTACTGTCACTGATTCAGGGAATGGGATGGGTAGACACCTGGCAGATACTCCACCCAACAGATCACAAATTCACATATTTATCTGGCATTCACGAGTCCTTCTGTCGCCCCAATTACATTTTCATATCCGCACCCCATACTCACAGACTTAACGGTAGCTGAAATCCTGCCTCGAGGCCTCTCTGATCATTGTCCCGTATCGCTGCAGCTGCGTCTAGATCCCAGATGCTCTCCATTTCGCTGGCGGCTCTCGCCATGGCATTTGCAGGATGAGCAGTACAGACTACACATGCACACAGCCATTTAAGATTATTTCTCCCACAATACAGGCATGGTTGAATCTCCTGAAACTCTGTGGGAGGAGATGAAACCTACACTCAGGGGGCTAGATATTGTATTCTGCACTGCACGGCGTAAGCAACGCTGTGAGAAGCTGATACAGACAGAGGCCCAACTAATTGATCTGGAGCGCAGAAGTAGAGAGGAGGACGGGAGCGCGGCAGGCCGACAATTGCTTCCTGCACAACAGATGTACACCAGTGAATTGTTAGATGAGGCCAAAAGGTTATGGCTCACTACCCGCATTCGGATATAGCAGTGGGGCGATAAATCTAGTGTCCTGCCCCATCACCTCTGCCAACAGACTCTATATGCCCCTTTACCATCTCGGGTATACGCGACCCTGCCGGGTAGATACTCACGGACCCAGTACAAATTGCCGCAAGTTTTGCTGAATATTTCACAGACCTATATGTTCCTAGGCAGACCCTCCCGGCGGGCGTTATCCACAAGTTCCTGGCAGACTTACCTCCGCAGATCCTGTCTGACTCAGTGAGGGAGGGCCTAGACACCCCACTGACTATCAAGGAGGTCCTCAGTGCCTTGTCCGACATGCGCTCGGGTAAGGTGCCCGGCCCGAATTGCTAGCCCATGCGAATTTCACAAAAAGTTTCAATCTCAATTGACTGCTCCATATCTATCAGCATTTAACGCCGTGGTAGATGGGGGCACTTCCCACCAGACTGACGACACGCAGAAATAGTTGTCTTCTTAAAACCAGGTCGACCCCCCTGAACTCCAATCCTCATATCGCCCAATCTCTCTTCTTAATGTCGAGGCTAAACTCCTGGCTAAAGTAATTGCTAATCGGATTGTCCCACATATCACAGAGTTAATCCACCCTGACCAGGCTGGCTTTATGCCAGGTTGCGCAATTCTCAGACAGGAGGTCAAAGGGAAGTATGCGCTACGAAATAGTGATCTAGGCTATACTACTTCCATCAATTGTTACTCACACAAGATATAGGGTAGCAAGGTGCAACTAGGAAAAAGGCTGTGACAGGGAGGGGGCACAAAGCGTGTTTGGACGAAAACCCTCATTCACCCAAGGGTGAGATGCTTCATCATTGGGTTTCTCCAACACACTAGGACCGCAAGGTACCCAGTGTAAGCTACAACTTAGCCCGGAGGGAAGGAGCAGGAGTGTTTTATATAAAGCACGTATCGTTTCAATAACTCAAGAGTGACAGTGAGGGGCAGATTGCGACAAAAAAGTGTGTGTATTAAAACTATCTCTGTAAGGACAACAACTTTAATCTTACGTCCTACGGGGTAGGGGAAAAAAGCAATGTGATACACGGTTATGGATGCGTTCCCTGTAATGTGGTCAACATGTTTCTGCCTTAAATGACATTTACGTTTGAGGCATTCATCAGGACCAAGATCTTATGTCACTCTGCTAGAACCTGTCACTTACCTCTTTGCACTCCTCGGTCAACTGAATATTGCATTGTCTCTTTAGTTATATCCACCTCCTCTAAACCAACATTACCACTTCTGTCCGCGTAGCAGACTAGACCTCGCATACCTTCTCCATTGGGCGGGGAACCCAACAGAGATGCCCCCATCCCCCTACCTTTTCTCACTCGCCATGATGCTGCTCATGGCTTGAGTGAGGATCAATGCTCAGGTCCGTGTTTTGAGTGGTCATGAGAGGTCTCGGACCGCATAGCTCTTTATGCGGACGATGTTTTGTTCTTCTTTACACATCCCAATAGAAGTCAGCACAAGTAGCTCTACGAACCTGTTTCCAATCTACATATTGCAGAGGTATCGCGACTCCAGATGTTCAGGTATACCATGCCACTTTGCATCTTCTCATCCTTAATGATTGGTGGAACGGGGACAGATGTGATCCAGCATACACAGTCGAACATTGGTTAATGGACCCTACGTCACTACATATGATCCTATATTCGGGCCCCACACTTCAAACGTTACCGTCCGCGACCTGGATGGTATTTGTTACTTTGAGGCAAGTGCTGCGCAGAATGGGGTGGTGGGGTAGATTGAAGAAAGAAGCCCTTCTTTGGTATAATGGCCTATTACCACAGTTGTCTATGTTGTTCGGATTCCGGGGCTGGGAGGCCATTGGTATCCCTACAATCGGGGCGGTATTACATGGTCGGACCTTAAAGTCCTTCCAGGAGCTCCAAACAGACAATGACTTGCCCGCTTGCAGTTTTACAGGTACCTCTGATTCCGCCATGCATTCTCCTCCTACATAGATCGGCAAGAAGACATACCCAACTTTAATCCCATCGAGGCCAAAGTCTTTATGGGGGAATTGGGTGACCACAAAATAACCACAGATAAACCATACACATGACTAATTGCCCCACTACACTGAATACAGCACAGGACGCCTGGCAAGCAGATCATGGCACCATAGATGAGGATGTTTGGGCCGAGGCGCTGGAGTCCCCTCGCGGCCCGGCTATCGCGACACTCCTCCGACTTATACAATTTAAATATCTCTACCGGGTCTATTTTACTAGACATAGGCTTTTGGGGGGCGGGTCTGATCGCCGCCCCTCTCTGTTTGCGTTTTAGGGTAGCAGAGGGTACTCTCATACACACCGTGTGGCAATGCGTGGCATTATCAAGGTTTTGGCGGGGAGTGATCACTTGCCTCTCGGAAGTATTGGGATGAGACATTCCATATTCACCACAACTGGCCATGCTACTTATTGCAGAAGGAGTAGAGGGCAATAGGTACAAGTGCCATTTCCTATTTCTTGGCCTTACACTGGCAAAGCGTGATATTGTCAGGGCATGGAAGGATACATCCCGTCGTCTGTGGGGGTCTGGAAGAGGGGTCTTAATTTCTCTATGGAACTGGAGATAGAATATTCAAAGCGAGAGCGTGCCCCCAGAAGCATCCTAAAATATGGGAGAGGTGGGCGGACTACCGGGGACTTTAGTTGGAGCCCATTCCCCCTGCATCCATGGCGGGGGAATTTGTGTGATGACAGGATACTGAGAGATAGATTGGACTGCAACTATGCAATTATTCGACCCAGATGGCTGGGAACCGTGTGTTTAAGACTATATATTGGGAATATGGCACTGCTGTTTACTGTTTGTGTTTCTGCTCAGATATTCTTAACCTCTAAACTGTATTATTTTGTTACTGTAAAAGTTGACCTCAATACTACTACTATGTCTGTTGTAAGATTGGTAACCCTGGATTTACCAGGGACGATTTGGCTATCGACAATAAAATTTTGTTGTGAAAAAAGAATAAAAAAACACTTTTCCTTGTGAACCAGTGCTACACCAAAGTCGTTATACTCACACTGAAACCTCAATTTAAGCCTTATATCAAGTCTAAGCCTGGACACTAACCCTGTTCCCAACTCTAGACCTGACGCAAAGTCTAATGCTAATTATTGTTAAAAGCGATATTAAATGGTCAAATAAGGCAAGGTGGATAATGAAATCAACCCCAGTCCTGTAACCTAACCTGAAAACTTACTGTCACCCTAAGTCCTGGGCTAAGCCTAGTGCTATGCTTTGTTTCAGTTTTCACAAGTACAGTACTTAAAACAAGATTTTACATGTTTCCAACATTAAATATTTCAAATGTAAAGTATTGCCGCTTCAATTGATTTTAATAATAAATCTCTAATCAGTTTGAACAGTGTGGCATCCATGCGATCATACATTATTGTTCACCATTTATGACTGGTGTGCATTGAACAGTTTCCCATCCCTTGCAGCCTAAAAGTCAAATCCGTATGGCAGATGAGGGACAGTTCATTTGAGAAGCTTAGTTTATTGGTGTTGAAGGGTTGGCATCTTTCTTCCGTGTCTCTAAGATGTACTGTAGATGTGCATTTGGGTAATGACCGCCTTAGTGGGCCATGCTGTTCGCGTTTCCTATTGCGGTGGCCAGACTTATGTTCATTTGTCTGTCCCCGTTGATTTTTTAGGTCGCGCATGCGCTGCATAGCAAAGAGACCTCTTGAGATCGATGCAGCTTTCCAGGCAAAAACGTGCACGTGTTGCATTGCTTTCAATTCAGCGCATGCATGTTTTAGCGATTTCCTTGCGGGAGCGCGCAGCGCCATTTAGTTGCACGCTCCCGCAAGGGAAACGCTGCCTGCTCTCGGCCGCACCCCTCACACGCGCTTGTGCCCAATGCTTGTGTTTGTAAGCATTGGCCGAGGGCACACAAATCCCGCTTCTCCCCCTCCCCACCTCGCGCGCTGCCAATGCTTGTTAACCTAGCATCAGCTAGCCATACCCTAGCACTGGCAAGACGTTTAGCGCTGGGGCACGGCGCATCCAAACTCCCCCCTCCTGAGACACCACTGAAGCATCCACTTATGCACTCACTGGTGTCTGCCTGCCAGAGTCTGCACTTCTGATTTTGAAGGAGTCCCGGCTGCCAGTCGCAGGGCTTCACACTTGTGTTTTACGAGCCCAGCAGGGCATCTGTGACCCGAGCACTCATAAAATGTGCAAAACAATGCCCCTTCGATGGTGAATGGGCTCCGCGAACTCGCCAGCAGCGTCGATGCCGGGGCTATTTCTGCTGCGTCACACCCTAGCGGCCGAACCCGAGGCCGTGCACACTGCCCCTGATCCCCAGTAATCCCACCCTTTGATTAGACGCGCACACTGCCCCTGATCCCCGGTAATCCCACCCTTTGATTCGACCATGGGCCCGCCGTGCCATCTGCCACTGGGCGCTGGGCACGCACCACCGGCTCCGGATTTATCCTACGTAGGCCGAAATCCTCCAGGTTTAGGGACAGTAATTCTCCCAGCTGTGATCAGATGCCCGCTACGTGCCGAGGGGCCACCACTGGACGCTGTCTGGGCACCGCGGCAACCATGGCTCTGCCAGGGAGGCGCTGCCGAAGTTTCCGCTCTAGCAGCTCACTCTACTCTCGGTAGGTGCTGTAAGGAACTTGGCTAGTTTTCCAACTAGTGTCCGCTTTAAGGTGTTTCCTGCAGGGCACCTTTGTTTTCTTTGCTCTGCTCGGCCAATGGGTTTAACTACCTTGCAGTTGTTGTTACAGGTCCAGCGCACTGTTTTCACACCCCACAGCAAAAGCACTGTTCCGAAAACTACTCCCCCGATGGCCCTGAAGGCATGGTTGGCCCCCAGTATGTTGTGTTCCCCACTCAGATTTAACCAACACACAATAGTGTTAATATTCCTTTTATTTTTGTGAATAACCGCTGTATCATGATGTTGAGCGTTGTTACTTGTTTATAATCCAGCATAGACACGCTTGCTTTGTAATGCACTCATATGTATAAACAACGTTTCTTTGGTGGGTGACCGTTGTTTATGCTGAAAAACACATTCAGAACTAATTGTCCGTGGTATCACTGGCTCTACTCTTCCTTGGTTTATATAGTACAAAGTTGTGGATTGAGCAAACGCTGTCCAGCGGGATTAAGCTGACAGCTCTGCTGTCTGCCTTAAGGCATCATGAAGTTGCAGTGTGAGCTGGAGGTCATTAACCTTATGTTGCCCACCTTCAACATTAGAAATGGAGGCATAGGCACTGTCCATCTGCAGACAGCATCTCCAGAACAAGTCCGCGGCCAGGTTATGTTCCTGTCTACTCTGTGAGCTACACACATAAGGATAAGGCGGGGTCCACGTAGAAAGTACAGGCTCGCTCCAAGGGGATTGGGTCTGCTGCTGCACGTGCGGGCTGTGAGGGGGGCAACCCAGCAGAGACATTGCATACGTTTACCAAAAAAAAACAAAAAAAACTTGACGTCCGAAACTAGCACCTCTCCGTACACAGGTGAAAAAAGTCACCCTTCATTTATAAAACTTAAGCTCACTGATTACCATGGTTGCCACTTGAGCATGAGAAATATTAGACCATATCTTGTCAGTAGGAATATGTTTCATGAATAAATCTGGTTTTGTAAGCTTTGTGCTCTAGGACGCACTTTAGATTTAGTGTAAACTTGAATCAGCATAGCTGCTAAGTTTGGGTTTGCTTTTGTGTGACACTTCTTTGTTTTCGGTACAATTGTGCTTGACGATGTGAGACTTTACTGAGAGCAAAACAGTTCATCTCCTTGTAATTAGATATATTTCCAGTCGGGGTCCATGCAGGTAACAGCCGTGGGGCGGTGGGGCCGCATGGGGGGGATTTAGAGGGACGATACAGAAAGAAAATTAATTATTTATCTAATTTTCGCTCACCAGTGTGTGGGTGTGCATGTTCAATGCTAGCCTAAGGGGCAGATGGGGTGTGTCCTCTCAGTCCTGTGTGTGGGTATGCATGTCCAGAGCTAGTCTAAGGTGTAGTGGTGGTGTGACCTCTCAGTCCTATGTGGGTGTGCATGTTCAGTGCTAGCCTAAGGGGCAGATGGGGTGTGTCCTCTCAGTCCTGTGTGTGGGTGTGCATGTCCAGAGCTAGTCTAAGGTGCAGTGGTGGTGTGTCCTCTCTATCCTGTGTGTGGGTATGCATGTCTAGAGCTAGTCTAAGGTGCAGTGGTGGTGTGACCTCTCAGCCCTGTGTGTGGGTGTGCATGTCCAGAGCTAATCTAAGGTGCAGTGGTGGTCTGACCTCTCTGTCTTGTGTGGGTGTGCACGTTCAGTGCTAGTCTAAGGTGCAGTGGTGGTGTGTCTTCTCTGTCCTATGTGTGGGTGTGCATGTTCTGTGCTAGTCTAAGGTGCAGTGGTGGTGTGTCTTCTCAGTCCTGTGTGTGGGTGTGCATTTTCAGTGCTAGCCTAAGGAGCAGATGGGGTGTGCCATCTGTCCTGTGTGTGGGTATGCATGTCCAGAGCTAGTCTAAGGTGCTGTGGTGGTATGACCTCTCAGCCCTGTGAGTGGGTGTGCATGTTCAATGCTAGGCTAAGGGGCAGTAGGGGTGTGTCCTCCTAGTCCTGTGTGTGGGTGTGCATGTCCAGAGCTAGTCTAAGGTGCAGTGGTGGTGTGACCTCTCAGCCCTGTGTGTGGGTGTGCATGTCCAGAGCTAGTCTAAGGTGCAGTGGAGGGGGGGTCTTCTCTGTCCTGTGTGTGGGTGTGCATGTTCAGTGCCAGCCTATGGTGCAGTGGTGGTGTGTCTTCTCTGTCCTGTGTGTGGGTGTGCATGTTCAGTGCTAGTCTAAGGTGCAGATGGGGGGGTGTCCTCTCAGTCCTGTGTGTGGGTGTGCATGTCCAGAGCTAGTCTAAGGTGCAGTGGTGGTGTGTCATCTCTCAGTCCTGTGTACGTTCAGTGCTAGTCTAAGGTGGAGTGGTGGTGTGTCTTCTCTGTCCTGTGTGTGGGTGTGCATGTTCAGTGCTGGTCGAAGGTGCAGTGGTGGTGTGTCTTCTCTGTCCTGTGTGTGAGTGTGCATGTTCAGTGCTAGCCTGGGAGGCAGTGGGGGGTGTGCTCTTAGTCCTGTGTGTAGGTACGTACGTTCAGTACTAACGTGGGGCAGTAAGGGTGTGCTCTCTCTGTCCTGTGTGTGTTAGACCTGGCACCATTGGCGTGGGTCTCCCTTCCATTTTTGCTGTTGCCTCATGTATTTTTGCTGGTGTTAGATGCTTTGGCACTGTGCCACTGCTGTCCAGTGCCACAGTGCGAGTGCTCCCAATTGTAAATTGGTTTATTGATTAGTGATTCCATGATTGGATGTTTGGTTTACTTGTCAGACCCTAGTACAGTGCACTGAGTGTCCCCGGGGCGTGTAATCCAAATGCTGCTGGTGGGCCTGGAGCACTGTTTGTGCCACCCACAGAAGCTGCCTTGTAAAATGTGTCTAAGGTCTGCCATTGCAGAGCCTGTTTGCAGTCTGGTACGGTCATGCTGACTGGGCAAGTGCACCCAATTGCCAGTCCCTAAACCTTCCATTTTCTTCATATCAGTCACCCCTATGGTAGGCCCAAGGACAGGGTGCATTGTAAGTATAAGGTAGGACAAGCCCTGATGTGTGTGGCATGTCCTACTAGTGAATTACAGCCATTTTCGTTTTTCACTATTGCAAGGCTACCTGTTCTCCATACGCCAGAATGGGCTGTTAGAATTGTTGCATCTTATAATCCTAACAGACTCAGAGAACATGGTAAAAATTCGAGTTGAGTATGCCAGAATTCAGAATCATAAAATACATCTTTTAGTAAAGTTTATTTTAATATTCTGTGTTTGCAAATACCACTTTCAGAAAGTAGGTATTTGCTTGTCTAACCATTGAAACTTGCCTCTGCTAGGTTGTGTATTTCTTGGTCTGGTTTTGGGAGTGACAGGGCTGGGGGATTCCAAGAGACAGGCTGAGTCACTCAGTGGTGAATAGGGAGATCTGCATCTAAATGGGAGGGAGGAGTTGCATCTGAACCTTGAATAGGGCTGTGCCTGCCTTCCACAATGCTGGCTCCACCCACTGGGGAGCGGCTAATGTCTCTGCCCTGCACACTGAAAGAAGAGAAGGAGTCCTGTCAACAAAGTGCTCCATGACTGTACTTGCCTTCCACAATGCTGGCTCCACCTCCTGTGGGGCATCTGATGTTTCTGCCCAGCAATGTGAAAGGAAAGGAGAAGTCTGGTAAACAAAGTGCTCAGGAACTGGTTTGGACTAGGCAAAGGCCCCTCTCCCCTCAGAGAACAAAGGATATTGGGTATAAATATTGGGACCCTGATCCCAATAAATTAGACCACTTTTGGACTACAAGATGAAATGTTTACTGAGGAGAGGAACCTGAAGAAACTGAGGAGAGACTATTCCCAAGCTGAAGTGCTGGGTGGGGGATTGGCCGGCAGTGGTTGCCTTACTTCCAAAGGAAGGAGAAAGTAACTTTGTGTACTTTGCTTTCAACTTGTGAAGGATCTCCAAAGGCTTGGAAAAGAGCTTGCCTCCTGCTGAAGTCTCAGGGACAGCGGACTTCAACCCCCTGCTCCTCAGAGTTCTTGTGGAAGTGCCTGCTGCTGTTTTTTGGCCTTCTAAGGAACTGCGTGTCACAAGGAGCTGGAAGCGCGACTCAAGGAGAAGAAGCGTGTCGCTGTGCCTGCAGTCGCAACTCCGACGGAGGGTGGCGCCACTGGAACTGTCTCACTGCACCGCATCGGAGAGAAGCGTGCCGCAACGAAGAGGAAGCGTGTCACCGTCGCTGCTACTGTAGTCACAACTCCGAAGGAGGGTGTCGCCGCTGGAGCTGTCGCTCTGCACCGCATCAGGAGAGGAATCTCGCAACGAGGTCGGAGCGTGTCGCCGTCGCTGTGCCTGCCGTCGCAAATCCGAAGGAGGGTGTCGTCGCTGGAACTGTTGCACTGCACCGCATCGAAGAAGAGCACCTCGCATCCCCGAGAAGCGCGCCACCGTCGGAGCTGCTGCCGTCGCATCATGGATGTCACCGCTGTAGTTGTCGCATCGTGCGGAAGCTTCACGCATCGTGGGAGAAGAGTGTCGCCGCTGAAGCTGCTGCCGTCGCATCGCGGAACAAGAGTGTCGCCGCTGCAGTCCACGCATCGAACCGAGAACTTCTCGCATCCCTGTAAAGCGTGCCACGTCTGGAAGATCTTCACTTCTTTATTTCTTTGCACCTGAGCTTTGCCTCATTTCCATCGCTGCGACATTGCTTGTCGTGGAAGCGCAACGCAACCTAAGGTACATTAACGCAGTGTCGCATCTAAGAACTGAACTGAACTAAGCTTAAATCTACCATCTTAAAGTAATAGTATTTTTGTCGTTTGTGGTCTGTGGTGTCCAGCTGTAGTGTTGTCACTGGGTTTACTGTATGTGGTCACAAATGCTTAACACACAACGTCTCTGAGATAAGCCCTGACTGCTCGTGCCAAGCTACCAAGGGGGTGAGCAGGGTTTTTTTAAAGAGTACAATCCCTCTTATCCTGACTAGAGGCGAGGGTCCCTATTTGTCACAAGTACCTACCTGTGCCAACTAGAGACCCCCAAATCTAACATTGGTGGTCAGCGGAAGGGATTCTGGATTTGCATTTGTGACTCATGTACAGTGATTGGTGAACACTACTTAGTGAGTGCAGACCATAACGATACCACATACTTTTTGGTAGATTCCTTTTTGGTAGATTCCTTTTTGGATTGTTACTCTATTTTTGAAAGTTGCCTAATTCAGTGGAGAGAGCAGAATCCATAGTCTCTATTGGTTGTGAATGGGAAAAAGAGAGGCTAGAAAGCTACAAAGTAAAGCACCTGAAGTATTTTTGCAAGAAAGTCAAGGTTTCCACTGTTGGGTGCACCAAGAAAGAAGAATTCTACAAGGCACTGAGGGCCTGGGTAGAAGCAAGGAAAACACCTGAGATTGAGGAGGATGACCATGCAGAAGTACAACAGGAAGAGCCATTGGGCTCAGGAGGAAGGAAGGCACCTTCCCCCGCATGTAGCATTGGTTCTGGTAAAAGTCTGTCTCCAGAGGAGTTGGAGGACAGAGAGAGAAATAGAAGGCATGAAATGGAGCTGACAAAACTGAAGTTAAGTGGGCAGTTAGAATTTGAAATGCAAACCAGGAGGTTATCCCTGGAGGAAAAGAAAATGCAGTTTGACCATGAGAAGGTTTTGAGGGCGTTGGATTTAAAAGCTAAACGTTTGAATAGTACTCCCTCTGGTGGCAGTGTACCGTCAGAACATGTAGAAAGTAGAGTGTATATTCACAAGGATGTGGTGAAGGAGTTTTACAAAAAATATGATATTGGTCAGTAGTTCAGAGCCTATGAGGTAGCCATGTCTTCCCACCGGGTCCCTGAGAGAGATTGGGGAGCGGGGTTGTGGGGAAGGTTCCTTAGTGAGGGGCAGGACGCATTGTTAGACTTGCTTTCTGAAGTCCACAATTCATACAGCCAAATGAAAGATGCATTGATGTCTAGATATGGTTTGACCCCTGAACTCTATAGACAGGTTCAGGAAATGCAAAAAGTTAGAAAACAATACTTGGGTTGAATATGTCACTTTCTTTTGCAGAGCATTGGATGGTTGGGTAAAGGGCAGCAAGGTTAATGATTTTCAAGGTCTCTTTGATTTGATTGCATGGGAGCACTTGTCTGATAATTGTTTTCCAGAGCTGCGCCAGCATCTGATAGATAGCAAGCTGACTAACCCTAGGAAGCTTACTAAGGAGGCGGACCGCTGGGTGAGCACCCGGTTCCACAAGGGTCAGCCAAAGGTGGGCAGGGTCCCCAGCAGAAGAGATGGGGGGACAAGGGTAAACAGAAGGAGTTCCGCAAAGGGCCCTAAAGTAGTCACCAAGGGAACCAAGGGAAGGGTTCCCAGCCTTCCCCTGAAAGAAAGCAGAGGGCACCGACAGGTAGTCCTGTTCTCCAGGGGCCCCTGAAATGTGACAAGTGTGGTGACCTGGGTCATAAGACGAATGATACCAGGTGCCGCCTGTTTGGTAAACAAGCACCCACTGGTGCCCCGCCCCGGCAGATGGCTAGTGTAGCCTTGGGGGAGGTGATTGAAGTCCAAGGTGGGTGGGGTCCCGCACAGATTACCCTAGTCTCTTTAGGAGACTGTGAGATGGTCTCAGAAGCTCAGCTGCACAGGAACACTAAGAAATAAGGGCAGCGAGTGACCGTCAATGGCCAAAATGTGGAGGCTCTTAGAGACACAGGAGCCAGTGTGACAGGTGTCACCTGGTGTCTCAAGAGCAGATTGTCCCTCATGCATTTTGCTGAGTTGTTAACGCCGACAACACAGAGTCATTGTACAATGGCTCAGGTTCCCTTTGAGTGGGGGGGGGGGTTGTCTCTGGTACTCTTCAGGTAGCTGTGAGGCCCGCCATGCCTGTTGACTGTTGGGGGAACGATTTGGAGAGCTCCCCTTGGGAAAAGGTGGAGAAAACAGCTCACTTGAAGATGGTTGGACTGCCTGACTGGGCGTGCGTGACCACCCGGTTAATGTTAGCCAGTAGGGGTTGTCAAGAGGACCTGGAGCCTGAGAGGGAGGCCCAGGAACCTGCCTTAGAAGTGGCGAGGGCCGTGGGAATCCGGCCCCCGAAGTTCCCACGGCCCAGGAGGAGGTAGACCCTGAGGGGGATGCCCTGGCGCCTACCGGGGAACAGATAGCTGAACTGGGGGATCTGCCTGAGCTGACCCATTGGCAGCAAGAAGGATGCCCCTCCAGGGAAGACTTCTGCAAGGAGCAGAGAGAGTGCCCTTCTCTTGTGGGCTTGCGGCAACAGGTTGCAAACCAGGCAGAAGGTGATCAGTCAGGGTCACACTTGATTTACTGGGAGAATAGTCTCCTATATAGTGAGCCTAAGGTTGCTGAACCTGGGTCAGCCCGTGTCCTGGTGGTACCCCAGAAGTTCAAAACCTTCCTACTGGGGCTGGCTCATGACGTGCCATTAGCAGGACATTTGGGGCAGGACAAGACCTTTGAAAGGCTTGTCCCCCACTTTCATTGGCCCCAGATGCGCAAGAGTTCGGACACTCATTGCAGGACGTGTCAGACTTGCCAGGCAAGTGGGAAGAGTGGAAGGAAGCACAGGGTACCTCTCCAGCCCTTCCCTGTGGTCAGTACCCCCTTTGAGCGGGTGGGGATTGACATTGTGGGGCCACTGGACCCCAAGACAGCCATGGGCAACAGGTTCATCCTGGTCTTGGTGGACCATGCCACCCGGTACCCGGAAGCCATACCTCTAAGGACAGTGACGGCCCCCGTGGTGGGACGGGCACTGATGGGAATTTTCTCCCGAGTAGGATTCCCTCGCGAGGTAGTGTCTGACCGGGGGACCAACTTCATTTCCAAGTATATGAAGTCCCTGTGGCAGGAGAGTGGTGTGACTTACAAGTTCACCACTCCTTACCACCCGCAATGAAATGGGTTGGTTGAAAGGTTCAACCGGACCCTAAAAGGCATGATAACGGGTCTTGAGGAACCCATGAGGCGTAAGTGGGACGTCCTCTTACCATGCCTGCTGTTTGCATACCGGGAGGTGCCACAGAAATCTCTAGGGTTCAGTCCCTTTGAGCTTCTCTTGTTGTATAGCATTTTAGGACCCTAGTGTAATTTTCCCGATTCATGCTCTTATATAGGTACAAATCACTTTGCCCTTATATAGGCATCATAACCATATTTAGACATAGCCCATGCAGTCCAAATACAGGCATCAATACTTCCACTAGTTCCGAAAAGCCACAACGATTTCTTGGAAAACTCGGTTTCAGCAGTCAGGGACTTCCCCTTGCCCGAATATTGATTTATCCAAGAACTCATAGAGTTTTCAAAGAATGCCATTCCTTTGGAGTTCTTTGCTGACGTTATTATGTCAAACTTTACGTCAAACTCGGCACCTTCAAGGTATAATTATGCCCACACTTGCCCTAGCAAACACACAGTGGTTTGGAGCAGTTTGACTATCTACTTCCCTGACGCAGCTCGCTACAGCAAGTGCCGAAGGATGCTGACCCTCCAGCTGACGCACTTGACGAGAAATCCAGCTCCACTGTTTCCAAGCTCCCGTTGCGGGGTGTTGGGAAATCGAGTCCCGAGACAGAGAGATGCCAGACCTCCTTCATTCTAAACCAAGGTACGGAGCTGATTAGACCCTAAAAGAAATCTTGGATAGATTCTTCGCAAAAAATACTAAACCTATGCTACACCACACTTACTTCTTCCCTCGTACTAGACTTAGGTTAGGTCACTTTTGGACTACAAGAAGAAACCTTTACTGAGGAGAGGAACCTGAAGAAACTATTCCCAAGCTGTAGTGCTGCTTGGGGGGATTGGCCTGCAGTGGTTTCCTTACTGCCTAAGGAAGGAGAAAGGAACTTTGTGTACTTTGCTTTCAACATGTGAAGGATCTCCAAGGGCTTGGAAAAGAGCTTGCCTTCTGCTAAAGTCTCAGGGACAACGGACTTCAACCCCCAGCTCCCCAGAGTTCTTGTGGAAGTGCCTGCTGCTGTTTTTGGCCTTCTGAGGAACTGTGTGTCGCAAGGAGCTGAAAGCGCAACTCAACGAGAAGAAGCGTGTTGCTGTGCCTGCCATCGCAACTCCGACGGAGGGTGTCGCCGCTGGAATTGTCTCACTGCACCGCATCGGAGAGAAGCGTGCCGCAACGAAGAGGAAGCGTGTTGCCGTCGCGCCTACTGCCGTTGCAACTCCGAAGGAGGGTGTCGCCGCTGGAGCTGTTGCACTGCACCGCATTTGGAGAAGAATCTCGCAACAAGGTCAGAGCGTGTCGGCGTCACTGTGCCTGCTGTCGCAACTCCGAAGGAGGGTATCGCCGCTGGGACTGTCGCATTGCACTGCATCGAAGAGCACCTCACATCCCCGAGAAGCGCGCCGACGTCGGAGCTGCTGCCGTCGCATCTTGGATGTCGCCTCGTTAGTTGTCGCATCGTGCGGAAGCTTCACACATCGTGGGAGAAGTGTCACCGCTGGAGCTGCTGCCATCGCAACGCGGAACAAGGGTGTCACCGCTGCAGTCCACGCAGCGAACCGAGAACGTCTCGCATCCCCGAGAGGCGTGCCACGTCTGGAAGATCTTCATGTCTTTATTTCTTTGCACCTGAACTTTGCTGCATTTCCATCGCTGCGACATTGCTTGTCGTGGAAGCGCAACGCAACCTAAGGTACATTGACGCAGAGTGTCGCATCTAAGAACTGAACTAAGCTTAAATCTACCATCTTAAAGTAATAGTATTGTGTATTTTTGTCATTTATGGTCTTGTGGTAACTGTATATAAAGTATACTTATTTTTGATATAAAACCTGTGTGGTGTCCATCTGTAGTGTTGTTACTGAGTTACTGTATGTGATCACAGATGCTTAACACACAACGCCTCTGAGATAAGCCTTGACTGCTCGTGCCAAGCTACCAAGGGGTTGAGCAGAGGTTATTTTAGTAGTGTAATCCCCCTTATCCTGACTAGAGGCATGGGTCCCTATTTGTCACAAGTACCTACCTGTGCTAGTCTAAGGGGCAGTAGGGGTGTGTCCTCTCAGTCTTGTGTGTGGGTGTGCATGTTCAGTGCTAGCCTAAGGGGCAGTAGCTGTGTCCTCTCAGTCCTGTGTGTGCGTGCGCACGTTCAGTGTCACCCTCAGTACTGTGTGCGTGCCCGTGTTCAGTGCTATTCTAGGGGTATTAGAGCTATGTCCTTTTAGCCTGTGTGCTGGTGCGTACGTTCAGTGCTCGAATTAGGGGTGTGTCATCTCAGTACGTTAGGTCGTGCCGTTCGTGCTGATTTTTCAGCACCAGCGGTTTGTCCCATCCGCACCGCTAGAGGGCGCTGTTTTTTCTGCCCCACGAGTAGATGTCCTACTCGATCGGCAGCAGCTTCCTCAATGCGAACAGAAGGTTTCTCAGCACGAGCAGTAATGGCAATCCGTGACCTCGTGCTTTGATAAATCTCGCCAGAATGTGGCCTGGGGTAAGATTTTCCCTGCTCGCCAACTTAACATTGATGAACGAATAAAAAACACCACTCTGCTATGCGGACTGGAGTTTTTCAGAACTCATCGCGGAGTGGGAAAAACTCGGCAAGCGGGCGGAATTTCTCACCCAGGCCTAGTGTTTTCCTTATCCCATTCTGACTGCATACCAGTTCTGGCTGTACATGTTCCAGTTGTTTGGAACAGTGCCTTCTGGGAGGGGTAGAGCTGAAACATGGTAAAGGCTCATCGTTCAGAGCTGCGCTTCCCCAGTGCCCATGGCTCACCAGGACTGCGGCTCATCTACTAATTACTGAGATTGTGGATCTGTTAACATTAGATAGGCTTTGTGCACTTGTTGAATTGTAGGCCCTAGTACAGTGATGAGTGAAGAAATAAAGCATTCTTCGGTGTAAAAGCGCCCTGTAAACCAAGGTGTAACTAACTCTCTTCTTTGTTTCCCTCTTTAGGTTCGCTTCAATCCTAACCTGGACGCGCATGCCTGGTTGGTGTCTGGGGGTCAAGCCGGCCTCGTCAGAGTTCACTGTATGAGGGCGCTGAGCTCCCATGTGAGCCGGAAGCTGGTCATGGAGTGCCAGGCCCAGTTCAGTACTATGCAGGAGAATGAGATGCAGGATGAGGCCGAGTACATCCCGGAAGTGGCACACAGCGTGGTGCAGGCGGAGTAGAAAATGGAGAGCAAGCTCAAGTCTATTCATCTACTTTCAGGCTAGAGGAATGGACCCAGTCTCATGCACTAACAAGACGGACCCTGCCAAGAAAAGGCAGTCTAACCTTCAACAGTGATGGGGAATGCACCCACCCAAGACAAGGCAGTCGAACTTTCAACAGTGATGGGGAATCTACCAAACTTGCAAGGGGTGTGTTTGTGCTCCTGTGCTAAGCATCTGTCCTCCGTTCCACCTTGATGTGTGCATTAAGAACAAAACCTTAGAATGTGCCTGGAATTTCCCCTACGATATCCATGTGTGCTGTCTGCGTGCACTGTTGATTACTATTCTGGGATGAGCACATTTCCCTGGCTGAGAGTCACAGGAGACATGCAGGTCAATTATGAGACCTCCCCAGGCCTCCTTAGTTTTTCTTCTTGTGAAAACAGCCCTCCAGTCCATCGGCTCACTAAGTGTCAGTCTGTCCAAGGCATGTTTGTTTCTTAAGTTCATGGCCTGTGTGCGAGCAGTCGTTTTCAGGTTTCGATTGTCTTCCACGTCATGTAACATGTAGTGTTTCAGCTGTTGGGAGATCTCTCTCCGTTGCTGTTAGTAGTTGTGTATGTCATGAGGTTGTTTGTGTCAGGCTGCCACAGAAGGAGATACTTCTCGAAGAAACTCTCCAAAGCTTGGAAGCTGCAGCGGTTCGTCCTGCTGTAGCTGTCTACACAGTGGCAGTAGTGTTCAGATACATCTCCTTGCGAGTGATAGACAATCAGAGCGAGGCAGGGTCCATGCTAGCATGGAAGTTATTGTTGGTCGGATAGCCACAGTGAAATAATTCCAGCTAGAGGTGGCAAGTAACATGCAATCAAAGCACCAGTATTTGTGCAGTTTCAGAGAGAGGACCATTCATGAAACGTTAACTCTAGTGCAAAGCCTGTCCATTTCTATCATTCTGTCTAGTTTTTACTTTCAAAGGGCAGTGCACCTTGTTCAAGACCACTTGTAAAGATTGATGTGCTGTGCTAGAAAGTGTCTGGACTCCTCTGCTGACTATGGTTTGTCAGTTGCTCGGCGGGCCCTTCTCACTTGGTAGTGGCGTGGTTGGATGAGTGGGCTTGGATTGGAAAGAAGACCCTTTCACTACTGTACACATCTTTTTATTCCTGTTTGTGTATTAGAACTGAACAGAGCTGCTGCACTGTCATTTTACAGACATGCGCCCAAGTGAGGCCTGGTTTACTTGCTGCATCTGCCCTTGCAGAATGGCTCTTTCCAAGTCAAGGCTCCGAGTGCCCGTGCCCAGCTTCTCCGTCTCTGTGGTGTATTGTGAGAAGATTGTGGGTGGTGGTCTCCAGAGCGCATGTTCTTTGAGGAAGGCTGACCACAGGTGCAGAAAATTAATACTTGAGTCCACGGTGGCCTAAATGTTACTCTTGGCCTTTTCCCTTGAACCATTCATATTTAGTACTTGTTCTGGAGTCCTAATGATATAGGCATTTGTTCTGTTTCCACTATCCTTGCATTGAACACGTAACTGTAAATATATACGTATGAATATAGTTACCCACACACACTTGAACAGTAATACCTTAAAGAGTTGTGTGGAATGCTCATAACATGCAGAGCTGAAGGCTGTTTGTCCACGCTTGAAAACTTTTAATTAAGTGGAACCAATGTCTTAATTCTCTTTTAAGCCTGAGGGCAGGTGTCATCTTTTAATCTGAATACATTTCCCCATTTAGTGGGATTTGTCCTGAGTGAAGCGTGGAGCAGATAGATTCTGGCACCGTTTATATCCCATGTGTAAGCGTGTTAAGATGAGGCCTACAATCGACTGGAAAATACTGTAAAAACTCCTAGGTAAAACCTGTGGATTCAGTTTCCCCATTAATCTAAATCAAAATGGCTTAAGATCCTACCAGTTGGAAAATAAAGAATAGTTTTTTCATGGTGATATTTTATTCTCTATGCAAGCAAAGAGAAGCTATCTTTATCCCTTTGGTCATTGGAACACTGGTGACTCTCTTAACATGCTACCCTCAGCCATTCTACAAGTTCTTCAGTTTAAGATCTTTGGTAGAGTAGCAAGATTATGTCTCCACGCGTGGCTCTACAGAAGACACCCACACTGTAGAACTTTCTTTGCAGGGAAGCTATTTATTCTTGTCAATCTCTGGCAACAGACGGAGAGTAGAGTTTTAGGCTTTTTTTATAACAGCATACACCTACTTTCTAATACGTGGCAGGTTCTGAACATTATCTGCCACATAATTGTCGTGTACATAGGTATAAGTTTAATGCACTGCCCCGTTTGCTGGGGTTGGGAATATAGATATATACGTGAGGTGGCTGAAAATATGTTGCCACAATCTGGTTTTTCACCTTGTATGTCTGTTTTATGAAAATTGGCCAAGTGTGTCTGTCAAATTAACTTTCATCTACTTTGAGTTCTTGCTTTTGTTCATATCTCATGGATGGGTCTGTGTCCCACTAGTGATCTCTAAAATTGGCACTCAAAGCTTGCTAAGCTTGCACACCAGAGCAAAATCCATTACTTTGTTACTTCAAGACAGTGGAACCCATCTGGACTGCTTAGTTTTAGGGGATGTGCAATCTGCTTCCTTTGTCCCCATCCTATGTGAGGGTACAGGCAGTTAGGAGCAATGTACAAAGCAACACAGCATTGTCTTCCTGAGTTAGACCTAATCTCAGGACTGTAAGTCACCAGAAACAGTCTTGTGAGGTGGTCGTCAAACATGACCCTGAAACATCCTTCATGACCTGGCCCTTGTGTATGTAGCCAACTACGCGTGTATGTGTACTTTCATTGAACATACATAACCGGGCATGCATGAGAATATGTAGGCAGTGCCCTGGATTATTTGTATACGATTGTATATTTAAACACCTGTGAAAAAGAACTTATTGAAGTAGACACTTCTGTCCCACACTTTGAAATTTGCAAATGTTATTTTTCTGGCTGTAAGTATTGAATGCTAAGTCGCTCACATTGAGCTCTAATGGGACACTCTGGATATCTTTGTTTAATAAAAACAGCTTTTTTAAGAACAGTCTGAAATGTTTCTTTCTTTATAGATACTTTGGCTTTGATCTAATATTCATTTTGAGTATTGTTTTTAAACTCGAACGTTTGTGAGTGTCACATTTTATAGACACACTCGTTTTTAAAGATGCATATCTCTGACCTTCCACAGGGATTTGAACAATCCTGATGTCTCAATCTGAAAAACGATAAACTCTTCTGATTCTTCATCAGAAATGTATATTCTTCTTAACAGTTCCTTTTTCAGCATACAAATCTATTTGCATGCTTCTCCTTCTATATATACCACTGGGGGCCCAATTACAAGTTAAGCTGAATTTCCCTCTGCTTAGTCATGAGTGAGAAATCTTACTGGTAACACTTCCCACGCTTAATATATACATGTATAGAAGGTGAAAACTGTCATTGCTCCCTCAATTCAGTCATTTGACAGAAGCTTTTTTCCTAAACTCTAACCTTGTGCAAGATACATGTTCCCCCATAAAAGTACTGTTTTTAAATCCTGCATGGATTGACATAAACAGATGTTTGTTATGGAGCCTCACATGGTCTGTGTCTGGTGCCTGTGCTCCCAGCATGATTTGAAGGCTTACTGCAGCTTTGATTGGAAAAAATCAAAGGCCATTTGAAAACCACAAGGCCAAGCTCTACGTCCCCAAGCACCGCAGGAAAGCATGTAAGGCCCAATCTTATTCTAAATCACTGGTGCACTCTCAAGAAAGGTCTTTGTCTCACTCCAAGTCATCAGGTAAGTCAGTCAAAGCATAATCCCGCCACCCTTCCTGCCACCCTTGTGCAGAAAAGTGAGATGGACATCAGGATACCTCGCAGCCTCTGTCCCTGTCTCGCACCACAGAACTAATCTAGCATGAATTCCCAGGGCCATCAGTGATACCACGACAGATCCAGGCCATGCTGCAGATTGTTTGCACCTTTCGGATTCCCTGTGGCATGCCTCAAGGCCCCAAGATTTTGAAGAGAGCTTCAGTCAACTACCACCGGTGGACCCGACTCTGATGTCGACTGTGCCGCTCAACCACGTTCTGGGGTCTGCCTCAATTATGAGGCCTACGTCTGATTCAGCAACGCAGGCACCAAAGCTGCCGACATCAGAGGAAGATCCTATTGTCTTATCAGACTGAAGTGAACTCACCGCAACCTCAGCCAAAGTCGCGACCTCCTCAACCTCATCCTCAGACTCATTCATACTCAGAAGGTACGCTTTCTTTACAGAAATGCTTCTCAGACCCGTAAAACCATGATGATGACGAGTCCCTCTTATAAGAAGGAGAATTTATTTTTAAATCTTCAAGATGCCAGTGGTCTGGACACTTCTCCTGAAATTGGTCTCAACTCTCCACCTTGACCTTCCATGGAAGAATTGACATATTTTGCCATGGTTATCAGGAGGTCTGTGGAAGTCCTCACCCTCCAACTGCCCTCGGTGGAGGTCAAACCAAACTTCTTTACAGAAGTCTTGCTGCCGAGGCAGAATTCTTCAGAGCTATTGCTCCCTTTCAACCAGGCCCTCATGAACACCTTGACGGACACTTGGACAAAACCAGTATCTTGCTCCCCCGTCAACAGACGAATGGTGAGGTAAAATAGACCGGCTCCAGGGTTATCCAGTATTAGGGGTGTCTTTCATAGATTCACATGCCTGAATCATTCCCCGTCGTCGAGACGGGAGCCTCCGGTATATAGAAAAGTAATGTCCTATAGACATACATAAAGAAGAATAGGCCTAAGGGCCTCACCTTAGTAGCCTATCCTTGTCCTTATGCAAAAAGGACCAAACTCTTAGAGCCAGCCAATCAGCTATCACCTCCCTCTAGAACCTTCCTGGCAGGAGCCTCAGTCTCTCAGATTTTCTACCGCACGTTGTGCTAGGGAGTCTCCAACCTGAGTTCTCCTCAGGATCTCTTCAAAACCTACTTATTCACTGGTTAAAGTGAGTTCTTTCTCAAAATCTCGAACAGGGATAATTCAGACTCTTCTCCTTGCAGTAAGTGATTTCTTTCTTCAAAATTATAAAGGAATGTCTGAATCCCAGAAGAAAGCCCTTTTCAGGGCCTGCTCTTCATGTGGGAAGAAAAGGCTACATGTGGAGGACAAGCATGATCTGTGCTTATATTGCCTTTATCCTGACCACATCCCTAAAGACTGTAAGATATGTCGGTCTTTCCCGAACAAGACCTTGAGGGATAGAGAAGGTCGACTGCTAATTTGGTTGGACAGGCTTAAACAAAGGGATAATGTGGAGTCCTCAGAGGGAAGCTTTTCCATGACCTCAGAAGTCTCCCACAAGAGGCCAAGGGTGGAGTCCCCTGGCCCCTCAGACACTCCTCCTATGAAGGTACAAAAGAAATCTTCAGAGGCAAGATCGACAACATCTTCAGTGTCTGACAAAGGCTCTCATGCCTTTAAAAAGCCTACGCACTCATCCAGTAAGCTTGCGACATCTTCAACGCAAAAAAGAGTTATGACGCCACTTGCCGTCTCCACAACGACGACGACTGTGTCGACGACGACGGCGTCGTCTGTGTTAGCCTCGACGACGACCACTCCATCATCGTCGTCAGCGGGTAAACCTATTCCATCTATAATACTGCCGACCCCGTCGTCGACGAAGACCTCATTGACGACTAAATTGGGCCTGTCGACGACGACACCGTCGACGAAGAACCCATCGACGATGAAGATAGGCCCGTCGACGACGACAGCGTCGACGAGGAGTCCGCCGTCGGGAGAATCAACGTCGACGAGGAATGAATCGTCGACGAGCGCGTCGTCGACGAGCACATCGTCGACGAAGACATCGTCGACGAAGAAAGTCTCGTCTACGGAAACACCGACGACGAAGATCATGCCGTCGACGACGGCACCGTCGACGGGAGGATCGTTGACGGAATTAGACATTATTGAACCGTGGAAGAAGTCCAAACTGATAGAAATGTTGTCTTGGACCCTACCACCGTCGACAACACCAGGGATGACAGCGGGGGCTCCTGCTAAAGGTCCTGTGTCTGGCAGAGTGGCTAAAAAGCAGATAACGCCTGAAACGACGTCACCAAGCAAGGTGCAAAGCCATTTACCCACAGAGATTCTCCAGAGTCAAGAATCTGAAGAGGAACTTACAAATCAGGCTACTTCAATTTCGGACCTTCATGTGAAATGCCAAAGCACTGACGAAGAACAAGAGGAAATGGGCTACCAGGAACACTCTTTCCAAGCTCATGTTCGTACAGAGGTTACCCCGATGGTGTGCCTTCCTGCTTCCATTGTGGATGACCTTAAACACCTTATCCGGGACTACAAGCAGCGTTTCCCGGAAGCACCGTCAACTGAGACAGGGGGCCCAACGCCGGCTACAGATACACCAGCGGCAGCCCCAAGACAGACGCGGCCAACTTCTCAGACCTACCATGAGAAAGTTCCACCTCAGGTGGTAGATTCATCAGATGAGGAGGCTGAGGAAATGGAAGAGGGTGAAGTCCAAGAGGATCGGACGGATCAGGAAGAAGACGAGGAGTATGTGGCACCTTCCCCAGCTTCACCCCAACCGCGCCAGTCGGACTCACCGCCAGTGGACATTGGCGGTTTCCATAAAATAATGGAACGAGCAGCGAAGCGCTTTCATATGGAGATGGAATCGACTGAAACCGAGTGCTTCTTATATGACTTTAAGGAGCAAACAAGGAAGATCACGAAATCGATTCCAATTATAGACTTTCTCTGGGACCAGGGAAAGAAACTGATGATGACGCCGGCCTCTATACCTGCGGTGGTTCCACGCCTGGATAAGAAATACAAAGCTCCCACCAAGGCGGCAGCTTGCTTTAATGGTCACCCAAAACCAGATTCGGTTGTAACCCAGGCAGCCCAAAAGAATTCTCGCAACCCTTCCTCTCCCTTGTCAGCCCCACCGGACAAGGAAGGAAGGAAGTTGGACACCATCGGGAAAAGGTTTACAACGACGTCAGCCATGACAATCAAGGTGGCCAACTCCATAGCCCTGTTAGGGCGTTATAATCGCCAGCTTTGGGAAGATATAGTCCCTTATATAGCGGAACTGCCAGATACAGTTCAGGAGGAAGTCAAGGCACTGCTCTCGGAGGGTCAAACCTCGGCAGCTGAGATCATTGATTGTGCCATAGATGGAGCCATGACGGGCTTTCGTCAATTAGCTGGGGCAGCAGTCCTGCGCCGTCAGGGCTGGCTTAAGGCAACATCATTCAGGCAAGAAGTACAGACGAAGGTGCTGGACATGCCCTTCGACGGGCAACATCTTTTCGGAGCCAAAATTGATGAAGCGCTCCAGACAATCAAAAAAGACACTGATACGGCTAGAGCACTTGGTACTCTGCAAGCAAGAAACCAGTCCTTTCGGGGTAACAGATCCAGGGGCCAGTCCTCCTACAGGGGGTCCTTTCAAAATAGATCCTCATATTCCTATCAGAATAAATCACAATACCAACAGAAGCAGAAACAAGGTCGTCAAACTTCGTACGGAAGATCAAACTTCCGGGGAAAGAACCAGAGGAGGGGCACTGGCGGACGCCAGTGACCAATTACTCCAGCCAGTCCAGCAACAATATCCCTCATTAAAGATTGGAGGAAAATTTACCCATTTCCTAAAAAATTGGCATCTCATCACCACAGATCGATGGTTACTCCAGTTAATAAGATTCGGCCAGTCCCTGGAATTCACCACCATCCCACCTGCCACACCTCCCCGCAAACTTCCGCACAAACATCTACGACTACTGCTCCGAGAAATATCTGCAATGTTGAAGAAAGGAGCGATCGAGACAGTTTCATCGTCTCAAAGAGGGAGGGGATTCTATTCCCGCTTCTTTCTTATACGCAAGAAGGAGAAAAAGTGGAGGCCCATATTAGACCTCAGAGCCCTCAATTCTTTCCTAAAGAGTCAGTCGTTCAGGATGGTGACAATCCAAGAAATATTATGCATACTAGAAAAAGGAGATTTCATGACATCCTTAGATCTCCAGGATGCCTACTACCACATCCCGATACTCAAGGGGCACAGAAAATTCCTAAGGTTCGAAGTGGCAGGACACCACTACCAGTTCAGAGTCCTACCGTTTGTCCTCAAATCCGCACCGCGGATTTTCACGAAGTGCCTTTTGCCCTGTGGCAGCCTTTCTACGTCAAATGGGTCACCAGGTCTTCCCCTACCTTGACGACTGGCTGGTAAAAGCACCCTCAGCGGCAGGCGCGACCGAATCCTCCAACGCCTGCACCAATCTCTTTCTGCAACTAGGATTGACTCTCAATCTCGAGAAATCCTGCATGACCCCAACCAGAAGCATCTCCTTCCTTGGGGCGACCTTGAACACAGAATGCGCAAAAGCATTTCCTTCAAAGGAACGGAAACACAAGATCATATCTCTGGCCACGGCTGTGGCATCAAGAAAGTCCATAAAAGTTCGAACTTACAAATAACTCCTAGGCATGATGTCATCTTGTATACTCCTCATCCCGCACTGCAGACTCAGGATGCGCCCGTTGCAAGAAGCCCTCACATACCAATGGACTCAGAGTACAGGTTCTTTCGAAGACATAGTGAGGATAACACCACAAATGTCCAAGAACCTGCAATGGTGGATGAACCACAGGAATCTGTCCACCGGACTGCCATTCCTACTTCCGGCAGCGCCCTTGGTGATCACCACGGATGCATCCCTGGAAGGCTGGGGAGCTGTCCTCCAGGACCTCCAAATAAGCGGCAAATGGGCAGATCAGGAGAAGCAATTCCATATAAATCTTCTGGAACCGCAAGCTGTGTATCTGGCACTGAAGGCCTTTTTACCACGTATCCAGAACTCCCAGGTGCTCGTCAGAACGGACAACACCACGACGATGCACTATCTGAACAAACAGGGAGGAACGCGTTCGCTCACTCTATCACGCGAATCGCAGAAGATCGGGAACTGGCTTGTACTCCAGGGGATCACGCTCAAAGCGGACTATGTCCCGGGCAAGGACAATACCATCGCGGACGCCCTCAGCAGACAGCTGTCCCTCTCTCACGAATGGGAGCTCGACCAGAGTACGTTGGATCAAGTATTCTCAGAATGGGGAGTCCCAAGAATCGACCTGTTTGCCACCAGGGAGAACGCCAAATGCCCAAACTATGCAAGTTGGCGTCCCCAACCAAGGTCACTCGGAAATGCTCTTTCCATCTGTTGGTTCAGCGTATTTGCGTACGCTTTTCCACCTTTCCCGATGATTCCCAGGGTCCTCAGGAAGATGAAGGCAGAGCCTTGTACCCTGATCCTAATTGCCCCGTTCTGGCCGAGGCAGCACTGGTTCTCGGATCTTCAGCGCCTCTCCATCAGGACACCAATTCGTCTGAAGCAGCACCCGAACCTGCTGACGATGTCCAACAGACAGGTCCAACACCCAAACCTACAATCGCTCAGATTATCAGCCTGGCTCCTGAGCACAGAGAATTCTGTCATCTAGACATCCCGCAGGAATGCAGGGAAGTACTGGCAAAAGCAAGAGCGGACAGTACCAACAGAACGTACTCTCTAAAGTGGAAACGATTCTGCATATGGTGTGTAGAGAACGGACTGTCACCTCTCCATGTTACACCTGAACAGATATTGCCATATCTTCTGCACTTGGCACAGTCAGGATTGGCGCATGCATCTATAAAGGTGCATTTAGCATCAATTTCACGATTCACCAGGTCTTACAAGGCTCCGTCGCTTTGGTCCAGTAGACTTATCAAGCAGTTCCTAAAAGGACTATATAGATCCTTCCCAAGACCTAGAAGGGTCCCACCTACATGGCACCTCAATTTGGTCCTCACCCAACTCATGAAGCACCCTTTTGAGCCCATTCATCAGGCGCCCATCAAGTACATCTCATGGAAGGTAGCTCTGCTGCTCGCTCTAACATCTGCCAGGAGAGTCAGCGAGTTACAGGCTCTATCCATTCAGGAACCATTCATGCAGTTTAAACAAGACAGAGTGGTGCTGAGGACAAATCCCAAGTTCATACTGAAAGTGCCTTCAGACTTTCACCTTAATGAACCGGTGGTTCTACGTTCCTTCTTTGCAAACCCTACCACTGCAGCAGAAAGAACGCTACACTCCTTGGACCTCAAAAGGTGTATAAAGTTTTACCTAGACAAGACAAAGAGCTTCAGGAAGTCGTCACAGCTATTTGTGGCCTACAGTAGACCAAGGATGGGTCTGCCTCTAACGAAACAGAGCATCTCCAGGTGGATCTCTTCAGCGATAGCATTCTGCCATGAGAAGGCCGGACGGCCGTTGAATGCTACTGTTCAAGCGCATTCCACCAGAGCAATGTCCACATCAGCAGCGCTGTTCGCTGGAGTGCCGATTCTGGACATATGCAGAGCAGCGACATGGAAGTCACCGCACACATTCTCCAGACACTACTGCCTGGATGCTGAGCTTATGCAGGATGCTGCAGTGGGCCAGGCGGTGCTTCGACATCTATTCCAGTGAGGTGAGCCTTCCAACATCCCGCCATCCTGGTATGCACATCTCTTACTATTATGTTATGTTGATGTATGCTAATGTTCACAGTCGCATGATAATGGGTGTATTATCTAACTGATTATATAGCATGATTACATCAGAAATATGCATAATATATTGCTGACTACTCTGATTCAGGCATGTGAATCTATGAAAGACACCCCTAATACTGGATAAGAAACGCGTTACTTACCTGTAACAGCAGTTATCCAGTGTTGGTGTCTTTCATAGATTCACATGCAACCCTCCCGCCTCCCCGGGAAGGACTCACGTTCTCTCTAACTATATTACGCCTACCTAGCTTGGTGCGTACGAAAATCTGAGAGACTGAGGCTCCTGCCAGGAAGGTTCTAGAGGGAGGTGATAGCTGATTGGCTGGCTCTAAGAGTTTGGTCCTTTTTGCATAAGGACAAGGATAGGCTACTAAGGTGAGGCCCTTAGGGCTATTATTCTTCTTTATGTATGTCTATAGGACATTACTTTTCTATATACCGGAGGCTCCCGTCTCGACAACGGGGAATGATTCAGGCATGTGAATCAATGAAAGACACCAACACTGGATAACTGCCGTTACAGGTAAGTAACGCGTTTCTTCCATCTTTCCTCCTCCAGCATCTCACACCAGAGAGTCTTGTAGTACTAGCATCTACAAACCGGTTGAATCCTAACTTGTTCCCAACCACACCTCCAGAGAATCCAAATGCATGGAGGCAGTTAGGAAAAATATATTTTCCTCTAACAGCCTTGCCCTCAGATCCTTCATCTCAATTTGCCTCCTGGTACTACTCGCACGTGTTGTAGGACCTAGTGAGTGAGATCTTGCCTGTAGTCCCTGATGACCTCATGCAATTTGGCACAGATAATGCAGGATGGCCAAGACGCTGTGAAGCATGTCTTCCTGTCAGCCCCTTTAGTTTTCCCTTTGGAGCACATTGTTGCCCTGTTGGAGAAAGGATAAGTTATTACCTCCACAGGTTGCAAAATATCACATCATACAGATGGGTGCTTAAAGTCATCCAGGATTACTACATCCTACCTTTCCTTTCCACCCCTCCACACGTCACCTACACAACAACCACTTGTCCGTCTTTTGGAAGGAAGGAAAGAAATTCAGGCCCTCTTGGACAAGGGAGCCATAAAGAGGGTGCTGGTATCAAAAATCGGTCCTGTTGCTTCTCCCTTTACTTTCTGGCACCCGAAAGGATAGAGAATTATGTATTATTTTAGATAATCACTCTCTGAACTGCCATTGGTTCAGGGGACTGGATGGTGACTCTGGACCTGCAGGGCGCCTATTTTCACATTCCCTTCCAGCAGTCTCACTGCTGTTTCAGGTTGGCTATGAGCACTTTGGCCTCATCAGTGCCCCAGTGATGGTGGTGGTTGCTGCTCATCTTTAGAGGTTGGGAATAACAGTCTTGCCATACCTCTTTGACTGGTTTCTGAAGGCATGCTTGCCTCAATCTGTCATGGATCACCTCTAGATGACAACCAAACTGTTAATATCCCTAGGATTCTCCATCCCTGTTGTGAAGCTCCCTTTTATACGCTGATGCTCTAAGACTTCTACCGTCTCAAAGAGTCCAGGACATTATGTATATAATCCCCAGTTTCCAACTTTTGGCCAGGGTCTCAGTGGGAGAGGCAATGAGACTTGTTGGCTTCATAGATCCTGCTAATGGACCACGCCAGGTAGCACATGCAGGTTCTTCAGTGGTATCTGAAGTCTCAGTGGGCTCAACACCAGGGAAGCCTTTCAGATTCCATCCATGGGTCAGAGGAGACTACTACAGACCTTGAATGATGGCTGCTGAACCACAGTTGTACCTGTGGCAGACACCTCTCCCTACCACACCCAAAACTAGCGGGTATGACAGATGCATCATTGCTGGGAGTCGGCAGTCATCTGGAAGAGGTGAAGAAGAGAGGACTTTGATCTCCAGAGGAGATTATCAGTCTGTTGGAGTTGCGGACGATTCACTTGCCACTAAATGCTTTCCTTCTAGCCATAGAGGGAAATTTGTGCAGGTCCTCATGGACAACACCACTGCCATGCAATACTGCAACAAGCAGGGCATTGTGGGGTCGTGGGTCCTATTCCACGAGTCTCTATCCCTATGACTGGATCTTTTTGCCACCACTGAAAAGGCACAATGTACAAACTTTTGCGTGTTGAAGTTCCCAAGGTAGTTCTCCCTTGGAGTTGCCTTTCTGCGGGAATGGAGCTTGGCACACCTGTTTACCTTCCCACCTCAACATCTCCTCCTCGAAATTCGGACGATTCCGGAACAACCAGGCCCAAGTCTTCCTAGTAGCTCCAGATTGGGCCAGGAGAGCATGGCAACCAGAAATTTTGGCCATGAGAATCTGTCCTCCTATTTTGCTGCCACTCCCGTAGGACCTTCTGTCGGAGCAGCAAGGCAGGCTCTTACACTCAGCGCTTCTCAGCTTACACCTCCGTGCTTGAAGTAGAAGTGGCAACATTTAACTCCCCTTGATCTTTATCCCAAGGTAGTGAGTGTAATTTTAGCAGCAAGGCGTCCATCCACCAAAAGTATCTATGCTGGACGCTCAGACAAGTTTTCTGTTGTTCTTGGCATATCTAACCCTTACAAGCCCAGTTGTCAGATGTTTTACTTTTTCCCTTCATTAGCCCAGCAAGACCTTGCTGTGACTTATGTTAAAGGCTACTCGTCGTCCATCCCTTCTTTTTAAGATTGCCTGATCAGCCATCTCTGTTTAAATCACCTATTGTGATGGGTTCCTAATAGGGCTGCCCCACATATCTGATAGACATCTAGCCACAGATTCCATAACTTTTGAATTCTCACCAGGCACCAGTCTGGATCTAGAAATTTTTCAGCAGTACCTCTGCGCGTCGGGGATCTGGGTCGAACTGCTCCGTGATGACGTCAACTCCGGTCATGATGTCAGTGGAGCCATATAAGTCACCTCCGGCACGCAGACGTCAGTTTTTTCTTTTCCGCGCTGTAAGCAGATCTGAAGAAGCGGTTCCTTGGGTCGATTTTTGGCCTGCCTTGAAACTTTGTGTCGGTAGAACAGTGTGCCTTGGTCTAATGTCCACAGGTTTCAATCCTTGTGGCTCTTGTAGCCAACATATGTCAGTGACGGACCAGCACACAATTTGTATGTGGTGTCTAGGCAAGCACCATGATACAGAGGATTGGGGTTCCTGCCAGAAACTAAAGCTGAAGTCGTTAAAAAAGCAGCGTTTGAATTTGATGGCGGTGTCCGTGTCGCGTTCCTCCGAGGCTTCTCGGTCTTCATCATTTTGGGAATAGTATTTGCAGGGTCGATCTAGAAGCTGCAGGTGTTTTGGAAGATGTCGTTCTCCTGGAAGTCAAAAGGTAAGCAGGAGAAGTTGCAGCATTCTAAGACTTCACTACGAGGAGACTCAGTCTCTCATTGCTCCTCCCGTTCGACGGTTGATGTGAGAAGTTGGCCTGATATATAATGTTCACTATTCTAGTGAACACTTTGTATCAGTCCAAACAACCCTTATTGATGTTTGGTTGTAAGTCAACCTGATAGACCAGCTATCCTAGTAGCATGGACACGTGCAGTCTTTAGGCTAAACTCTAGAGGGCGTGTTAAGCCAGCTGTTTTACCATCACATTTACCCCTTGAACACCAAGTGAAAGGACACCACACAAGTTTATTATGAAAAATAAAGTATATTTATTTATAACAAGACTACCCTGGCTCTTTATGAGACAGGGAGCTAAGCACACAACAAAACTCTTAAAGAAATACTTAAAGTCGCACAATTTACACAAATGCCCGAGGGGCACGAAAAACCATATACTACAAAAGTGGAATGCGAATTACTAGCAGGTAAGTAACTATTCTCATAGGCTTTAGGATCGCTAGGACTGGACTACTGAACCTTTAGATTACGAGCAGGAGGCCTAGGGACGTCGTGTGCAGAGTGGGAACTCTCACGCGTAAGGCGGGAAAAAGTCTATGGAGGCTAGTAAAAGCAAAGTTAGTGTTCTCGGGCGAACCCGACTAGGTAGAGCTGAAACGACAAAGGATCCTGACACTTAGATAGTTAAGCTATGCTGGAGCACCGAAATGCTTAGGTTACCTAGCCCAGGGGCTGCGGCTGCATAGGTCTGAAAAGACGTCGGGAATCCTCGTTGCAGTCTATGGAGCCTGAAAGAAGAAGTTGCTGGCAGGCGACCAGTGAAGATGTTCGATGTGATCCAAGCCTGGATCGATGAAGATGAAGACCTGTAAGCAGAGGGGACCAAGTTCTGAATCACTAGCCAGTGATTAGGTGGGCACCAGAGTGGCACCGGACGAAGTCACCTCCACCAGGTGAGTGGGCGACGCTGGGCTCTGCAGTCTCTCGGACCAGGAGGCGTTGTCGGCGACCAGGATGGAGGTGCGAGCTGTCCCACGGTGGTATCTGCTGTCGACGTCGCTGGACCCAGGATTGGGGCAACAACTCTTGGCAAATGCAAGCCCACGCGGTGGACTCAAAATGGCGTCTGGAGTGGACCAGGAGGGTCCGGGGTGCAAGGGCCAGTCTGGAGCAACCAGACCAGCGGTGTTGTCGTCGTAGTTCGTCGTCAAAAGGGCCACTAGCCAACGGGCAAGTGACCTGGGCAACGCGGTGAGCAGCAAAGAGCAGAAGGGCCCCACGCAGATCTCGTGGATGCAAGGGGGCTGTACTTCGGTGCTGGAGCTGCTCAGGGTTGGGGCTTCTCGGGCCCCAAAGCACTTGGGCGAGGGTCACTCGGTGGTCGTGCTGGGCAAGCGTCGTGCAGTCTTGAAGATGGCCGGTCCCTCGAGGTCTCGTCACACCCACGATTCTCAGCTGGGCTGATGATGCAGGTAGAGGTCAGAGGTGCCAGGGAAACCGGTTCTCGTCGAGCTGGGCAGTCTTGATCCGGAGGAGAGACTTACAGCAGACCGCGATGCTTGGATGGTGCCTGCTGCTGCAGGGTGACTACTCCTTAGTCACAAGGGAGAAATCTTGAGAAGAGTCTTGAGTTCCTTTCGTGGAAAGTCGGTTCAGGATTCAAAGATGATCTGATTTGGAAGGGGGCCTGCTCCTACCTTTATCCTGGGAAAGGGGGCTGGCACGCGACTAAGTCCTGCCCTATGGGTGGGACTAGGAGGGGGGTGGTTACACCCCTCTCCTTTGCCGGGCTTTTCCCCAGATCAGGGGCTGGAGTGCCCCTGGAACTGGTTCAAGCCGGCCTATGCATAGTGAGCACCGGGGTGCCACTTGCAGTCACCTTCCTCTAAAGCCCTGCCTACCTGGGATACACAAAATCCTGTCTGGGATGGTGCTGGCACCGCCCCTGACAGGAAACCCTTTGTCCAGGCCTCCGTTGCTGGAAGGACTCCCAGCAGCAGGAGGGCAGACTTGTGTCTCGGTGGCAGCATCCATTTTGTGGAGCTGAGGCTTGAGTTAACTTTAACCGGGGTTACAGCAACATACATGTCGTGTCCCTCTAGAAGGGTGGAATGCTAACCCCGTCGCCAGAATTGGCGAGGGGTCAGTATTCCAATTCGTATGACACCTTACTCGACATGTTTTGATAATGTTATACCAAAGTTAGCATTTGACCGCGAGGTACATAATGCACTTAAGAGTATATGGTATAGCGTTATCATGGAACAGCTATTAGGACTTGGTTCCGCAAGCTGCAAACGGGCTCAGCTCATGCCAGAGCACCATTTCACATTATTCCAAGCACTCTGCCTCCAGGATTGTTAAGGCCTGCCATAGGAGTGACTGATAGGAATACATGTGTCCATTTTAGGGTTAGACATGGGAATACTATATCTAAAGCAAAGGGTGTGTACACCACCTTGACCCAGCTGTCAAGCAGCCAGTTGTGTCACTTTTGGATGGCCAGCCAGGGGTGGCATAATACATGCTTCAGCCCCTGGTAGGCCCTGGGTACACCTATGCCCTGGATACCTAAGGTACACTGTATAAGGTGACTCAGTATCCAATTGGATATGTACCTAGGGTACATGGAATCCATTTTAACAGAGAGAGCAGTGGGCCTGGGGTCCTGAATAGCAGGGCCTCAGGTCAACTAAGTCAGAAAACCAGCAAAACACCAGGCAAAAAGTTGGGGGCAACCATAGTCAGGGATCTACCTTCCTACAGTTGAGGATGGCCATACACGACTCCGCATCGCGTCTCCCTGAGTTTATACGGGCCGAGGCGTCGATGGCTCGGATGAGGGAATATTATATTTCCTTGAACCTCATCTTTGGTACCCCACCTCCCGCTGGAGCTCCTTTAGAGTCTAAGGAGGTGAGTGGGGTGCCGTTGTAGGTTTGCCATCGGTGACGGTTGAGCCATTGGACTCGAGGGGTCGTGCCGGTCGACGTCAGCTGGCTTAGCTTTTGCGCAGGTTCACAGTCCATCGGGGTCTCGACCTACTTCACCGGACTTCGATCAGCCGACTCAGAAACTGACGTCAGTCGAAGTTGCTTCTCCTCTTCCGTGTAGGCATCGTATGACGTTGGATGTGGAGTCGACTATTCAGACTGGAGAACATGCAGGTTTTGGTTCCTTCTCAGGAAAACGTTGTGGAAAGACAGCCTGTGTCGATTGAGACGGGGTCCTTTCAGCCCATTTCTGACATTAATGTGCCTCAGATGGAGAAGAACTGGTTGACTGCTCTGGGATAGGCTAGTGGTCTGGATTAATCCCCAGCTTAAGTGTTGCTTTCTCTCCCTGGCCTTTCTACAGAGGCAAGTTCCTACTTTGCAGGCATGCTAACAAAAGTGGCTACAGTTTTAAACTTCTCACTTCCTACGGTGCCACTGTCCATAGACCCTTTGATTGAGGTCCTTTTTCACCGATAGACAGGGGAAGAACCTGTTCTTCCATTTGGGGAGGCCCTTTCGATATTTTATTATGTACTTGGGCCAAGCCTAAATCGGGGGCCTCAGTGGACCGAGATATTGCAAGTAGACACCTGCCTGCACCTGGGGACCCAGTTTGTCTTCATAGATACCCATCCACCTATAGCTTTTTGACTCAGGTTGCGTCTTCTTCACAGGATGTAGATTCTGTTCCTAAAACTCAAGTGGGTAAGGAGTCGAAGAGTTGTGATGCATGTATCTGAAAGAGACACGTTAGTGATAGATTCCTTACCTTAGAATATCCCCAGGCGTTAGACTGGATCCGGCAATTTTTCGCGTAGCAGTACCCTTGCGCGTCGGTAGGCGTCGTCTGCGGCTCTACGTGCGTCGTGGGCGCCGTGATGACGTCGTCGGAGTACTTAGACGCCGCCTCCGCGTGCTGACGTCAGTTCTTCTTTTTTCGGCGCCAGCAGTGCAGATCCGGAAAAAGTGGTACCTTAGTTACTTTTTGACTAAACTTTTTTGATCTTTTGATCATCCTTTTTTGAAGTCTTCGACTCCGAACCGTGCCGGTAGGGATGCCAGGTTTCAACCCCTGTGAGGATTGCAACCGACTGATGTCGGTCACCGACCCTCACCATCTGTGTCTCCACTGCCTCGGCGTCGATCACGACGACAAGACCTGCTCCGACTGTCGGGCCCTGACTTCGAAGGCTAGGCGGGAGCGGTCCCGTAAGCGGCTCGAACTCCGGCAGTCGGCCCCGCGCCGAGAACGGTCCCGGTCCGGACGGAGGTCGAGGGACCGGTCGCGGGAGAGGAGCCATCGGAGCTCCGGGAGTCGACATCACTCCTCCGGGAGTCGACATCACTCCTCCGGGTCGAAGTCGTCAGGTAAGCACAAGAAGTCGAAGAGACGTCATCGCTCTTCCGACTCCCCACGACTCTCGCGCGACACGGCCGGGGGTTCTGGTGACACTGCCCACGCGGCTCGGTCGGAGTCACAGGCGCCGCGTCCGGCCTCATACCCTCCGGTCCCTGGGCCTAACGCGGCGCCGGAGGAGATCGAGCGGTTCCTCATGGCCATGAGGTCCCTCTCTCCTCCGACGGGCTCCGCGGCGCCTTCGGGCCCAGTAGACCCGTCTGGGGGGCCTAGCGGGTCGGGGGCTTCGGTCCCGACGCCGTCGGGTGCTTCGGCTCCGACGCGGCCGGCGCCTTCGGGCCAGGCGCCGCAGGGCCCCGCTGGATCCGGGTCGCCGCCGGTGGATTTAACAACCTCCCCGGCGCCGACCCCTCAGGTGTCACCCCTGGCGCCGTCGTCGCCGTTCGGAGAGTTTACTTTCCATGAACCGGCCCCATCATTTTCTAACCCTGAGTACCAGGAGATGGGTGATGAGGAGTATTGGGAGGGGTCTGAGGACCCTCTGACACGTGAGTGTCAGTCCCAGGAGGACTGGACAGGTGACCTTGGGGATGCCAGTGGTCTGGACACTTCGCCGGACACTGGCTTTGTCTCACCTCCTACCGTGGCTACGGAGGAGGGGGCAACCTATAGTGTGGTGTTGAATAGGGCAGCCAAGGCCTTGGGCCTTGAGCTCCCCGTCGCGGCCGTGAGGACTAACCTCCTCACTGAGGTCCTTAAGCCGCAGTCCTGCTCAGCCGAGCCTCTGCTGCCGTTTAACGAGGACTTGACCGATGTTCTTTTGGGCACTTGGTCCAAGCCCGCTACAGGTTCGCCTGTAGATAGGAACGTGGCCAGATGCCACCGCCCGGCCCTGGGCGACCCTTGTTTCCTGTCCACCCACCTCTGAGAGCCTGGTGATCCAGTCCTTCCAATTCCCAGACCGCATTCCCGTCTGCACCGCCGGACAGGGAATCCAAGAGGTACGAGCAATGCGGCAAGAAGGTATTCTCCTCCCTGAGTCTGGGACTGCGGTCTTCAAACACCGCCTGCCTCTTGGACCGTTACACCCACTCTATGTGGGACACGGTCGCGGACGTGCTGCCAGAATGCCCGTTGGAGGTATGGGCTAAACTCGGCCAAGCCCTTGTGGAAGGCCGAGATGCGGCACATTATTCGATCCGGTGTGGACTGGATACCACCGACTCTCTGGGCAGAGCGATGGCAACAATGGTGGCGATTCGTCGCCACGCCTGGTTGAGGTCCGCCAACTTCTCGGCTGATGTCCAGAATACACTCATGGACATGCCGTTTGATGGGCGTCGCCTTTTTGGCGACAAGGCAGACCATGCGCTTGAGCGCTTTAAGGACTCCAGGGCTACGGCCAAGTCCTTGGGCCTCTCGGCTCCGCGCCAGCAATCGGCTGCCTTTCACTCCTTTCATGGCCACGGAAGGGGTGTACCCACACGTGCTGCCAGCCACGCTCCGCAGGGTAATACCCAATGCGGTGGCGGCCGTGGGAACCGCTGTGGTGGCGGTCGGGGACAACGGCGAGGTCAGTCCACACCTTCCCCCGCAGCATCTGCCTCAAAACCCACCTTGTCCGTGCTTTCATGCCCATGTGACGCCAGTGGGTGGCAGGGTTCGCCATCACCTCTTCCACTGGCGTACTCTCACGTCGGATAGGTGGGTGCTGCAAATCGTCCGAAGGGGCTACTACCTCCCCTTCGAGGCGACCCCTCCAGCCATGCCACCGCAGTACCACCGAATATATGGGGATCATTTGCGGCTTCTGCAGGAGGAAGTTACGGCCCTCTTGGCCAAGGGGGCCATCGAGCGCGTTCCTGGGCCAGAAGTAGGGTGTGGTTGCTACTCCCACTACTTTCTGGTATTTGTATTTGTATTTGTATTTGTATTTATTTTACTTGTAAAGCGCTAACATTCATCCTGAAAGGACATCACGGCGCTGAGAAAGAATTGCAAGTGACTTGATGACAGCAGTAATTGGAAATTATTGATCTGGCCTGGGAAAAAGGAATGTTTTTAGTTGTTTCCTAAATGAAAGGAAGCAGTCAGTAGTTCTGAGTTTAGGAGGTAACTCGTTCCACTTTGTTGCGGCAATGTGAGAGAAGGCCCTCTCTCCCATCCTGACAGTCCGAGCTCGGGTGATAGATGCTCTTCCTGAGGTCATAGATCGTAGGTTTCTAGAGGGTTTGTGGAATCTAATCCTGTCATGTAGGATGATGGGGCCTGTATCGTGAAGGACTTTGTGAGAAATACACAACAGTTTAAAAGTGGCTCGCTGTCTCATTGGGAGCCAGTGGAGCTCACGCATGCATTTTTTTGCTGAGTCGTATTTCCTTTTATTACAGATGGCTTTGGCAGCGGCATTCTGAACCAACTGCAATTTGGAAAATAGGTAGTCTGCCATTCCCACAAACAGTGAATTACCGTAGTCCAACCTGCTCATCAGTAGAGCTTGGACTAATGTTTTCCTGCAATCTGTCGGAACCCAAGGAAATAGACGTCTAAGCATCTTCAAGAGGCCGAAACCTCTGCCGCAAACTATGGAAACATGAGATTTCATGGATAAATCTTTATCCAGTGTTATTCCTAAATTTTTAGCTTTTATAGTTGGGTTAGGAGGCAAGCCCAAATCACTAGGCCACCAACTGTTGTCCCAGACATGTGTGCTTCTGCCGAACAGTAGAATTTCAGATTTGTCAGCATTAAGTCTAAGACAATGGTCCTGCATCCAAGTTGCCAGTTCAGTTAGGCAGTTCGTCAATCTAGTTTTGGAGTCATCATTTTCATCAATGGTAACCATCAGCTGGGTGTCATCCGCATAGGAGCACATTTCGACACCCCACTTTTTGCCGATGGTTGCCAACGAGGAGACGAACACGTTGAACAAAGTTGGGCTCAACGATGCCCCCTGAGGAACTCCGTATTTTATAGGTCGTGGGGGGGATGTATAATCACCCAGGCGAACTGATTGGGTGCGATCCGCTAGGAACGATTGTAGCCATCCAAGTGCTTTATCTTGAATTCCTTTCTCTGCCAAAGTATTCAATAGTTGATGGTGGGGTACGGTATCGAAAGCCGCTGATAAATCAAGGAGTATCAGAACGACTGTACTACCTTGATCTACCTTGGTTCTAATACTGTCTGTCACCGCCAAGAGAGTGGTTTCGGTGCTGTTATTTGTCCGAAACCCTGTCTGTGATGCGTCCAGCAGACCATTAACTTCCAGAAATGTGGAGAGTCGTCTGTTGACCAATTTTTCCAGGACCTTTGATAAGTAAGGTAACTGGGATATTGGTCTGTAATTGGCCGGATTGTTCACATCTGCCCCGGCCTTCTTTACTAAAGGGGTGACTAGGGCCTGTTTCCATGATGTTGGGAATTCGGCAGAACTGAGGGAGAGATTAAATACTCTGGTAACTACTGGACATATTACAGGGGTAAGCTGGGAGAAAATGTGATGTGGACATGGGTCAAGTGAAGAACCAGACTTGACCTCTAGCATGGCCTTTTCTACTTCCTCTTCTGAAAAAGGACCAAAAGTGTGACAGACAGTATGTGCAGCAGTTGGTATATATTGGTCAATTTTTTCCATCTTTGGTTTTGGAAAAGAGGCATAGATGGTATCAATTTTTTCACAAAAAAAATCATTGAGCTTATTACAATTCTCTTGTGAGGGAGTGAGGTGTGCGGAGAGATTAGTTGGGCTGCATAATTCTCTTACAATTTAAAAAAGTTCTTTTGATGAATTTTTATTCTCGGACACTCTGCGTGTGAAATAGTCCTTTTTTGCCTTTCTAATCGCTCTGTGATAGAGTGCTTGAGCTTTCCTAAAACTATCTTTGGTCTCATCTGTCTTAAATACTCTCCATTTGTGCTCGAGGGAGGTGCAGTTTCTTTTTAAAAGTTTAAGCTCAGGTCCGTACCATCTCTCTGATTTTTTGTTGCCTGGTTTGTGACGAGATTGGATGGTCGAACAGTGTTCAAGAGCATTTTTAATATTATTGTGAAGAAGGTCTATTTCCTCCTGGATATTGGTACTTGTACAGGAGGGATGTAAAAAATGATTACTGAATTTATCAAGTGTGAAGGACTTCCAGTTTCTTGTGTTTGCTGTAAATGCACTATGTTTTGTAGTCTGGGGGGTGGGGAGATTAATGCGGAAGGTGATCATATAGTGGTCGGTCCATACCAATGGGATTAAAGGGTCGATGTCAATAGATTCGATATTAGAAAATATCAAATCTAATGTATGCCCTGCATTGTGTGTTGGTTGATGGACTCTCTGAGATAACTGCAGGATGGACATATCTTCCACTAATAGATTCGTCAAGGAGCTACTGTTGTTATCCAGATGTATATTAAAATCTCCAAGAAGGAGGATGTTCTTGTTCTTCAAACAGACAGGCATGATCTGTGTGAGTAACTGTGAACTAAAATTTAATGTACAGCCCGGAGGATTATAAATTAAAATGCCTCCAAATAGCACACTGGTGTTTATGGACACCGTAAATGCCAGAGCGTCATAATTTCCAACCGGTGCAATACTTTCTTGTCTGCATGAGAGATAGTCTCTAAACAGTAGAGCTACACCGCCACCCCTTTTCTTAGCTCTGTTAACATTCAGTATCTTATAGTCCGGGGGAAGGGCTATGACTATGTCTGGGATATTGTGGTCATCTAGCCATGTCTCAGATAAACACACTAAATCTGGTTGTTGTTCATTAAGAAGGTCCCAGATATACGTGGAATGTTTAGGTAGTGATCTTACATTCATATAGATGCATTTTAAAGGAGATGTGGATAGATGTAATGTCACAGGGTTCAGTGTAGGGGTACATTCCCATCTACAGTTGTAACAGCTAAAAGGGCCATAGGTATCCATAGGACCCATGTGAGCACAGTCGTGTGTATTTGTGATCGTCTTACCAGACAAATATAGCAGTTCGCGGCTTGTATAAGTAAAAGTTCCACTTGATTCTGGGGCCTCGCTGATAGTTTGGGCAGGGGTCGTGGCCCCTGGCCGCGGACGGGCGCAGACGGGCTTGGCTTAGGCGCGGCTTCGGCGCGCATCCGGCGCGCCCGCTGCGCCAGCCTGCTGCGCCGTCTGGCCGGAATACACATTTTATAGTGTGTGAGGAGGGTGGGAGGGCAGCGCAACTAGAGCGCAGCCCCAGCCCCAGCCCTACCTAAGATGGCGCCCACCTCGGCAAACAGCAATTCCCAAAAGACGGCTGGGCGAGGCAGGGCAAAGGAAGTCAAGCGTGGAAGAAGGTGTCAGTGTACCTACATCAATTCCCCAGCTAAAATCACTATTTAGATCCCCCCAATTTAAAATGTTATAAAAACGCTATTTCGCCGTTTTTCCCCGTTTTTCACACCCAAAATCGTCAATACATCTGCCAAAAATAAAATCACTCGCAGCCCTAGTGTCTCTCACTAGGGAGAGCTCTGAAAGGCAGCGAGGGCTTGAAAATACCGGCTCTAAATAGCCTGGGAGGGCGGGAGGGCAGCACGACTAGAGCGCAGCCCCAGCCCCAGCCCTACCTAAGATGGCGCCCACCTCGGCAAACAGCAATTCCCAAAAGACGGCTGGGCGAGGCAGGGCAAAGGAAGTCAAGCGTGGAAGAAGGTGTCAGTGTACCTACATCAATTCCCCAGCTAAAATCACTATTTAGATCCCCCCAATTTAAAATGTTATAAAAACGCTATTTCGCCGTTTTTCCCCGTTTTTCACACCCAAAATCGTCAATACATCTGCCAAAAATAAAATCACTCGCAGCCCTAGTGTCTCTCACTAGGGAGAGCTCTGAAAGGCCCCAAGAAGGGCAAAGGGGGCCTATGCCCTATCTTGGACCTAAGAAACGTCAACGGCTTCCTCCGGAAGGAGACGTTCAAAATGCTGACACTGGCTCAGGTCTTAGCTGCCCTGGACCCAGGAGACTGGATGGTAGCGTTGGACTTGCAGGACGCTTATTTCCACATCCCCGTCCTGCCGGCCCACCGGCGCTACCTGCGGTTTACGGTGGTCGCAGCTCATCTGCGCAGGTTAGGGGTTTCAGTCTTCCCCTACCTCGACGACTGGTTGTTGAAGGCGGGCTCGCCCCGAACAGTCGTCAACCACCTCCAGACAACGGCAGACCTCCTGCACCAGCTGGGGTTCTCCCTCAATGTGCCGAAGTCACACCTGTGCCCCTCTCAGAAGCTCCTCTTCATCGGAGCGGTTCTGGGCTCAGCGCAGTTTCGGGTTTATCCTCCCGAACAGCGGGTCCGGGATATTCAGGCTCTGATTCCACTCTTTCAGCCTTTATCCCGGGTCTCGGTCAGGTTGACGCTGAGGCTTCTGGGGCTGATGGCCTCCTGCATCCTACTGGTGCATCAAGCTAGTTGGCGGATGCGGGCTCTGCAGTGGGACCTGAAGTTTCAGTGGGCCCAGCATCGGGGCAACCTGTCCGACCACGTCCTGATCTCGGAGGGCACTGCGAGACAACTGCAGTGGTGGCTCACGGACCGCGATTGGGTCAGCGGCAGATCCCTCTCCCTTCCCCAACCGGAGCACGTAGTTGTGACGGATGCGTCCCTCCAGGGCTGGGGAGGCCACATGGGAGAGGCGGAGATCATAGGCATCTGGTCTCCGGCGGAGGTCCGTCTCCACATCAACCTTTTGGAGTTGCGGGCGATTCGTCTAGCACTGAAAGCATTTCTCCCCTCTGTCCGGGGGAGTGTAGTGCAGGTGTTCACGGACAACACCACGCCATGTGGTACTGCAACAGGGCGGGGTGGGGTCGTGGACCCTTTGCCAGGAGGCTCTGCGCCTCTGGCAGTGGCTGGAACGCCAGGGCGTGACCCTGGTGGCTCAACACCTGGCAGGTTCTCTGAACTCCAGGGCGGACGAGCTCAGCCGTCGGTGCATGATGGATCACGAATGGCGTCCGAACTCGGACGTGGCGTAAGGCCTCTTTCAGCGATGGGGAGAGCCTTGGTTAGATCTATTCGCCACCGAAGAGAACGCGCAATGTCATCAGTTCTGCGCGTTGGAATTTCCAAGGCGGCACTCGCTCGGAGACGCTTTTCGTCGCGAGTGGGGTTGCGATCTATTGTACGCCTTTCCGCCTAAACCACTTCTGCCCAGAGTGCTGAAGAAGATCAAGCGCGACCGGGCACAAGTCATCCTTGTGTCCCCGAACTGGGCACGAAGGTACTGGTATCCAGAGCTACTCAGTATGTCAGTCAATCCCCCGGTTCGTCTGCCTCTTCAGGAGGACCTTCTGTCGCAGCAGCAGGGGATGGTCCTCCACCCGAACCTGTCCAGTCTCCACCTACATGCGTGGAGATTGCGCGGCAGAAGTTGAGGCCATTTGACTTGCCTCCTGAAGTCTGTGATATCATTCTGGCAGCCAGGCGTCCCTCCACAAAAAGGATATACGCCTGCAGGTTGAACAAATTTGTGGCATGGCGCACAGCAAAGGCTGTGGATCCACTCTCTGCCCCTCTTTCAGAGGTTCTCCTCTTTCTTCTTTCTCTTGCCCAGCAGGACTCTGCTCTCGGCACTATCAAGGGCAATCTCTCGGCCATTTCAGCCTTCTTGAGGCTTCCTGATCAGCCTTCTCTTTTCGAGTACCCTGTTGTAAATAGGTTCTTAAAAGGCATCATGCACATGTTCCCTCCTGTTCCTTTCGTGATGCCTCAGTGGGACTTGAACCTAGTTCTTACTTATCTGATGTGCGCTCCCTTTGAGCCACTTCATAATTGCCCTCTTCGTCTTCTGACTCTCAAAACTGCTTTCCTGGTTGCCATCACCTCTGCCAGAAGAATGAGTGAGCTCCAGGCTCTTTCCTCTAAGCCTCCTTTCCTCTCCGTCCATCCGGACAAGGTTGTTCTGAGGACTCATCTTTTTTTTCTGCCCAAGGTTGTTACTGCCTTTCACATCGGCCAGTCCATTACCTTGCCCACCTTCTTTCCGCCTCCGCATCCCTCGAAAGAGGAAGAGAGTCTCCACCATGAGGACCCAAAACGTGTGCTCTCCTTTTACCTCAACCGCACACAACAGTTCCGGGTGGACAAACAACTCTTTGTTGGCTACGTGGGCGCTAAGAAGGGACGGGCGTTGCACACGCGGACCATCTATCGGTGGGTCGTTTTGTGCATCAAGGTCTGCTATTCCTTGGCTAAAAAGGAGCCTCCTGTGGGGCTGCTCGCCCATTCCACTCGGGCCACAGCGGCTTATACTGCCCTGGGTGGGGAGTCCCCTTGCAGGACATTTGTCAGGCAGCTACGTGGGCTTTGCTGCGCACATTTGCCAAGCACTACTGCCTGGACAGTCAAGTCCGGAGAGATGCCTTTTTTGGCCGTTCCGTTCTCCAGGACTTCCTGGTGTGATCTTGGTTCGTAGGCCCTCCACCGGGGTTGGTATTGCTGGGGGTATCTATTCTAAGTTAAGGAATCTAACTAACGTTTTTCTTTCAGATGAACAAGTTACTTACCTTCGGTAACAATATATCTGTAAGAAACATTAGTTAGTTAGATTCCTTACCGCCCCACCCATCCTCCCTGTTCTGCAAACCGATATCTAGGGTTAAGGTATCTCCCTTTGAGGGCACTAGTTTCATTGCACCAGTGTCTGTTTCTTGCATGGCTCTGCCTTCCTGGCGCGAAAAGCTATGTACCGAACTGACATCACCATGCGAGGGCGGCGTCTAAGTACTCCAACGTCATTCCGGTGATCATGACGACGGACGCGGAGCCGCAGACGATGCCTACCGACCCGCAGTGGTACGGCTGACGACAACTGTCCGGATCCAGTCTGACGCCTGAGGATATTCTAAGGTAAGGAATCTAACTAACTAATGTTTCTTACAGATATATCGTTACCGAAGGTAAGTAACTTGTTCATCAGGTTTGGTTGGCAACTTTGGGATTCTCTGAGGCTGTCCAATCGACTTTGGTTGACATGCTATTTGATGGTGCCCATCTTTTCGGGAGTCAAGCTGATGCAGCGTTAAGGCTCTTCCGTGAAAGACAGAGGTCTTCAGTAATGTAATGTAATGTACACCTATATAGCGCAGCTGTCACCCAACGGGTATCCTGGCACTTAAAGATTACCAACCAGCAGGGACAAAGCAAAATTGTCCAAGAGCACTTATCTGGGAAAGAGTCTAGTTTTCAGTTCCTTCCTGAACCGAGACAGGGCCTTCAGTTGCCTACGTTCCAGGGGTAGTGCATTCCACAACTTTGCTACTGTGTAGCTAAAGGATCTTCCACCCATACGGACCTTTTTTGCCCAGGCGACATGGACCAGGTTCGCAGAGGCAGAACACAGGGATCTAGCAGGAACATACCATGCAAATTTCCTTTGTAGAATTTTAGGCCCAGTATTGTGTACAGCCTTGTGGACAATACAAAGTGCTTTAAAGTTTACTCTCTGGATAACAGGCAGCCAGTGGAGATTTTTTAGGGCCAAAGAGGCCGAAGCTCCACTTGGCCGGGCCAGGGCCAATTTAGCCGCCATAGTCTATATTCTTTGTAATTTCTTAAACAGGGAACCTGGAGCACCCAGGAGAAGTGTATTACAGTAATCAATTCTGCTCAGGACAATACTCCGTACCACTAGAGATCTAGCAGAAGTGGGTAAAAACGGGAGGATCATCCGGAGAGCTCTGAGCACGTAACAACAAGTGCTCACTGTTTTTGTTAACCTGCGAATCTAGTTGTAAATTGCTGTCCAAGATTACTCCCAAATTACGTACTGTATTGGCAGCTACACAGGGATTGTTTTGCAGATCTGGCCAAAAGTCTGCTGGAAGAGGGCGCTGAATTTTGCCTGATGTACAGCGAATTACTGCGTTTTTTTCCCCATTAAATTGTAGGGAATTTTCCTTCAGCCACGCTGCTGTCCTACGTAGGCAGTTCTGAAATTTTTCTAAAGTGTCCTAGCTTTTTATTGTTTGTTACTGGTGGAACCTGTCTTTGTACTTGAGATGCACTCTATTTCCTTATAAACGAGTAAGCTTTGTTAGGGCATTTTACATGTCCGTTGCTGGTTTGACCACTTGTTGTCCGGCGAGAGCAGATGTTTTATTCTCAGTACAATTTTTTTCCCTTTTTTAGGCTGGTATTGATTTAGATGAACGGGGGAGGTTTCCTTTTGTCCCTTAGCCTCTGAGGATTAGCTTTGTGCTCAAGAGGTTATTGTCAAGAGACGTATCTTCTTGTATGGTAGATTTTCTGACACAAGCTTCTTTGAAGCAGCCCAGTATGCTAAGATGTGCATGGTTTTGACTTTTCGTTGTCTCTCATAAGGACATGTTGGTATGCCAGTGGTAAGTCTGTTCTATATTAGGACGCTCTGGTCTTTACTCGTTACAATAATCAGCTTAGTATGTCCTCACCACTTTTGCAGTGTGCATATTTATTATGGCGCCGATGGAATCAGCGTCTACATTTTGTATTCTTTTGAATACATGTTCTTGTGGTTCATCCTTTATTAACCCCTCCGCTGCGCCGAACGTTCCGCGCTGGTGCGGAACGTTCTATTGCGTGGGCGGGGCCGGAGCGTTTAGCGGACGTGCGCAGCACTACCGAGGGAGTGCACGCGACGTCCGCTGAACGTGCCCCGCACGGAAGGGGTTAAAGTCATCTTGGACTCTTCTTGATTTTTTTTCTTTTATCCAATTCCCCCTTCCCCCCTGGAGATTCTTAGACCCCTGGCATACTCAGTGGAGGTTGAGGAGATACTCAGGATGGGCATTGGTACTCAGCTTCGTTCTGCTCCTGTGAATTCTGGGAACTAAGAGATCGCTCCTTGACCATCTTGGAACGCGTCTGTGAGGATTTGACCTCTGCTATCACAATGTTTGGGTTAATTTGACCTCTTAACACCTTCGACGCTCATGACGAGCTGAGCTCGTCATGAGCCACAGCGCTCCGGTGCTCATGACAAGCTCAGCTCGTCATGGCCCGTGGAACGCTAAGGTGCGGGGAGAATTCCCCTGCTGTGCTGAGCGTTCCACGGAAATCAATACACCTGTGACTAGCTCAGCTCGTCATGAGCACCGGAGCGCCGTAGCTTATGACGAGCTGAGCTCATCATGAGCATGGGGGCGCTGTGCGCGCCCCCCAGCACAGCGGGGGAATAACCCCTGCAGTGAAGGGGTTTTCCACTTTCTTTTTCTAACATCTGAAGTTGGATTTTGTTGCCATCCCTTCACTCTTTGTGAAGTGCCCAATCTGTGGGGGGAAGGAGGCAGCCTCAGAGCTGCATCATTTGTGATCTCTTTACTACCTTTGCATTTGAATAAAGATTCAAATGTTGTTTAAGAAGAAAAACAATGAAAATCCCCTGAAATGCCAGGAAAGAATTTGTCTCAGGTGGATTCTAGAAAGGCTCAAGACAAAGGAGAAGAAAAATCATCATGGACAGCTATGGAATGTGGCTCTTCCACTGGACTGGAATCTCTGTCAAAAGGCTGTAATGAGATAGATCTAAGAAGCAGCAGCAGCAGCATAACCACCATTTCGGCCACCCCCTCCCCTCCCACAGTTCTTACATTATGTTGTATGTTTGCACATTGAGACGTGGCACTATTCCAGCGCGTTTGCCTTCGAAGGGCAGCACTACTACATATTCAACTCTGAAACGCAGAAGCTGTTACTGTTGATCCATTCATGACTTTCACCATTAGGACATTCAATGTTGAAACACTCCTTGTATCGCTCAACGTCAAGAAGGTTGTCATTGAGTCACTGCATCAAGTTAATTAATGTCTGCCCGCTCAACATCAACAGAGGTGTCACGTTTACTTATTCAATGGCTAGGCTACTAGGGACCCTGGAATTATGCAATTTTGCACATATTTATGGGTTTGCCACATAAATCTTCATCTGCCGCACAATCGGTGCATTTTAACAAATTAAATTGTTGTTTCTAACCTAAACAGATCAAAAGTTACTAAAAACTGTTGCAGAACAGTGGCAGACCCTTCACAAAGCTCGACTTGTGTGGAGCAGATTACTGAAGGTCGGATCTCGGCCCGGCAGTGATATTAATGTGTAGTGAGAATTTGGTGCGGTGTCTTGCACCGCCACTACGGACATCCACAAGGCCATGGGTGTTTTGGTTGGGTTTTCCAAGGGTGGGGGGGAGATAGGGGGGGTTGGGGGAGGAGGGGGAGGGGTAGGGAGGTGAGGTTGGAGGTGGGGAGGGGGTGGGGGAAAAGAATAAAAATATCCTCAGAAGCGTTCTTGCCACCATAAAGTGAGAGATATGTGTTAGTAGTTATGAGTGGGGCTAATTCCATGGAACTAAGGTTCCTCACATGGAATGTTAATGGCTTACGCGTAAAGTCCAGGAGACAGTTAATTTTGAAATATTTGGAGGATTCCCCTGTGCATGTTATTATCTTACAGGAGACCCATTTGACTAATAAGGAAAGCAATGAGATTTTTTCTGCTCAACGTTGGATTGCTAGCGCGTTTTTTACACCCCAAGAAATATTTACAAAGGGGGAGGCAATTTTGATTAGGAAAGGGGTAAATGTTGCTGTAGAAGAAAAGGTAGCAGATAGGAAAGGCAGGTGCGCGATTGTGAAATTAAAAGTGGCAGGGGAATCATTGGTGGTTGTTGGGTACTATGGGCCGAATCTAGATGATGAAGCCCCTCTAGATGAGCTGGCTGGGGAGTTATTAGACTTCTCAGGTAAAATAATTATGGCTGGAGACTTTAGCGCGGTGTTGGATTGTAAATTGGACAGGTAGGAAAAAAGCAGAGCTATGGTAAACGGTAAGATGTCTGCTAGAATAAAGATGCTTTTGTTACAATAAGGGTTGTGTGATATATGGAGAATAAAAGCAGGTCAGCAGTCAGGATATACTTTTCATAATAAAAAATACAATCACAGGTCTCGTATAGATTATTTTTTGGTTGATGTAAGGTTAAAAGATTGGGTTACAAAGGTGGAGCACCTCGATGCCCATATTTCAGATCACTCCGCAGTTGTAATGAATTTGAAAGTGGGCGCAGAGGGTTTGACTTTAATTTGGAGGCTGGATCGCACAATCCTCTTAGATAGGGATTATTTAGAGGCTCTTAGGGATGAAGTACAGGTGTTTTTAGACAAAAACGAAGGGTCAGCTAAATTAGAGGTTGTGTGGGACACTTGTAAAGCCTTTCTGAGAGGGAGACTGGGAGCTCAGGGTACTAAGAAGAGAAGGTTATATTATAGGAAGGTGTTGGATCTAGAGGGGGAAATCCGCTCATGTGAAGCTACAATATTAAAGCAAGAGAGCCACACGAGGAACGAGGAAGCAAAGAACAAGCTGTTTGAATTAAAGCTAGAATCATCAACAGTGTTGTCACAGAGAGTTAAAGAAAAATGGGAAGTCAGTCAGTTAGCCCACTTTTCTTATGGAGAAGGGTGCAGTAAACTTTTAGCGTGGAAAGCTAAAAAAGATCAGGTACCCAATCAAATAAAAGAAGTTTAAAAGGTAGATTCTGGAGTCATTATAACGGATAGTAGGGGAATAGCGGAAGCTTTTCACGAGTTCTTTGTTAATGTATATAGGGAAGATTTATGTCCAAGACACTCTGTGATGGAGGAGTGGCTACAACATATGGAACCTCTCTCTGAAGACCTAGTGGGCGTGTTAAATAATGAAATATCTCGAGCAGAGGTGGTTAGGGTTATTAAAGAGAGTAAGAGGGGAAAGGCACCAGGCCCGGATGGTCTTCCAGTTGAAGTATATAAAGCGCTGGTAGATGTATTTGCTCTTATATTGTGCCAACTGTTTAATCAGATATTTATTGGTAATGTAGCTATACCCAGCTCCTGGAATGAGGCAACAATTTCTCCGATACCTAAGCCAGGAAAGTCGCCTAGGTATATGGACTCATAGACCTATATCACTGTTAAATTGTGATTATACGTTTTTTTCTAAAAATTATGGCAGATAGATTGAGTAGGGTTATCCCAAAGTTGATCCACCAGGACCAAAAAGGTTTTATTAAAGGGCGGTACCTGAAAGAATTAACTTTCTCTCTTATTGGTATCATAGATATGGCCTCTGCTTATAAATTTCCCTTGGCGGTGATTGCTCTGGATGCCGCCAAGGCTTTTGATCGGGTTAACTGGGTCTTCCTAAAGTCACTTTTGCAACATCTTAAGTTAGGAAATAATTTCACTGAATCCCTCCTGTTCTTGTACTGCTCTCCGACATCTCGGGTCCTGGTTAATGGTATACTAACCCAGTCTGTTAAAATAATGCGTGGGACAAGGCAAGGGTGTCCCTTATCACCCTTGTTATTCAATTTATATATAGAACCATTATCTTGCAGAATCAGGAGCTCGGATAGGATACCTCCTTTTGTGGTCGGGGATTGGTAAAAGAAAACGGGCTTGTACGCAGATGATATTATTATTTATTCTTCTAATCTGCATCAGTCTTTGAAGGGTCTTGTAAAGATAACTAAGGATTTCGGGGCTGTCTCGGGCTATGAGATAAACCAGGACAAGACTGAGACCATGGCTTGGAATTTGAACACAGAAGGTTTAGTTAGCAAGGCAGAAATGAGATACCTGGGGGTTAGGATCACCCAAAACATTGAAGACCTTACTAAAGTAAATTGTTTCAAGATAAAGAGAGAAATTTCGGCCACTCTTAGGGGTTGGATGTATTTACCCTTGTCTATATATGGCTGGACTAATTTAATTAAGATGGTGATCCTGCCGAAGATTACGTTTTTGTTTGAGACTATCCCCCTTGGGTTCAGGAAGGAATGGCTGGCTAAACTGCAGAGTGAGATAGCCTCATTCATTTGGGCGTCAAAGGGGTCGCGCCTCTCCTGGAAAAAACTAAGGAGGAAACTTAGCAAAGGAGGTTTGGCGGCCCCAGATTTGCAAATATACGCGTGGGCCTTTTGCTTAAAAAACTGCAGGATGTTGTTGGGTACTCTGACCTCGTCGACAATTTGAAGACTATTTAGTGTGATGTTAAAAAGCTGTGACTATAAAGATTTTGTTTTTTTGTATAAATTTGCAGACCCCAAATTTTTTAAGAAGGTCAGGCTTAAGGTCCTCTGGGATTTGGTGGAGATCTGGTATAAGATAAGGAGGTTATTCAAACTACCGTATTATAGCTATATGGCTCCATTGTGGGACTCTCCGGGATCTCCGCCATGGACAAAGGACGCTTTGGCTCTCCCACTAAAGAGGGCGGGCGTATTCCAGAGGTGGAAGGATTTGTTCCAGGAGGGCAAGTTGGTGTCTTGGGGTCAATGTCAGCAAATGTGGGGACTTTTTTTCTTCAAAATATAAGTATTTGCAGATTCAGAGCTGGGCCAACAATTCGGAGAATGTAATTGGGGTGCAAAATGACTTTGAAGTAAAACTTGGTTTAGAGGAGGTCTTCAAGAAGGAGGTGGCCATGTGGTACTGGATGATACTGGATTTGGAGGATGGTCCTTTTCTGCTTCCGGAGGTTCTGTGGAAAGAATGCTTGCCGAAGATTGCGACGAAGAATCAATGTCAAGTAACAATGGCTATGCTTTACAGAATTGTTAAACCCGCAAACTTAAGGCGAAACCTTTTGTTCACGATCCACAGGGCGTACTGGTCTCCTCGCAGGCTGTCGAAATTTAAAGTTGGAGGTGTGGTGGAATGTCCAAAATGCAAGACCCCCAATGCGGACGATCTACATATGTTTGTGTCCTGTCTGAATATAAGACAATTTTGGCTAGATGTAAGTAAATGCCTGTCTCAAGCCCTGAATCTGCAGATTGAGGTAAGCCCTGAATTAGTAATAACGGGGAGACATGATTTAGAGAGAGAAAGCATGAATGATAATGCAAAACTTATTTTCTATGCTATTTTGTTATCCCGTAGAGAGTTGTGCAAGTTGTGGGTTTCACCGCTCTCCCCTAAAGTAATTGACTGGATACTAGCTATGAGATGCATAGCTAAGCTGGATATTTCAGATCACACTAAAAAAAGACGAGGGTTCTGGGAACCTTTTCTTTTATGTTTTGGGTGAGGTAGTTTATTTATTTTTTATTTTTTTTGAGAGGGGGGATACAATGTAAATAACAAATATGTCCGATGATTAAGCCTCCGTCTATCTCGCTGGTAGTTATTCTGTTTTACTCCAGGTCGACATTAGAGGATGAGGTGGGCACACTTGTTGAGTTAGCCGTCTCGGAACGACTGGTAATTTCGAGCAGGGCAGACTCAATAACAGGTGAGGCTTATGCTTCTTTCCTCCTACCAGCTCATGAGATAAAAAGCCCAGTGGCCGATTTGTTAGTAGAAATGGGTGGCGAGTAGGCGAATGAGGATAACAAACAAAAAAAAAAGCTCGACTTGTCACCATTCTGTTGCTTATTGGTATATATTTGTGTTAGGTGTAGCTAATGACATGAAACCTTTTTGCAGTTTTTGTTGCAACCTCTGCTCCTTCTTTCAAAGCTGCGCGTGGTTCTAAGGCCTTATTGTCTTATCCAAATCCTCAGTGTGGAAACATACTAGATGTGCAACCTCCACCTATGGGGCTCCTTCAGAGGCACAAGAGGAAGAGCTCTCCCTCTGCTGCACCAGTTAAGGGTGACTTTCCGCATTGGAGTTGATCTTACGCTTCCTACACAGCAACTTCTCCAGTGGATTCTCCAGTAAGATCACCATCCCTCGATTACTCGTGAACTTCCTCGATGCTTTGCTGAGAGGTGCTTCAACATCAAAGCATTCCACTTGAAGTGCCGTAGATTATTATCGAGATACTGCAAATTCATCTAGGTCTCTTTTGCAATTGATTCCTGGGTTTTGTGAGCTTGGAGAAGAAAGTTTGCTTTCCTACTACAAACAAAATTGTGATGCCAAAACTGGTAAAAAAAAATAATACAGGTTGCCAGAGCAAGACCCAATATTGCCCCATCAGGAGCCCAGCTCTGTCTTTGCAGTAAGGAAATAACATGCTTGGATCCTTGAGCCATCTGTTCCTCCAGACAGAGAGAACAAACAGAAATGCGACAGGGTGTAAGGTCAGTGGCACTGTGGCAATGTCTTAGGCACTTCTAGGAATGTATGACAGAGCACTTTGGGACACTCTGCAGGGCTTTGACGTTGACCTCCCCAAGGGATGCAGAAAAACTTTCTTGGAAGTTGTGCATCAAGGGCTTTTAGTCTCCAAACATACCATCAATGCCGACATTGGCTCTTAGCTGTCTCAGTGTTCTGCAAGTCTATAGGCTGATCCTTGTGACTGTGCCTCGCTTCCGTAAAACAGATGCAAAGTTCAAGATCTTGAGTCTTTCTTCAAATGGTTTGGTCCTATTTGAATCCCACACATACAACATAGGAGAAATGTAGGCCTTGAGGAAATTAAAATGTTCTACAACTTGTAGTGTTAGTTCTGTGACTGCTGTTACCAACCAAGGCAGAGAGATCAGTCTCCTTGGTGGTTAGATGATGTCAGTCCTATGGTCACCTGCAGCTTCTATACCGTAGAGGTTGAGGACAACAAAAGCACCTGCCTCTTCATGGATGATGTAGTCTCCTTCCATACCGCTGCATCTCTTCCTCCCTGCTATGTGCCCCTCTCTTGGGAGGAAGTGTATTTAACCACCTTGAAGAGTGGCATTACCTCTGATATCAGTTTTTACAAATTCTCCAGAACAGTTCACACTTCAATTCAAGATTCCACTGTCTATTCCTTCAAAGTCTGTGCCAAAACATCAGCTGTACTTGGTATGAGAAGAAGCTGCAACACTATTGCAGGAGTGCAATAAATCCCATTTCTTCCTATCGGAAGAAAATCATTTATAAAAAATGTTTTCTTTGTTCTAAAAAAAAAAGCCACAAGTTAGAATTCAGACCAATTTTGGAACTGAATTAATCCAATAAATCAATCAAAATGCAAACATTTCATGTGTTTTGGGAATGCCAAGAATGCCCAGTCTTGATCAGGCCTCGGTCCTGGCACATGAGTAGGGGAGGCCCCAGTAGTGAAGCATAGTGCTGGGATGTGGCTGGCGAAGCTCATATCCCTGCAAACCTGATACATTAAACCAATGACTTTCAGATCTCTCAAGAAGTGCAGACATCTTGCGTGGGCTTACTATTTAAGCCATACCACACCAATGACTCATCACTTGTTATTTGAGCTAATTGTGTAATCCCTATAACAATCACAAATCTTGTACCACATGTATGCGGATGACACTCAACTCTACATCAAGCTCTTCTCGCAAGAGGATATCCAGAGACTGGATGATACCCTGAGGAAAACACAGGACTGGCTGGCACAAAACCATCTAAAACTAAACCCGCAGAAAACCAAATTCATTCTTTTCTCCCCACCCTTCGGGTCCCAACAACCTCAACTATGGGCTCCGAACCTCAATTCTCTAAACTGCACCCCAACCCTCTGCGACTTCATAAAATTACACTAGACTCAAATGTAAACATCTAAGCTTATATCAAACCTGCATCTAGAAGCATTAGCCTACATCTACACATTGTAATAAAACCCTTCATAATCCCAGGAGACCTCATAACTGCGGTTCAATCTCTAGATCTCTCAAGACTGGACTATGGAAATGCTATACTTATTGGCCTACGTAAAACCAGCTTAGCCCCCATGAAAGCAACAACAAATGCTGTAGCAAGACTCTTAAAATGTATACGTCTTTATGATCACATTTCTCCATCACTCAGAACCCTCACTGGCTCCCAATTGAAGCTAGGATCCAACTGAAGGTGACATGTATAACACACAAAGCTCTTCATAATTATGGTCTTAAATACATGACACATAGGATCAAGCTATCAGGAAGAGGAAGGTATTCCAGAAGGGCTAAATCATTCACACTAGAACCAGCTAGATTCAAAAAACGGAAAACACACAGCCGCACCTTTGCTGGATCTGCCCACCAAATATGGAACTCTACCACCCTCACCAAGAAGAATGACCTCATTCAGGGTTTTCAAGAAGGAAGTTAATGCCTTATTACTAGAAAAACAGATGTCATAAGAGAACTCTTGTAACTTGGAATCACCCTGGTCTATGTTGTGTAGTCTATTGCTTTGTACCATCCTCTTCGAACTCGATGTACAACTGAACTGATGTGACAGATGTTTATGGTACTGCAACCCTCTTCAGATCTCTTTGTACAGCGCTCTGATACAGTGACGGTCATGTTTGCGCTTAATAAATCGCTATAAATAAATGCGCAGCAGTAGCTTCCTTGCCGTGTCTGTTGGGGTTTCCCCCTTCCTGATCCCAGCTGCAGATTTCCAGCTGTTCTTTATTCTCTGCCCAACGGCGACCGACAAAACAAAAAGAAAGTTTAACAAAGCAGCAAAGTGTGCTGCCAAGACAAGTGCTTATCATAAGGTTACTCAGGACTCAGACCTGTATGGAAAGGAACCGAAACCTGTAAGGCTCAGGTGTATATTAGGTCTCAGACATTGAAGGACTAGAATACAAGACTGCTGTAAGGGCAGTGTCAAACTGGATATTCTGGGGCCCGTAGGCTATTGTGGTTTTTGATAAACAAGGAAATACAAGGTCTAGAGTCTTGTAATCAAAGCTGTGTGATAGTATGTGATGTATGTAATAACACTTGACTGCATAGTTTCAATGCACAGTACTATCCAAGAATAATACCAGACCCATTTAACCATCAGTAATAATGAATGAATGTCAAGATAAAGAGAAAGGACAGCTGAATTGAAGGATGTTAGAGAAGGGTTACAAAGAAAGTTAACAAACATTGGCTAACTTCTTTTCTATATCTTGCTTAACTATGAGGCCCAGAAGCCTACACACAGGCAACACCAGTGAATGGGAACAACCACAGGGACAAAGCAAGGTTGAAGAGTCCTAAGGCAATCCACACCTGGTATCCTTCCTCTTGTGCTTTTGTCATCCTCTCTTTCCCATTGTTGAACTGGTGAGGTCTCATTTGCCAATACTGTTCTGAGAGTGCATGTTTGGGGAGGGGGTTGGGAACCAGCATCTGCGAAACCATCTCACCCCACCAAGAACGAGTGCACCTGGTCAGTAGCAAGGACACAGAAGGTTCTTTAAGTTTGTAGCAGACAACTCGCACTTCTAGTAGAAAGTTCCACCATTTGTCTTGTAACCAGTACCTCACTGCAGCTGTCCGCGGACATAATTGTCATCAGTTCTTTACCATATACATAGCTTGGGCTTTGGCCGCGACCAGAGGAGCATTACTTTCAGACCTCATTCTGTTGACGCGTGTGTGTGTATCATGCCGCCTTTGATGGATACTTATAAGTTCAGATTCCTCACCTTTAGAAAATTCCCCAGACACCAGACTGGAACCAGAAATGTTCCTAGCAGTGCAAGTCACTTGGTGGCGCCATGCAGCTCTACGATGACTCTACCATCCCATAAGTGACAGAGCGGAGTTGCATATGAGTGCCACACCTGCGCTCCAACATCAGTTCCTTTCTTTCCACACTTTTAAACGCAGATCCAGAGCTCCGCTTCCAAAGGAATCCGGTGTAAAAAGGAACAATGTCCCCTCCTACAACTACATGCTTCAAACCATGTCGGGAGTGGTGAAAACAGATGTCAGTATGGGACTTGCACAAGGTGTGTCTGTTGTGTTTGGGCTCAGGGCACGACTTCAAGTTGTGCTAAGAGTGCACCATCATCCACCCGCAGGCAATTCGGAACCAGGAAGTGAAATTATACATCAAGGCAAACACAAGGATATGATGGACGGAGCGCTGAAACTTTTCAGACACTCATCCCCAGTCACATCTGGGTTAAATCCATCATCTTTCTTTAGCTCACTTTGCCACCTCAGATCAGACACAGCTATATGCAAATCTGTCTTGACCCTGTGTGTATGCAAATCTGTCTTGACCCTGTGCAACTAATGAATCTATACATCAGCAAGTTTATACATCACCAAGTACAGGAAGTATTCGTAGGCCTCCAGTCCTGCTTTAAGTGGAGGGCACGGGTTTGTGTTCCATTTCAGGGGAGACCTGGCCTGGCAGTTCGATCTGAACTGTTCCTATTGGATAACGGTCAAGACTGATATGTAGATGGCTGGGTCCAAACTGAGGTGGCATGGCAGGCAAAAGATTGGGCTGGAATACTACCCGGAGCGATTGCCAGTGGTTATACTTATCACAATCCTCTGTCACCTTTTGTTTTTGATGTAACGCTTTAAGTGGCCAATGGTATGTCCTGACGTGGGTCCCTTGCCACTAGAACCAAGCAACAACTGACTGAAGAGCCCCATTGGGGCAAAATAGGTCTTGGGTTGCCAGTGTTCCCGTTCAGGGAGGCCCTGACTTGGCAGCCTTGGCTGGACTTTCCCTATTGGAGCAGGGGTAGACTGATTTGTATATGTGTCCTGCTTCGCACTCCCAAATATTAGAAATACAGCTCTCCCACACGAAGGCACACACATGGCAAAGCTAGAAAACACCTGAAAAGGGGTTTTACTCTCATAAAATGAGACATATCAAAAGACAGTTTTCAGAATAAAGTGTTGGGTTTATTTGTGCAACACTCTAACAGAAAGGATTTCCCGATGTCAAATGAAACATGTAAATGTATATTGAGATGTATATGTGCAAGCAATAATAACACACTTATTTGTAAGCAAATGCAACTGTGAAATGCATGGGATAAAATACAAGCAGATAATGATAATCATACTGGACGTCCACTGAAAGAAATAGGCACTGTTAAATACAAGTAATCAGACGAGGAATCAAAGGAAAGCATGAAAAGATATATACACCAGATGATTATGACCATTGGAAACTTAAATGTGCGCACAGACACACTCAAACATCACAATGCCATTAATCAAAGAAAATACATCACCGGCTGCAATAACTTCACCATAGCCCACACCAGACTGGGGGATTCACAGCCGGAGTCAAGAGACTCCGCAAGCCGGCAACTGCCACACTGAATAAGACGCGTCCGTCCCTTCAGGCCAAAACAAAATCCCACTTGTTAAGTCAAGAAACCCCAGTTTTATAATCCTAATGCACTAGACGTTTCCGAGAAAACCTCCTCTACTCCAAGAAAACTTACTGGAGTTGGCCACTCTCCCACATGCATTCCAAAAGCAAAGGAGTTCTTACGTATTCTTCTGCACTCCCACATGTTCCAGCCCCTTATCTTAGTGAAGCTTGAGAAAGTAGAAAACATCTCCAAAAGTACAGAAAACAATCTTGAATGTGGAAACCTAAACAACATGAGTAATCTGGGGACCTGCTTGTGTGTGCAAAGCTCAAGCTAGAAAGAGTCAGAATTCAAGATGGTATGAGGGCATGTCAAAGCCAATTGTAAAAACGTTGTTTAACTTCCCAATGTACACATAATGCACATTTGTGCACCTCTGCCTATATCATCACACACTTCATTTACCAATTTACAACATAATACACATTTAAGCACCATTGCATAACACTTCACTCTGAGACAGAGAAGTACATTCCACACCTTTCTCTCTTTCATGCTTTCAAACGCATATCACACATGTTCTGTTTCTGGCATGGCTGTGAAAAGCAAACACTCCGCCTCAGAAGCTACAAGGAAACATGAAACAAAATCACAAGGCAGAGTGAACATACGGAAAAAAATGTTGTACATTCAAGCTAGAATGAATCAAAACACCTAAAGTCAATTAAAACAATAGTAGTCAAAGGTCATCACATGATCCTAGTATATGGGAGTGCCTATGGCACTACAATATGTTGGGTCCAAACTGAAGTGGCAAGCTGGGCTAAAGAACGATGAGCTGGAATGCTACTTGGAGCAATTTATGGCGGTTAGTATTGCAAGTATTCTTCCTATCACGTTTTATGTTTCCATGTAACCAAGGATATGCATAGATGTGGGTTCCATGCTCACTGTGCCACACAAACCAAGCTACACCCAACTGAAGAGCGCCAGTGAAGGAGAAACCAGTCTTGTTCCTGTTCAGGGAGGGCCTGGCCTGGCAGTTTCGGCTGGACTGTTCCTATTGAAGCAGGGTCAAGACTGAATTGGTATGGCTGGGTCCAAACTGAGGTGGCTTGGTGGGCAAATGAAAAATGGATTGGAATTCTATCCAGAGTGATTGCCAGTGGTTAGACTAATTGGTAGAATTCCTCCCATCACCCTTTGTGTGTTTCTTGCTCCTGAGGTTGTTCCCTTAAGAAGTCTTCTTCGTGTTCAAAGATCTCTGGTAAGTCAAAGTCTACTTCCAAGCAAAAACACAAAAAGGTGAAATGGGACTTGACCCTAGCCCACCAGTCTTGTTGAAAGAGAAGGTGTGAGGGCAGGCATCACATTGTCAGTCGGTCTTGCCATGAAGTCCCCAGGCCATCGGCAACAGCGCAGCAAGTCGTGGCCTTTACGCAGGACATGCTGTGTGTGTTTTGCACTCTTCCAGCTTCCTCTATCGTGCTTTTGGGTCCCAAGTATCCACATGGGCCCTCAGTTGGGTTACATCTGTCAGATCCATCCCCAGTGCCAGCTGAACCCCTTGGCCCGTCACAGAGTCTGGTGCAAACTTCCACCTTGTGGTGCGCCAGTGACATGGGTGTTCCATAGGTTTTTCAGGAGACACACAGGCTTCCTTTATGAATATGCTATTTCATGGCTCACGCCTATGCCCTGAGAAAGCAGATACTGCTTTAGAATGTTTCAAGATATGTAGGGTGCCAGCAAGCTCCCTGGGCCTTCGGTCCTTGACAATTTCCTCACCATTTTAGGACGTTCTGAAACGGCACCAGGGGGTTGATTTACAGACAGTGCTAGTCTCCCCAGCCCCATCTACAGTCACCCTGTCCTTTCTAATCCAGGAACATGAATCTTGGCAGGCAGTGCATGGGTCACCCGCCATGAGTCCTCCCAGCATCCCTCCCCTGTGTTAACTGCCCCAAGCCTCTAGCTTGCCATTAGTGATGCCTGACCACTCTGGGGAGGCAGAATATATCCCTTTCTCCCAGGGTGTCGATTCAGCAAACTGTTTCTCTCTTCCTCACCCCACTTCCCTCCCATACCAAAACGGCACTCAGAAGAGCACCTGTCCATTGTAATGCGGGAGGTGTGAGCTTTACTCCCCAAAGGAGCCATTGAGAGGGCTCCGGTCGCACAAATAGGGATAGGATGTTAGTCTTGCCATCTCCTTCCGAAGAAGGATGGAGGGCTTTGGTATAACTTAAAACTTTGCCCTCTGAATGGGCAAATTTAAAATGCTCACACTGACCCAGATTGTGTCTACCCTAGACCCAGGTCACTGGATAGTGCCCTTGGACTTGGAAGACCCGGGTTTTCCTATGCTCATCCTGCAGTGCCACAGACGTTACCTGCAGTTCAAGTTCGGATAGGAGCATTTTCAGTTCACCGTGCTCCCCTTTGGTATCACCGGTGCTGCCGGAGGTTCCTGAAAGTGATGGTGGTGGTCACTGCACATCTACAGAAGGCATTGATAAACCAGCTTTCACCTTCCTATAAGACTGCCATTCAAGGTGGGCTCGCCTCAGCCAGTCATAAACTACCTTCATATGACAGTGAACCTCTTAACATTGTTGGGCTTCATGATCAACTAACTGACCTGGCTCCTTCGCAGAGGCTTCCTTTTGTTGGAGCTGTTCTGGATACAGCACAGTTCACGGCCTTCCTTCCGTTGCAAAGAGTCCAAAACATTAAGGCTCTGATCCCAATGTTTTAGCCTCTGTCCTGGATGTCTCTTAGAGCAGCTCTGATGCTTCTTGATGTTTTAGCCTCCTGCATCCTCTTTGTTGACTGTCAAGTGGCGTGTGCGGGTTCTGCTATGGAATCTTAAGCGCCAAAGAACCCAGCGCAAAGGAAACCTATTACATGCCATTCAGAACTCAGAGACAGCACATGAACTGCAGTGGTGGCTGATGGACCACAATTGGACCTGCGACAGACCCCTCTTACTTCCCCTTTGTGATGCATCACTGTTTGGGTGGCCACCTGGCAGTGGTGGAAACCAGAGGACTTTCGTAGCTGGCAAAAACCCAGCTCCATATCAACTTGTTGGGGTTGCTTGCCTCTCGTTTGGCATTGAAGGTCTTCCTGCCATCCTTCAAAGGGAGGCAGGTGCAGATTCTAATAGACAACATCACCGCTATGTTGTACTGCAACAAGCAGAGTGGAGTCTTAGATGCTGTTCGAAGTGACCCTGAGCCTCTGGAGTCGTTGGAGAATCAGGGCATTCCCATGATTGTGAACCATCTGGCAGGCTTGTTGCATGTCAGAGCAGACCAACTCGGCCTATGGCGTCTGATGGATCATGAATGGTGTCTGCATCCTGAGGTGGTGCAGGGCATTTCCAGTCTATTTGGAAAAACCTGACTAGATCTTTTTGACACTGTCTACAATGTACAGTGTCAATGGTCTTGTGCATTTTAGTTCCCATAAAGAGACTCTTTCGAATCTGTATTCCAGATGGACTGGAAAACAAGAGTCCTGTATGCTTTCCCATTTCTCAATGTCCGGCCCTAAGTTCTGAAAAATATTAGAAATTACTGGGCCTATGTCATCCCAGTGGCTTCTGTGGAGCTTCTGAGCATGAGAATTTGCCAATCCCAGAAGATCTTCTGTTACAGCAGCAGGGCAGGGTCCTTTACCCAAACTTGTGTAATCTATACCCCCATGTGTGGAGATTGAGCGGGTTGGCAGTGAACTGCATTTGACATGCTACCCGAAGTGGCGAATGTCCTCCTTATCGCCAGACACCCTTTCACAAAGTCCTTTTATGTCAGGCACTAGGACATACAGGCAACATCTTTAACCTGTTGACCTTCACCTGGAAACCCTGGGCTGGACGCCCTGAGTCCTAGGGTTAAATAGCCCTAGTGATAAGATGACTTGGTCCTATGAGAACCCTAACCAATCAGAACCCTAGTCCTTAGCCCTAGAACCAATGGGAGTCCTAGTAACCGATAGAACCCTAGCCTTATCAACCAATCATACCCCAAATCCTAGGCCTTAGTCCAATAAAGACCCTAGCCCAGAGGGCAATCAGAACCTAAACCCAAAGTGTTGCCTCCTCCCCTCCCTCCATGTTGCTTACCGTTCCGCTCTTCTTCACGCCTTAATAAAAAAAAGCACAATATCTTGACAAGCACTGGCCACATCATAGCACTTTTTTTTTTACTTTCAGTGCTTCTGTACAACAAGGCTAAACAGTGACAAAGCCAATAAAAAAACATATACTTACCACCTTTAGATAGCAGCCTTTTTGCTTTATTTGACTGTTACGTTTTTAGTGCAAGTTTTTAGCAAAATAAATACATATGCACAGGCTTGCCAAAGGCAGACATATAGGCATTGCAGATGCTTGTTATGTATTGTTGGTCCCACATGCTGTGACGTGATCAGTGTGGGACCCAGCCTCGCGACCCTCATGCGAAAGCAAGTGCGCTGGGTTTAAACCTCTCTCCTTGACTCACCTCAGATCGCCTTTGATCCCGCCTATAACAGCATTCCTTTCCTCAGCAATTGTTAATTGTTCCACTCTTGGCTGTTTAAAGATAATCCTAACCTATTCATAATTTAATGATCAATAGCTTAGATTTTAAGAAAAGCTAGCCAATGTATTGTGATTGTCTTAATTATTATTGCATTGCTCTGTCTATACAGTCACTCTTTGTTTATTTATACATAGATAATGTTGATATTTATGTTTATTCTCTCAGTTCCTTACTGTTCAGCATCTTTGTGATCTCATTGAATTGAGTTACCTAATTATAACTGGAATAATTAATTTTATTGTACCTTTATCTGCGATGCACAGTAATATTTTTCTTTATTTCTACTCTTGAAATGAGCCTACAGAGTTCCGAGTTGGATATTGGTTGAGAGGAGTGAAGCCCTACTCAAGCAGCAACTACAATGCTTGTCAGGGTGAGGCGAAAGCAAAGCCCAAATGAACCTGTGCTCAACCCTCTGGTAGCTTGGCCCAGAACAGCCAGGATTAACTTAGAGGCAATGTGTGAAGTATTTGTGCAACACTTGAAACCGTAATAAAGTGATAACACAACACAAGAAATATCCCACCCCAATGTAGAAAAATAGAGCAAAATGTTATAAACAAATCAAGAACCAAACGTCAAAAATCCAATCAGTAGAACCAGAGATATGCAATTTTAAAGATTTAAGTGAAAATAGCACCAAACAGCTCAAAGCTCCCCTCGCAGCTATCTGATCCTGCGAGGCGGGGAAATAGTCACAAGTTCAGGCCAACCGTGATGGAGCACGGATCGGATACATGGGCCAGGATAGTCCAGCTGAAAAGTTACCTTCTCAATCTAGCATAAAGAGTCCCGTACACGTTGGAGGGGGCCGCTAGGAGCAGGGAAGCGTGGCGGGAGGTCGTCGATGTAGCGTGAAGAGCAGGCATGTTGTCACGGACATTCAGCACTGTAGTGCAAAGATCCTGTAGTCACCTTGAACAGTCGGGTTGTAGCTGAGCAGTGGAGCTCCCTGCAAGCAGTGAGTGCTGTACTACAAAGGGTCGTATTATCGGAACTTCGCGTTGGCGGGCAGTGTGAGCGACAAGGTTTTGGCACCAACAAGTCTGTGCACGATAGTGAAAGCCCAAAAACTTCAATTCAGCCATGCCTAGGCCACACCAAGGGAAACCACTTGGGGGTCAGGGGCTTACTCCAGCTGGATCTGGGTTCTGGTTCAAGTGGTTGGGAGACTGTTATGTCTCTGTGACTCTGAATAGCAGGCCAGCAGACTAGCCCTTGGAGTCACTGGAAGTCCTGGATTTAGGGGCTGGTCCAATCCATCTAACTCAGGCAGGAGGACAGTAAGGCAGCAAGGCAGCAGTCCAGCAAGGCAGTAGTCCAGCAGGGCAGCAGTCCAGCAGAGCGGTAGTCCTTTCAGCAGCAATACAGTCATCCTGACAGAGTTTCCACTGGTCCAGTAGTGTACTGAAGAGCTTGTGCCGGAGGTCAAATATTCATACCAGGTGCCTCCTTTGAAATGGGAAAAGCTTCTACAGGTTTTCTGACTTCCATGCCCTGGCTTTAGAGGGTATGCAGCCCTTTGTGCTGAGGCAGGACACAGCCTATTCAAGAGTAAGTAGGACTGTACCCAGCTGCGCCCTCCCATCCTGCCAGTGATGGCCCATCCAGGTACACCTAAGCCCTTTATTGTGTGTGGCTGTCTACAAGAAATGTATAAAGCCCAACTACATTAATTCCTGTGGCCCAGTGCCAGGCTATAGGCGCTAAATGGATGAGGCAGGAAAATGCCTATTTTCTAAAAGTGGCATTTTCAAGATTGTAATTTAAAATCCGACTTTACCATAAGAGAGGATTTTTTTATTCATTACGATTCTAAAGACACCAAACAAGAACTGGTTACCTGTTTCCATTTGGAAGTTACAGCGTATTAAATGTAATAAGGTAATGTTGTGGGGTTCAACAGGGCCTGAGCACAAGACCGCCATTTTAGTTACACATTTTAAATTGACATCTTCTCACACTGACTTTTAACATGCTTTGCACATACATGAAAGCATAATTAGAAATGATTCTGCAGACAATACCTTTCTTCGTAGGCTCATTAGCAAGTTGTCTAGTACACTCTGTTTAAGGTTAGGAACATTGAGCATGAAACTCTTGTTTTTAGTTGTTCGGCCGGATACAGTTCTGAGTCGCAAAGACAAACACATCGGCGTTGCATCCCTGAAACAGTGCGATTGCAACAATGGTTTTATTATATAAATTACCTCTGAGCTTTATGCACCAGAGAAGCTCTTTCCTGGATTTTCCTGGATGCTGTGACTGAGACACAGCCCTGCCGATTCCAGTCCAGCTGACCGTGGCCTGCTCTACACCAGACTGGCTGCCTGATACATCATACACAGGTATGGGGATTTGGCTATCTCAAGCGATCTTGTAGATGGTATTCTCACTGTGCGTTCGATAGTGTAGGTAGAATTAGGGTAGGAGTATTCATGTATTCCCACATTCATATAATTACACAATATTGTTGTCTTCTTCACCATTCTTGTAGCTGGTAGCAATGCTTTGTTCCGTCCTGCTAATAATTGCAGCTCATTATTTTTACACAAGAATACAATTGCTTCAATAAATGTTTGAAAAGCCAATTTGTACATTTATTGTGTCTCCCTTGAGCATGCCTAGGTAACCAACGAAAGGGTAGATCTTTTTCTGCCATTTACTTGGCAAATCAGAGTGGTCATGTTCTGAGTTTGCAGGTTCCATCTGGTACCCTATCATGGTTGGGGGTCTGCATGGGGCACTGTGAGCTAGACAGAAATCAGGGCAACATACTCTAATGATATGGATGGGCTCAGGCCACAGATTCGGATGTTTGTTATCCAGACGCACAGTCCTACTTAATTTGTAGGAACCGTACTCAAATATTATCGTGTGGCAGAGGTAGGACCTGCAATAATGAAAAACAAATGTAAGGGTTTTTCAATGCCAAGACATGTAAAACTTAAAAGTACATGTCCATCTTTTTAAATGCACTGCACCCTGACCTCTGGGCTGTTCACACTCTACTCTGGGGGGTGGGGTATATGTATTACAAAGGGCCTGCCAAAAGGTTTACTTTGTGGCAGGTTGACATGGCAGTTTACCACCACACACACACAGGTTCCAATGATAGACCTGAGACATGTTTAAAGGACTACTTAAGTGGGTGGCACAATCAGTGTTGCAGGTCCACTAGTAGCATTTAATTTACAAGCCCTGGGCATTTAATTTACAGTGCCACTTTACTAATGACTTAGAAGTAAATTAATTATGCCAACTGGGTATACGCAAAATGCACCATGTTTTACGAGAGAGTGCAAAAACTTTAGTAGTGGTAAAGTGCACAGAGTCCTAAGGCCAGTAAAATCAAAGTCCGCAAAACAGGAGGGTTGAAGCGAACCACGCCAAGGTTGTCAGGTTTAACACATGCCCATCCCCCAGCTGAAAGTGTGTAGAAATACCCAACCCCCGGGTGTTCTCATCACTAAGGCAGAAAAATCTAGAGACTGTCAGCAATTGCGTCCTCTGTTCCTGGATGTTCTACTCTAAAGTACAATCTGTGTAGGGAGATAGATCACCTCAACAATTTTGGATTCTCATCCCAAATTTTCCTGAGCCATCTGAGGGTCCGGTGGTCTGCTGTGAGTTCTAAAAGGTATGGTCTAAGGTTGTTCAGTGCCCAGACCACACCAAATGCTCACCATTCAATAGGACTTCACCTCTGTTCCCTAGGAAGTAGCTTCCTGCTTAAGAAGGCTGCAGGGCGATCCAGGTCTTCTTTGTTCAGGTGTGAAAACACGGCCTCTATGTCATGCTCTGAGGCGTCTGTCTACACACTGAATTCTCTATAGAAGTGAAGGAGGCCCTTGAGCATGGGGGTTGTGCACATGATCTTCTTCAGGACGTCAAAAGCGTTCTGGCATGCCTCCATCCAAATCACCTGTCTGGGCTACTTCTTAGAAGTCAGCACTGTCAAGGGAGCAATAATGGTGCCACCCCTTTAATGAATCTCCTGTAGTATCCGGTGAGGCCTAGTAAGGCTCTCACCTCAGTCTGAGTCTTGTGGGTTCCCATGCTAGAACAGTTTAGGTTTTCACCTTGCCTCCTCCCACTTGGTGTCCCAAGTGGAGCAAGGAACCCTGCCCTATCTGGAACTCTCTGGCCTTGATAGTCAGGCCTGCCCTCTACAGAGCCTCAAGCAGTTCTCTGATGTGGTACAAATGGTCCTCCTAGCTGGAGCTGAATCGGCAATGTCATCTAGGTATGCAGCACTAGAAGTTCTCCAACCTAGCCCTGACCTGGTTGACCAACCTCTGGGATGTGGCAGGAGGTTTCTTCAACTTGTAGGGCATTATCCGGAACTGGAAGTGCCCCTCTAGGGTAGAGAACACGGACCTCTCTATGGCCCCCTCGGTTAAGGCAATATGGCAGTACCCAAACGTTAAATCAAGCATGCTGAGGAAGTTGGTAGCTACCAACCCATCTATGAGCTCATCAGCTCGGGGGATGGGGGGATGTGTTAGTCTTGGTGATGGTAGTGAGCCCCCAGAATCCACACCGGAGCTAAGTTCTGGGGTTGTACCTGGAGGGGCAGCCTTGGGGAACAACACCACTGAGTTGGACCAAGGACTGTTTGAGGGCTCATTGATCCCTAACGCCAGCATTTTGGAGACCTCCCCTTTATGCTGGCTCTTACCTTAACAGATGGACTATAGCTCTTACTCTTCACAGGCATTCTGTCCCCTTTATCAATATCATGAGTGCACCATGTAGTGAGTCCTGAGGCAAGGGAGAAAAGCGAGGCAAACTGTCCCAGCAACTGGCAGCAGTCCCTCCGTTGCTCCAGGGTCAGTGAAGAAGAGAGGCTGACACCCTCCACTGACCCATCCTGATCCTTGAAAGAAAGAAGGTTGGGGAGGGTTTTACTATCCTCTTTCTCCACTCCATCGTCCATGGCCAGGAGCATGGTTACCTCGGACCTCTCAAAAAGAGGTTTGAGGCAATTGACATGCAAACCCCTTAATGAGCTCCTTGGAGTTTTGAGGAACACCAGGTAGGTGACCTCAGTCTTGCACTCTTTCACCTCATAGGGCCCAGACTAGTGGTCTTGTAGGGCCCTGGGCTCCACAGGCACCATCACCCATGCCTTTTTGCAAGGCTGAAACTAGACCAGATTGGCCTTCTGTTCATACCGTTTCATAGTCTCCTGACTGGCTTCAAGATTTTCCTTAGCCTTCTCCCATTAGCGCTTCTTCTGGGTATGGAGTGCCAGGATGTAGCTGACCATATCCAGGGGGATTTCTTGGGAGCTTGCTTCAACCCCTCCTTCACCAGGCTGAGACCCTCTCACAGGGTACCTGTACAGAAGTTCAAAGGTACTGAATCCAACCCCTTTCTGTGGTACTTCCCTGTATGTAAATAACAGGTATGAAAGGAGAACGTCCCACTTTTGCTTCTAGGGTTTTGATAGGCCCATGATCATGGCCTTCAGGGTCTTTTTGAACCTCTCAACAAGCCATTAGATTGGGAATGGTAGTGCATGGAGAACTGTTTCCCCACACTCTTTCCACTGGGACTGCATGTATGCAGACATGAAGTTGGTATCACGGTCAGATACTATCTCCTTGGGGAACCCCTGATGGATAAATATCCTCATCAGTGCCCTAGTAACCGCTGGCGTAGTCACTGAGGGCGTAGTCACTGTCCTCAGAGGTATAGCCTCAGGGTACAGAGTGGCATCAGCCACCAAGACCAGGATGAACCTGTTGTGCAGGGCTGTCTGGAGATAGAGGACCAATTCCCACCTTCGAAAGGAGTGCCAGCAACAGGAAATGGCTGCAAGGGAGCTCTGTGTTTCCCTCCTGAGTTGCCACTAGCCTGGCTGATAGGACATGACCTACAGAACGCATCTGAGGTCATCCTCATCTGGGGCCAATAAAAGTGGGTGACAAGCCTTTCAAAGGTCTTGTCTTGCCCTAGATGACCTGCCAAGGAAACATCATGAGCCAGCTCCAATAGGAAGGCCCTGTAGCACTGGGGTACCACCAACACACATGTTGCATTAGGCTCCGGAACCTATGGCTCGCTATACAGGAGATCAGGTGATCACCAGAGGTGTTGCGAGCTGTGTGGGCCTTGGCCAGTTACTGTAGACCCCAGGATGGTAGTGTCCTCCCATGTAGGTTCCAGAGTGTTGCCCTCAGGTTCATCCTCCTCCCGGACTAAGGACGTTTCAGGAATGGGTCTCCCTTGCCCCTCCTCTGTTTTTCAGGCACCTGGACCTTTCTTCCAGGCTCCAGCTCCTCCTGACTACCCTCTTAAGCGGCCATGGACCTTGTGGTCAGGCACACCCACTCAGGCCAACCCTAACATCTCCAAGTGCGACCTGAGCTCCATGTCCTTCCAGATGGGGTGCGAGGTAATTGCTAAGCAGACAATCCACAGGCATGGATGGACTCTCAGCTACCCTCAAGGACCCTGAGAACCCCCCACCCCCCACTTAATGGGAACCAGCACCACTGTATAGTAACTCTCATGGGTGTCATCTACAATAAAGAAAAACTAAAGGTGGTGATGGACGGAGCGTTGACAATACAAACACTCACCCCCAGTCAACTGATCTGGGTTTAATCCATCACCGTTCTTTAGCTCACTCCGCCACCCCAGTTCAGACATGGCCGTATGCAAATCAGTCTGACCCTGTTTCTCATGGGAACAGTCCCGCCCGAACTGCCAAGCCATGTCTTCCCTTGACCGGAATCAAGCTTCCCAGGACCGGTTTATGGCATTACAGCCGTCTTCAGCCGGGCTTGCTTGACTCCAGTGGCAAAGTGAGCAAGGGACTCACGTCTGAGCATACCCTGCCAACTTAGGGCGAACAAAGAAAAACCAAAGGTGGTGATGGACGGAGCGTTGACAATACAAACACTCACCCCCAGTCAACTGATCTGGGTTTAATCCATCACCGTTCTTTAGCTCACTCTGCCACCCCAGTTCAGACATGGCCGTATGCAAATCAGTCTGACCCTGTTCCTCATGGGAACAGTCCAGCCCGAACTGCCAAGCCATGTCTTCCCTTGACCGGAATCAAGCTTCCCAGGACCGGTTTCTGGCATTACAGCCGTCTTCAGCCGGGCTTGCTTGACTCTAGTGGCAAAGTGAGCAAGGGACTCACGTCTGAGCATACCCTGCCAACTTAGGGTGAACAAAGAAAAACCAAAGGTGGTGATAGACGGAGCGTTGACAATACAAACACTCACCCCCAGTCAACTGATCTGGGTTTAATCCATCACCGTTCTTTAGCTCACTCCGCCACCCCAGTTGGAGTCAAGCAAGCCCGGCTGAAGACAGCTGTAATGCCAGAAACCGGTCCTGGGAAGCTTGATTCCGGTCCAGGGAAGACATGGCTTGGCAGTTCGGGCTGGACTGTTCCCATGAGGCACAGGGTCAGACTGATTTGCATATGGCCATGTCTGAACTGGGGTGGCGGAGAGAGCTAAATCAATGACATCCATAAAGCTTTCCCCCAGCAAACAACACACCACAACAGGATAGATCAATAACTCCTACCAGCCCGATTAATCACCTAAACAATTTCGAGGAAATAACAGAAGAATACACCGCGGCAACACTTAAAAAGATGCAATCCGGTTCTCCAGCAGATCCAGCATCTCCACAAATCCTATCTAGAATTGGAAACAGTCTCATACCTGACCTCACTAAAATTCTAAATTTATCACTAATACAGTCCACAGTTCCTTCCCACTGGAAGGAAGCTGTGGTTAGGCCAATCATGAAAAAAACATCTGCTGATCCTAAACAGGTATCGAACTACAGTCCTATTTCACTGCTCCCTCTGTTCGGGAAAGTAATATAATCAATGATTAATAAACAGCTATCAAACCATTTAGAAAACAATAAAATCCTCGACCCATCACAATCAGGCTTTCGATCACACCATAGCACGGAAACAGCCCTAGTGGAGATCACAGATAACATCAGGCTCTCCCTTGATGCTAAACAATCTGCTATTTTAATCCTTTTAGATCTATCGGCGGCCTTCAACACCATATCCCATACCACTCTTCTGGGCCGCCTTAGGGAATGTGGTGTCGAGGGCTCCGCTTTACAGTGGTTTGAAAGCTATCTCTCAGCCTGATCTTTTAAGGTGGAAATTGATGGATTCTATTCTAAAAGTCAGACTATCAACAAAGGCGTTCCCCAGGGATCAATCCTAAGTCCTACACTTTTCAACCTTTATATGTCATCCAAAAATAATTAGAGCGCATGGCTTTGACACAGTGTCGTTTGCCGACGTCACACAACTACTGATTACTCTGGGTCCGGATCATATCAATACACATCACAAATTCATACAGTGTATGATAACTGCAAAGGACTGGATGTCCAAAAACCAGCTCCTGTTAATTGCGAGCAAGACCGAAATTTTGCTCTTCGGTAATGCTCCAAATATCTGGCCCTCCACCTGGTGGCCACCCCCACTGGGTTCATGCCCCTCACCAAAGTTAGCTGTCCGCAACTTAGGAGTTATAATGGACAACAAACTCTCAATGGAAAACCACGTAAATACTGTGAACCGAACCTGCTTTGGCATAATGCGAGCCCTTAGGAAACTCTTTAAATGGATCCCACTGCATTCTCGCTTACCCCTGGTTCAGGGCCTAATCATAAATCGCTTCGACTATGGTAACGCACTATTTGCATCGATAAACGAGAAACTAATATCCAAACTCCAAGTACTGCAGAACACCGCAGCGAGGCTAGTGCTAAATCTACCCCGCGCTCACCATCGGCTCCCAGCCTAAAAACACTTCACTGGCTCCCAATTAAAAAAGGATTACATTTAAGATATGCTGCATTGTACATAAAACAATCAACAATAATGGCCCAACATATCTGGCAAAGAAACTAAGTCAATATCAACCGACAAGAACACTTCGCTCTGCAAATAAACACCTTCTGACAGTTCCTAAGGTCCGCACAGTGAAAAACGGTAACAGATCCTTTTCCAGAACCACACCAGAGACATGGAATACCTTAGCGCTGCAACTGCGTCTTGAAACTAACCATAAAACGTTTCGTAAAGCCCTAAAAACATGGCTTTTCTAAGAAAGGAAGGAAAAACAAAAAAACATTCTACTCTGACTTGGCCCTCTTTTTCAGCTAGCGCTATGAGACCTACGGGTGAGATAGGCACTTAATAAAAACCAATACATAGACATAGAGTAACCTCTACACTACCCCCATACTATCTTGAGGAAATTTCATCCACAAGTGCTACACTAGCCAGCCCGGGTGTCTGCCCACCAGTGGTGGGCTGTGCCCGCTTGGGACACTTGGCACCCCCACCACCCTCTTGTAGTGCCCAACCTGTTGGCACTCATAGCACTTAGGGGGTGCCTTCCCTGAGGACTTATCAGGGTGCCATTTATTTTTTTGCTCAGGTGGAGATTGGGAGTCCTGGCCCTTAGAACTAATTTTGGGACCTTTAGGGAACTCCTTGTTTGTATGGATGTCTCTCCATCCTTCTTATGGTGGGGACCCTGCTCACCCTTGTGGTGATCCCCCTCACCCAGATACCTTCTTATGGACCCTGGTGCTGAGCCAGTGGTCTGCCCCTTAGCAAGCTCCCTGGGGTCAATGAACTAACTATCAATAAGGTGTTGGCAAAGAACTGCAAAACAAAACACTAAACATGTGCTCTCTGGGAATCAAATTGTGTAGCCCCTGGTAATCCTTTGCTTCACTGCCTGTAGGAAACCGGCTCTTTATGTAGTATATCAAAATGAGATATACTGTGCAGGGAGTTCAGGTGTTCCCGTACTAGTGGACAGGGGCTTGCTCTAGCAATCCCAAGGTGCTCTTTCAAGGGGTAGTGTGGTCGAGCAGCCTTAGGCTTATCATAGAGGATTGTTATACATCAGCATGTACACACAAAAGTCAATAAATGATGAACATAACTCAATAAGGTGATCCACATCAATTTAATAAAGAACACGTATCTTTACATATGTTTCGGCACCAGAATCAATACTATCAGGTAAGCACGTTCTTCAAGAGAGATACTTTTGCATTTAAACAGTCAGCACTTGTCACTTGAATTTTTCAGAGACTGCAATGTTATCCTAATGAAGGAAAAACAAATACGGCATACGAGTTCTTTGCAGCAACTTACAAGACCAATCTCCGGGACCTGAGGTAAGTATTGGGCAAGGACCATGGTAGCACCAGCAGGTCACCTCCAGTGGCACAAAGGTAGTCGGTGCAGTAATGCTAAATTAGCGTTGGGTGCCCAATGCTTGTCATTGGGGATTGGTCTTCATGAACAAGTGCTGCAGTATCGAACCGGGAGTCCAGTCAGGCTGAGCCAACAGAGAGGCTCAGACCTCATGATGCTCCAGGACAGGGGGACACCTTTGATTTTCTTCTCCCCGGGTCAGGGCCGACTGGTGAAGGGGTGTGCTTAGACGTTGGATTTTCATCTCCGGGGGAGCGATCGTGGTAGATGGGGCCTGAAAACAGATTGTTCTGGCGGCATCGGAAAGCCAACACTGGGGAGACCCAAGGGGGGCTTCGAGTTTAGAGGGTCTGGGGACCATGCGGGCACTGGTGGCCAACTCAGCTCGGGCTAGGCGGCTCGGGTGCAGTGGCGCTTCCCGATGTCGGGTTTTCATGGTCTTCGTGCCTCACAGCTCAGTCTTTGGTACCTGCAAGATTCAGGGAACCAGGTACGCTGTTCCATTGGAGTTCTTGTGTTTTTGGAGAAGTTCTAGCAGTCCTCCCAGGCTGTTTAAAGATTAGCAGTTTGCAAGCCAAGATGACTTTGGCGCTATTGTTGAGAATAGGCAAACAGGCTGGCAAGGCAGTTGCCAGGTCAGTTACTTCTTTTACAGTTCTTGCTTTCGGAGCTCTTTTGCCATTCTTCTTCTTTTGGTCAGCAGGATCTGATTCTCTGGAGCCAGGGGCTCCCCTAAGTACTGAATGTAGGGGCATTAGGGCAGTGTACAATAGTAGTCAATGGGCTACCTACCCTTTGGGTCATTACGCCCCATATGTGATTACTTCCTAGGGGGTGGTCATAACCCTGGCCCAGAATTCCAAATTTTGCAGTCACCAAGATGGTTAACTGTGAAAAGTTGCCTCCACTTCAAGTAGCCCACCTTAGGGGTGGCAGTAGCCTGAGGGTGGGCATGCGTATCTGACTAGCTAATTTGCCTGCCTGTCCAGGTGCCAATGGCTCTGGAAAAAGGGGGTTGGTTTCTTCTTCTGTGAGAGAAACCATATTTGCAAACCAAAGGCAGTAGACCCTTTGAAGCTCTCCTGCCTTGGAATGCTAATCTGCAGGTCATCCTGTGGGACAAGGTGAAAACACCTCCTGCCCGAAAAGGGCTTGGTTTATGGCCCCCTGAAAGCAAAAGCCCTCACCCTTGGGGGGTCAGAAACTCACCTCTGATGGAAGGCTGGCAAAAACCAGTCAGCCAGCACACAAGTAGCTGGTAGGTTTTCAGGGGGCACCTCTCAGGTGCCATCTGTGTGCATGCACTGCTAAATTCCACACTGGCATCAGTGTTGGTTTATTAATATGAGAGTTTGATACCATATATCGCTATTGTCAGTAAAGCCATCACGGAGCTGGGGAACTCGGCTACACCAGTGTCCAGCACATTCTTTAAAAATGGCTTTACTGATCACTTGTACAGGCAGCAATAGAACTGACGAGCACCGGGGCATATCCTCTCATGCAGTTATTCCCTCACATGAAGTATAGTGCACCCTGCGTTAGGGCGGTAAGGCCTGCTGTAGGGGTGACTTATACTGCCTGCAGTGTCTGCAGGCATGGCACACAGGCTGTGTTCCATGTCGTGTTTTCACTCTTGTCTGCAGCAAGACACGCAGCTTGCATTTGGCAGTTTGCTTGAGATCGTTGAGGGGTGCCCTTAGGGTGGCAAAATTCATACTGCCACCCTTAGGGACCCCCTTTAGTTCCTCAGGCCCTATGTACCAGGGTACCATTTACTAGGGGATTTCAGAGGGTACTAAAAGTTTCGCCAATTGGGGAAACAATTGTACCGTTTTGGGAAAGACATCTGGTACTGGGAGGCCGTTTAGCAGGAAACCAGTGCACTTCCACACAAAATCACATCAAATACCAGGCAATGAGTGGGGGTGACCATGTAAAAAAGGGCAATTTCCTATATTGCCCTTCACCCAACCATCTAGTGCCTTGCAAAAAGAATCCCCACAATCCATCTAGGACTGATGGTCCAACTTCTGACTGTCCCTAAACTTCTGCTTATACTTTTTAGGGGCGGCATGGGTTTCCTTCATGGGGAGATACCTCATCCTGTTCATCTTCTCGGGGGTCAGTAATGTGTCTCTGCCCTTACTAGGGATATGTTTTCAGGGCTTACCCCCCAATCCTCCTCAGGGACCCTATGCATCTGTAAAGCTACAGCATAAACTTCAAACCACTTGTCAATGTCGTCTCCCATGACAAAGTCAGGCACCAGACCTTTTGGAATGTGTATCCGCTTGTCTCCAGAGGGCAGTGTAGGTACACTGCCATCATTATTGTTGGACTGCACCTGTGTAGCTCTGATGTCTAAGCTCTCTGAGACTTAGCTCTTGGGCCATTTTCCTCTCCTCCTTCGCTAGTCTCTCCTCCTCCAAGTCTCTCTCAGTCTTCTCCTTTGCCCAGGCCCTCTCGCTCTTCTTTGTCTCCATGCAAACACAGAAAGGAGGAGCATAAACAGATAAACATTTGGTTATAAATTGACAATGTAATTTGTTCACTAAAAAAGGGCAACACAAGAAGCCTGCAACAACACAATAAAAATAATAAACATCACAAGATCTGTATTATTTTATAGAAAATTAATCTTTTATTCCTTCTTTTCTTGCACATAAAGCTGGGAACACGAACACAGCCAAAGACACAGTTTATTTTTCCTCCATTTTTAACTGGGCCATCTTCAGCATTCCTGTTGCCAACTCCTCTGGGGCCAGGCCTTGAGAAGACACACTGCTCTCTGCTCTGACGATTAACACTAACTCAAGAGATGGGGCATCCCCCTCAGCTGACTGCTGCATCTCATGCCCCTCCTATCATCATCCTCTCCATCCTGGTCATCTGTTGTTACTGACTACTAGTTGGCCTCCTCCCATGCTCTCAGAGCCTTTTGGAGATCTGCCTTCATGCTGCTCCTTTTGGTGGGCAGCCCCCTATCCCTGTAAAATTTCCTTGAGCTCAGCCACAGTGTAGCTGTCCAGATTGAGGAGCTCAAATTCCATTCTTGCAGGTGGAGCCACAGGCACAAATAGTCAGGTAGGGTAAGTGTTGATGTGGAAAAAAGCAAAAAGGCCACTCAAAGAGAATTTAAAACTCAAATTGGTCTTCATTATTTATTTGGGTTGTTCACGGAAACACGAACTGACGGTATGCAACTGCACAAACACAAATCCTAATCCTCACCGCTGAGCACCAAAGTGAGAAATCGGGTTACTGGTTTAGGAGTTAAACCCTACTCAAGCAGCAACCACAATCCTTTTCAGGGTGAGGCACAAGCAAACACTAAACTAACCTACGCTCAACCCTCTGGTAGCTTGGCCCAGAGTAGTCAGGCTTAACTTAGAGGCCTTATGGAAAGTATCTATGCATCACTTCAAACAGTAATAAAGTGAAAACACAACACAAGAAAAATCCATCATCGAATTAGAAAAATGCAGCACAGTTTTATTTATATTTGATAAATAATAATTAAGACCGAAATGACACAAATCCAGTCAGCAGAATCTGAGTTATACAATTCTTGATAGTTAAATAAAAATAGCGCCAAAAAGCCCAAAGTGTCATGTTCAACTAATTTGGCGTTCAAGACTGGGAGAAAGTCACACGTTCAATCTGACAGTTATGAAGCGCAGGTGAGATATAGGGGCCAGGTTAGTCCAGCTGAAAAGTTACTTTCTTAGTCGAGCGCAGAGAGTCCTGTTCACGGTGGAGAGGGCCACGAGTAGCAGGTAAGAATCAGGAATGGTCATCGATGTTGCGTGAAGAGCAGGCCTGGCATTGAGGACGGTCATCACTGTAGTGATAAGATGCTCTATTCGCCCCAAACAGTCGGGCCAGAGCTTAGTGGTGGCACACCAGCGTGCGGTCGATGCTGTAGCACAAAGAGAACTTTGCTTTTGGCGGACAGTGAAAGTGACAAGGTTTAATCACCAACTAGCCAGTTCATGGTTGCGAAGAGCCCAAAAACTTAAATTCAGCTCCATTTAGGCCACACCAAGGGGCCGATTCCGATTCGGGAATAAGTACTCCGAATAACCGTACGAAGTCTTTTTCCAGTACGAATCGTACCCTGCAACGTCCCCGTACGTACGACGTAGTACGATTCTCACCCAATGCAGCTCCCTGTACGAATCGTACCGGGAACCATACGACTCGAATTCCCGTACGAATCGCCGCCGGAACACGCATCAAGTGACGTTTGTACGGTTCGAAGCAGGTTTTCCAGACCCACCAAGTACGATTCGTCCCGTCGACCCTCCGTACGACTCTTTTCCTACGGGAGCTGAAAACGTCCGGAAAAGCAGAGTAAACCTTGAAACAGGTACGGAACGGACCCCCCGGGTACGGTGCGTACACACCATGATCGCAGGGGTACGGTGCATACCCCAACAATCATGAGGTGTATGCACCGTACTCCATGATCGCAGGGTGTACGATGCGTACCCCATGATCGCAAGGTGTACGGTGCATACACCCTGCGATCATGGGGTACGGTGCGTACACCCCATGATCACAGGGGTACGCACCATACCCCTGCGATCATGGGGTGTACGCACCGTACGGTATGTATGTAAATCCTGTGACCCTCCGTACGAATCGCACTTATCTGACGTGTACCGTATGAATTGCGTCTCCATTCCACGGTCTGGATCGTACTCGTTGGGTCGGGCAGCATGTGTATGAATCGTACGGTCCACTGTGAGGGTCCGAGTCGTACAGAATCTCCGGTGCAATTCGTATGGGTCGCGACAAATCAGACGGAAACTGTCCGTACGAATCGTACTACGCGATTCGGACGGACTAGTACGATTCGTACGGAGTGGGCTCCGGATACGATTCGGACGGACGATTTGTTTCCCGAATCGGAATCGGCCCCCAAGTGTAACATGACCTAGGGGGCAGCACTTGATTGACAGGGGCTTACTCCAGCTAGTCCTGGGTTTTGGTTCAAGTGGTTGGGGACCTGTTATATTCCTCTGGCTCCGAATAGGAGGCCAGAAGACTAGCCCTTGGAGCCATTCTGGGAGTCCAGGGTTCGGGTGCAGGTTCAGTCCCTCTGATTCAGGCAGGAGGGCAGCAATCCAACAAGGCAGCAGTCCAGCAAGGTAGAACTCCAGTAGGGCATCAATCCAGCAGAGTGGCAGTTCTTTCAGCAGCTCAGCAGTTTTTTTTGGCAGAGTTTCCGCAGGCCCAGAAGTGTACTGAAGATCTGGTGTCTGAAGTCCAAAATTTATACCAGGTGCCTTTTTTGAAGTGCAAGACGCTACTAGAGGTTTCCTTTTGAAGTGCACAGGTTTCCTGCCTCCAGACTAACTACAGGGGTTATGCAGCCTTTTGTGTGGAGGCAGGGCACAACCTATTCAACCTGCCCAGCTCAGCCCTCCTATCCTGCCAGTGATAGACCATCCAGGCACACTTAAGCCCTCTATTATGTGTGGCTGTCTATGAGGAATACCCAAAGCCCAACTGCTAACTACACTTAGTCATGTGGCCCAATGATAGGCTGCAAACACTGAATGGCCAAGGCAGGAAATTGCTCACTTTCTAAAAGTGGTATTTTCAAGATTGTAATTTAAAATCTGACTTTACCATAAGACAGGATTTTTCATTACAATTCCAAAGACACCAAACACGACCTGGTTACCTGTTCTATTTGGAAGTTACAGCTTATTAAATGTAATAAAGTATCTCCAATGTTATCCTATGGGAGAGGTAGGCCTTGCAGGAGCGCAACATTAATTTAAATGTTTTTCACTACCAAGACATGTAAAACTTAAAAGTACATGTCCAAATTTTAAAATACACTGCACCCGGCCTTCTCAGATTTCCAAGTCCTACCCTGGGGGTGACTTATATGTATCAGAAAAAAGGATTGAGACTGGCAAAAGATTTACTTTGACTGTGCCCAAGTGTGATAGTTTTTTTCATGTCCGGTGCCAAAGGGACTTACAAATCAAAAGTACATAAAAATATACATAATATATGGGAAGTGCCTCACATAAGCGATCACCATGAGCTATTACTCACCAACCAGCTCGCTGTATCATCATCAGCCGCTTTCCTATATTGACAGTAAAAACCAACGCCTTATCAAAAGCTAACGGTGCTCACTGTGCCTAACATTTCTATAAACAAAAACAATTAACCTCCTGATGGCCCTCATTAACCCCTTGACCGCGGCGAAATTTTTGCCGCGGTGCGGGTGATTTATGGCGTGGGCGTGGTTCGGACGGCCCCCGGCCGTCCTCCGCACACGCCCACCGTGACGTTGGACGGCCGGCGGCCGGCCGACGCACGCAAGGGGTTAAGGAAGAAACAGCAATGCTGTCTTCCGCACAGAAAACACACTTACAAATGAGTCATTCATGGCTTATCACATGCATCTTCATTCTATGCATATGCTCAAGAATAAAAACAAAATTGCATGCTTAGACCATTTTGTTTTGAATGGCCGACATGTTTCATTGCCACATAAAAACGTACCTGCAGATTCTTCAGGGCATGAGAACTAATATTTAAACAATTGTGCACCATACCTGCATTAAAAGTAGAAGTGGACAGAAAACATCCATCCACTAGTGCGCACATTAATCTTAATCCAATTATACACAGGTTTTTCAGTTCACTAAAGCCCCAGGTCAGAGCTCCATGCATCATTTATTTATTTCATTTTGAAAGTTTTATATAGCGCGGACTTGACCCTTGGGTATCAGAGCGCTTCACAGTTACATTTGCGATACTTTGCGAGTAGCCGCATTACTGTATATAATATTCCTGTACATAACTTTCTTCCCGGTTTCAACAAAAAGCTTTTTTTTTTCTTCAAGGTGTAACAGTATTTCTATACCCATGGTTCTGATGTGCTTTCTGTGGGTTCTACCACAGGTCTGGTTCACGATCGACTTTTGGGTATTAGTCACGCTGCTAAAGAACATTCTAGCCTTATGGAAGGAACTTGCTCATTAGGAAGCTCTTCGCGTCCTTCTTGAATGTTGCTATGTTTGGAATTTTTTTAATGTTTGGAGGGAGTGAGTTCCAGATTCCGGGGGCTTCGCCTGAGAAAGCTCTGTCATAAGTTTTCTTCTTCTGAAAGATGGGTGGTTTCAGCAGCAGTTCTCTGGCACTCTTAGCTGGTCTGCTTCCCCCTGAAAGCTCTATTTTCTGAGCTAGGTACCTTGGTGTTTTGTAGTGGAGCGCTCTGTGTGTAGTGCATGCCAATTTGAATTGAATTCTGGCTTCGTATGGTAGCCAGTTTAATGCTTTCAGGTGAGAGGAGATATGGTCGTATTCTCTGGATCCAGTAATGAGTCTTGCTGCCGCATTTAGACATGCTTTTAGTGGAGCTGTGGACATTTTTGATAGACCTGCTAGAGTTGTACATCCATATTTAATCCTTGAAATAACTATGGACTGGACTGCCAGTTTGAGGTCCGCCGTAGAGATGAGAGTTTTCATTTTTCTAATATAGTTCAGGTGAAACCGGGCACTTTTTGTCATTGATTTGATGTGGGTTTTCATGTCTAGGTTCTTATCAAGTGTGATCCCTAGTGATTTTGCAGATTCAACTAGTGTAGAGGTGCAGTTTAGCGCTGTGATCAGTTTGGTCCATTCTTTTGCTTCTGTGGCTTTCTTCGGAGGTGATATTAATAGGAATTCAGTTTTTTGTGCGTTTAGTTTCAGATGATTGCTAGTTAACCAGTGTAATGACATTTTTAAGGCCTCATTCATTTTCTTTATGTCTTCCAGTGATGTTATCTTGATGTAGATCTGAGTGTCATCTGCGTACATGTGATAAAATATGCCTGCGTCTCGGAGAATTTCTGTGAAGGGTTCGACATATAGCTTGAATAGTGATCATTGAGGGGCTCCAATCGAATTTGGGCATGGAGGGGAAAGCGTCTGGTTGACTAGGAATCTTTGAGCTCTGTTCTGGAGGAAGGATTCAAACCATTTCAGAACAATTCCAGATAGTCCCATCCTATCTTGAAGCCTGGCTAGCAATTTGTCATGGTTTACCATGTCAAAGACAGACGACAGGTCAAGAAGTACTAATAGGCATGTTTGATTGTGATATAGGGCCTGCAGCGCATCATCCACTATGTGTAAGATTGCTGATTCCGTACTGTGGTCTGGTCTGAATCTGGATTGGCAGTCGTCCAGCAGCTTGAAATTGCTATGTAGTTGCTCAGTTGATTTTGTACACATTTCTGGATTAGTTTGGCAAGTATTGGAATATTGGTTACTGGGCGAAAGTTATTAGGCTCTGCTGGGTCCGCTGTAGGTTTTTTGATGATGGGGAGGACTTGACCTGTTTTTAGGCATTCTGGTAGGATCCCTTGAGAAAGTGAGGCATTTATTATCTTTGTCTATACTGTGACGATGATATGATTGATTCTTTTTAAGCATTTAGAGGGGTGGGGTCATTGTAGTGGTTGTTAGGTTTGATATCCGAAAGAGTTTTGTCAATGGTATTCTGGTCATATAGCTTGAGGGTTGCCCAATATGCATTGTTTTTCAATCTATTATGATCGTTTGTCGTGGTATCATTGTTTTGTGTTGGTAGTTGTCTAGGCAGGTTGTTGGCTGCCAACCTGAGCTCTCTTTCTAGCTTGTTGGCCTTGTCAGTGAAGAATGTAGAGAATTCTTCGCAGCTCAGTTGAGTTTTAGTAGTTTCTTGTGCAGATTTGGCCAACTTATTTGATTGTTGCTTTAACATCTCGAATTGTTTCCGCGGTCTGTTTTTGTCACTGTCTAGTTCCGATCTAAGGAATTCCTTTTTGGAGTTGAATACTTTTTTATTGTACTCGTTTCTGATCTTTCTGTGTGTTATTGAATGTTTGTTTGGAAGATGTGGAGTTTTGGATGATGCAAAGCTGCGTTTGAGGTACCAGGATGAAGATGGAGGTAATTCTACATGGCACATGCGCTCATCTGTCCAGGCAGTAATTATCTCTGGAGCTTCCTGAACTCTTCAAGCAAGAAATCCCTATCCATCTGAAGGGATACTTTGTGGGCGCTCTAGTTTGAGGGGTGTCCTTGTGCACACAGGTATCTATCAACACAAGCGTATCCCTGGACACACCGGATAACACCATTGTCAAATATGTTAGGTTGTACCTGGCACGACTCTGAAGAGTGTTAATCTACTATCCCATAGAGCTAGTCAGATTGGAGTCCCGGCCCAGTTGAAATTAGACTATTGCTGCACTTTTGTGGGATTTCAGACTGACCTGACTTTTCAAAATACAGAAATCCCAAAATGCTGCATTGGCCTCTCTCTGGATACTCCACTGCCCAGCACAAACATTCCAACCTCTCTCCATCGTGGTGGACACAGAGTATGTGATACTTCACCCATGGTGGACACAGAGTATGTGATAGGGGACACCTGAGCCTGGACAGTCCTACCATAGATGGAGAGCCGTACCCTGAGTTCCCCCCGACACTCCCTATTGATATTTGACTCAAGCGTACTAGGATGTAGTGAATCACTGACAAAATATCTAAGGTCAGAATATCGACCTACAGAAATATCGCAGCAAGAACATCAAAATCAAGAATATCGACATCCAATCTACATTATGGTAAGTAAGAAAATATCGGATAAAAAATATAATTTAAAAAAAAATCTTTTTTTTAATTAAAAAATAATGTACAATAAAGTAAAGAATACATATAATTAAAATAAACAGTTAAAAATATTTTAAAATGTTTAAAAATTATAGGTAATATTTATATAATTTAAAAATACATAAACATATACATATAATATATATACATACTTATTAATATGTTTTAATAATTATGTTAACTTATACATTGTTTTCAAAATCATATAAATTATAAATACATCTATACACATAAAACAATAACATAAATAAAAATTTAATAAATATATGTAACAAATTAAAAAAATCAAAAATGTTTTTTATCTTTTTAAAATTAATTATATACTACATTAGCTAAAATAATACAAAAAATATTAGATAGCGGAGGGAATAAATGTACTATTCCGACTCCAAACTGTGCAGCAGTAGTGAAAATGTTGAATAGCGTAGGGGTTAAAATTACTATTCCCACTCCTGGGAGTGCAACAGTAGGGGAGGTGTTGGATAGCGTAGGGGTTAAAATTACTATTCCCACTCCAGTGAGTGCAACAGTAGGGAAAGTGTGGGAGAGCGTAAGGGTTAAAATTACTATTTCCACTCCAGTGAGTGCAACAGTAGGAAAAGTGTTGGATAGCGTAGCGTTTAAAATTACTATTCCCATTCCAATGAGTGCAACAGTAGGGAAAGTGTTGGATAGCGTAGGGGTCAAAATTACTATTCCCACTCCAGTGAGTGCAACAGTAGGGAAAGTGTTGGAGAGCGTAAGGGTTAAAATTACTATTCCCATTCCAATGAGTGCAACAGTAGGGAAAGTGTTGGATAGCGTAGGGGTCAAAATTACCATTCCAACTCCAGTGAGTGTACCAGTGTGGAAAATGTAGGATAGCGTAGGGGTTACATTAACATACTCATCAATTAAATAATTTTTGTAAAATAAATAACATATTAATAATTAATTAACAAAACAATTATTTATAAATACCAATACGATTTATTTATATTTACTTAAATAACATTAAATTACTTCCAACACTATTCCCCCATTAACACACAACACGCTACACATAAAAAACACAATTAAATTAATTATCAATTAATAAAAAATATGTAGCAATGAAAACTGAATTAACAATAAATTAATAATCAATAACAATAAATACAACATTATAATATATTAATTATAATTAATATAATTATAAATTTACCAATTACTAAAAATGTATTACCAATTAATAAGTAATTAACAATAAATTAATTAATACCAATAAATAAAACCATACTAATTAATTTAATTGAAATACTTCCCAACCTATTCCCCTATAAACCCACTACACATAAAACATCACATATTTAATGTAATTATAAATTAATACTAATGTATTAACAATTAATAAATAATCAACTACAAATTAATTATCGATTAATTATAAATAATGTAATTATAAATAAACCAATTAATAAAAAAGAATTACCAATTAATACTTAATTAACAATAAATGAATAATCAATAACAATAAATAAAAACATATTAATTAACTAATTATAATTAAATTACTACCCACCCTATTCCCCTATAAACCCACAACCCGTTCTGATACTAAAACGCAAAATTTACAAAAAAAATTACTGATTTCTAAACATTTAATACATATATTTAAAAATTATGAAAATAAAATGTTAAATATAAATATAAAATACATTCTAAAATACATAACACTAATTCTTTTTTCGATATTTTTGCTAACGATATTACTTACTTCGATATTACTTACCTCGATATTAAAAAAAAATGATTTTACTTACCTTAAGGTCAATATTCTGATCAACGATATTCTTGACTTCGATATTCTGTCCATACGATATTAAAAACTCGATATTAAGGTAGGTCGATATTTAAAAATCGATATTTTGACTGTGCACCGGATGTAGTACCAACCATACACAACATTGTAATGAATTTCTTTTTTCTACTTATTGAACATTTATGTATGTGACGTCGGAGAATCTCCCATTCGCGTACTTTCTTTATTACATGCCTGTTCCAAGGGCGTCACATGAGCCTATTTTGGTTCTTGAGTTGCTGCCAGTAAGGATTTATACAACCAGGAAATCCCCCCTTTTTGACCCGCTATTTTGGGGAACATAATTTCAAACTGGGTCTGTTCTCTAATTCCTGACTTTTTATTTCGGACTGTAGGTACCAATGCCGTATTTGGGCTCATCCTTACCTCTCTTTTTTTCTCTAAACCAAATTCCTCTTTAAATTGCAGGAAACATTTGATTTTCCCGTGAATAAACATATCAGATGTCATCCAACATCCCCTTGCCTTCCATTGGCGAAACCCCCTCACTGACTGCTGGAGTGAAGGCTGAATCAAAATGAATTGGACAGGACCGGGACGGGACAGTTGTAGCTCATTTTGCTTCACCCCTCTACCTCAAATCTTTAACGCTGTAGCTACTGGTGGACTCAACTCCATGTTTGGGGGTCTGTCCCAGCCAAATAATGTCCCTTAGTGACCTGCCCGTGACTGCACGCTTCATGAGCACCAATGGGATGCCTAAGTGGCCTATCCGTGACTGCATGCTTCATGAGCACCCATGGGATGTTCCTTAGTGGCCTGCCAGTGACTGCACGCTTCATGAGCACCCATGGGATATCTTAGTGGCCTGTCTGTGACTGTACGCTGCATAAGAACCCACAGGATATCCCTTAGTGGCCTGCCTGTGACTGCACGCTTCAAGAGCACCCATGGGATATCTTAGTGGCCTGCCTGTGACTGCACACTTCATGAGAACCCACAGGATAACCCTTAGTGGCCTGCCTGTGACTGCACGCCTCATGAGCACCCAAGGGGATGTCTTAGTGGCCTGCCTGTGACTGCACGCTTCATGAGCACCCATGGGATATCTTAGTGGCCTCCCTGTGACTGCACGCTTCATGAGAACCCACAGGATAACCCTTAGTGGCCTGCCTGTGACTGCACGCTTCATGAGCACCCTTGGGATATACCTTAGTGGCCTCCCTGTGACTGCACGCTTCAAGAGCACCCAAGGGGATGTCTTAATGGCCTGCCTGTGACTGCACGCTTCATGAGCACCCATGGGATGTCTTAGTGGCCTGCCTGTGACTGCACGCCTCTAGAGCACCCATGGGATGCCTTAGTGGCCTGCCAGTGACTGCACGCTTCATGAGCACCCATGGGATATCTTAGTGGCCTGTCTGGGACTGTACGCTGCATAAGAACCCACAGGATATCCCTTAGTGGCCTGCCTGTGACTGCACGCTTCAAGAGCACCCATGGGATATCTTAGTGGCCTGCCTGTGACTGCACGCTTCATGAGCACCCATGGGATATCTTAGTGGCCTGCCAGTGACTGCACGCTTCATGAGCACCCATGGGATATCTTAGTGGCCTATCTGGGACTGTACGCTGCATAAGAACCCACAGGATATCCCTTAGTGGCCTGCCTGTGACTGCACGCTTCAAGAGCACCCATGGGATATCTTAGTGGCCTGCCTGTGACTGCACGCTTCATGAGCACCCATGGGATATCTTAGTGGCCTGCCTGGGACTGCACGCTTCATGAGAACCCACAGGATAACCCTTAGTGGCCTGCCTGTGACTGCACGCTTCATGAGCACCCAAGGGGATGTCTTAGTGGCCTGCCTGTGACTGCACGCTTCATGAGCACCCATGGGATTTCTTAGTGGCCTGTCTGGGACTGTACGCTGCATAAGAACCCACAGGATATCCCTTAGTGGCCTGCCTGTGACTGCACGCTTCAAGAGCACCCATGGGATATCTTAGTGGCCTGCCTGTGACTGCACGCTTCATGAGCACCCATGGGATTTCTTAGTGGCCTCCCTGTGACTGCACGCTTCATGAGAACCCACAGGATAACCCTTAGTGGCCTGCCTGTGACTGCACACTTCATGAGCACCCTTGGGATATACCTTAGTGGCCTCCCTGTGACTGCACGCTTCATGAGCACCCAAGGGGATGTCTTAGTGGCCTGCCTGTGACTGCACGCTTCATGAGCACCCATGGGATTTCTTAGTGGCCTCCCTGTGACTGCACGCTTCATGAGAACCCACAGGATAACCCTTAGTGGCATGCCTGCTTCTGCACGCTTCATGAGCACCCTTGGGATATACCTTAGTGGCCTCCCTGTGACTGCACGCTTCATGAGCACCCATGGGATGTCTTAGTGGCCTGCCTGTGACTGCACGCTTCTAGAGCACCCATGGGATGCCTTAGTGGCCTGCCTGTGACTGCACGCTTCTAGAGCACCCATGGGATGCCTTAGTGGGCTGTCTGTGACTGCACGCTACAAGAGCACCCAAGGGGATGTCTTAGTGGCCTGCCTGTGACTGCACGCTTCATGAGCACCCATGGGATATCTTAGTGGCCTGTCTGTGACTGTACGCTGCATGAGAACCCACAGGATATCCCTTAGTGGCCTGCCTGTGACTGCATGCTTCAAGAGCACCCATGGGATATTTTAGTGGCCTGCCTGTGACTGCACGCTTCATGAGCACCTATGGGATATCTTAGTGGCCTACCTGTGACTGCATGCTTCATGAGAACCCACAGGATAACCCTTAGTGGCCTGTCTGTGACTGCACGCTTCATGAGCACGCAAGGGGATGTCTTAATGGCCTGCCTGTGACTGCACGCTTCATGAGCACCCATGGGATATCTTAGTGGCCTCCCTGTGACTGCACACTTCATGAGAACCCACAGGAGAACCCTTAGTGGCCTGCCTGTGATTGCACGCTTCATGAGCACCCAAGGGGATGTCTTAGTGGCCTGCCTGTGACTGCACGCTTCATGAGCACCCATGGGATATCTTAGTGGCCTCCCTGTGACTGCACGCTTCATGAGAACCCACAGGATAACCCTTAGTGGCCTGCCTGTGACTGCACACTTCATGAGCACCCTTGGGATATACCTTAGTGGCCTCCCTGTGACTGCACGCTTCAAGAGCACCCAAGGGGATATCTTAGTGGCCTGCCTGTGACTGCACGCTTCTAGAGTACCCATGGGATGCCTTAGTGGCCTGCCTGTGACTGCACGCTCCATGAGCACCCATGGGATGCCTTAGTGGTCTTGCTGTGACTGCATACATCATGAGCACCCATGGGATGTCTTAGTGGCCTGCCTGTGACTGCACGGTTCAACAGCACCCACGGGGATGTCTTAGTGGCCTTCCTGTGACTGCACCCTTCATGAGCACCCTTGGGATATACCTTAGTGGCCTGCATGTGACTGCACGCTTCAAGAGCACCCAAGGGGATGTCTTAGTGGCCTGCCTGTGACTGCACGCTTCATGAGCACTAATGGGATGTCTTAGTGGCCTGCCTGTGACTGCACGCTTCTAGAGCACCCATGGGATGCCTTAGTGGCCTGCCTGTAACTGCACGCTCCATGAGCACCCATGGGATGTTTTAGTGGCCTGCCTGTGACTGCACGCTTCATTAGCACCCATGGGATGTCTTAGTGGCCTGCCTGTGACTGCACGCTTCAAGAGCACCCAAGGGGATGTCTTAGTGGCCTGCCTGTGACTGCATGCTTCATGAGCACTAATGGGATGTCTTAGTGGCCTGCTGGTGACTGCACATTTCATGAGCACCCAAGGGGATGTCTTAGTGGCCTGCTGGTGACTGCACATTTCATGAGCACCCATGGGATGTTCCTTAGTGGCCTGCCTCTGACTGCACGCTTCATGAGCACCCATGGGATGCCTTAGTGGCCTGCCTGTGACTGCACGCTTCATAAGGACCCATGGGACATCTTAGTGGCCTGTCTGCAACTGCACGCTTCATGAGCACCCATGGGATGCGTTAGTGGCCTGCCTGTGCCTCATGTTTCATGAGCACCCATGGGATGTCTTAGTGGCCTGCCTGTGACTGCATGTTTCATGAGCACCCATGGGATGCCTTAGTGGCCTGCCTGTGACTGCACGCTTCATTAGCACCCATGGGATGTCTTAGTGGCCCGCCTGTGACTGCAGGCTTCAAGAGCACCCAAGGGGATGTCTTAGTGGCCTGCCTGTGACTGCAGGCTTCACGAACACCCATGGGATGTCTTAGTGGCCTCCCTGTGACTGCACGCTTCATGAGAACCCACAGGATAACCCTTAGTGGCCTGCCTGTGACTGCACACTTCTTGAGCACCCTTGGGATATACCTTAGTGGCCTCCCTGTGACTGCACGCTTCAAGAGCACCCAAGGGGATATCTTAGTGGCCTGCCTGTGACTGCACGCTTCTAGAGTACCCATGGGATGCCTTAGTGGCCTGCCTGTGACTGCACGCTCATGAGCACCCATGGGATGTTTTAGTGGTCTTCCTGTAACTGCATACATCATGAGCACCCATGTGATGTCTTAGTGGCCTGTCTGTGACTGCACCCTTCATGAGCACCCTTGGGATATACCTTAGTGGCCTGCATGTGACTGCAGGCTTCAAGAGCACCCAAGGGGATGTCTTAGTGGCCTGCCTTTGACTGCACGCTTCATGAGCACTAATGGGATGTCTTAGTGGCATGCCTGTGACTGCACGCTTCAAGAGCACCCAAGGCGATGTCTTAGTGGCCTGCCTGTGACTGCATGCTTCATGAGCACTAATGGGATGTCTTAGTGGCCTGCCTGTGACTGCACGCTTCATGAGCACCCATGGGATGTCTTAGTGGCCTGCTGGTGACTGCACATTTCATGAGCACCCAAGGGGATGTCTTAGTGGCCTGCTGGTGACTGCACATTTCATGAGCACCCATGGGATGTTCCTTAGTGGCCTGCCTCTGACTGCACGCTTCATGAGCACCCATGGGATGCCTTAGTGGCCTGCCTGTGACTGCACGCTTCATAAGGACCCATGGGACATCTTAGTGGCCTGTCTGGAACTGCACGCTTCATGAGCACCCATGGGATGCCTTAGTGGCCTGCCTGTGCCTCATGTTTCATGAGCACCCATGGGATGTCTTAGTGGCCTGCCTGTGACTGCATGTTTCATGAGCACCCATGGGATGCCTTAGTGGCCTGCCTATGACTGCAGGCTTCACGAACACCCATGGGATGTCTTGGTGGCCTGCCTGTGACTGCAGGCTTCATGAGCACCCACAGGATGGCTTAGTAGCCTGCCTGTGATTGCATGCTTCATGATTTATGAGCACCCATGAGATGTTCCTTAGTGAACTGCCTGTCACTGCATGCTTCATGAGCGCCCATGGGATGTCTTAGCAACCTGCCTGTGACTGCACGCTTCATGAGCACCCACTGGATGTCCCTTAGTAGCCTGCCTGTGACTTCACGCTTGATGAGCACCCATGGGATATCTTAGTGGCCTGCCTGTGACTGCAGGCTTCATGAGCACCCACTGGATGTCCCTTAGTAGCCTGCCTGTGACTTCACGCTTGATGAGCACCAATGGGATATCTTAGTGGCCTGCCTGTGACTGCACGCTTCATGATTCATGAGCACCCATGGGATGTTCCTTAGTGATCTGCCTGTGACTGCATGCTTCATGAGCGCCCATGGGATGTGTTAGTAGCCTGTCTGTGACTGCACGCTTCAAGAACACCCATTGGGTTTCTTAGTGGCCTTCCTGTGACTGCACGCTTAATGAGCACCCATGAGATGTCTTAGTGGCCCGCCTGTGACTGCAGGCTTCATGAGCACCCACGGGATGGTTTGTAGCCTGTCTGTGATTGCATGCTTCATGAGCACCCATGAGATGGTCCTTAGTGATCTGCCTGTGACTGCATACATCATGAGCTCCAATGGGATGTGTTAGTGGCCTGCCTGTGACTGCACGCTACATGAGCACCCATGGTATGCTCCATGAGCACCCATGGGATGTCTTAGTGGCCTGTCTGTGACTGCACGCTTCATGAGCCCCCATGGGATGTCTTAGTGGCCTGCCTGTGGCTGCACGCTGCATGAGAACCCATGTGACATCTTAGTGGCGTGCCTGTGACTGCATGCTTCATGATCACCTATGGGACGTCTTGGTGGCCTGCCTGTGACTGCACACTTCATGAGCACCCATGGGATTTCTTAGTGATCTGCCTGTGACTGCAAGCCCCATGAGCACCCATGGGATGTCTGATTCTGCTCAGGAAGCCTTCAGTGGAGCTGCTTCGTAATGTTTTCGTAAATTGGGAAGTGTCATACCCATCTGCAGTTCAAGTTGTCATAGTAGTCGTACATCAATTCTTGGTCTAGCATTATTCCAAATTAATTTTCTACTCTGTCTTTGCTCCAAGAACGTGTTATTCGCAAGGATGGGCAGTGCTTGGAAAAAGTCAAGAAGCCTGTGTAAAGCAATTTTTCACCACATGAATTCCTCCCATCCAGGAGATATTCAGTGGTGTAAACTAGAATCTAGGAGTGTAGACAACACTGGCCAGTCCTAGAGAGTGGAGAGGTCCTTTCACCTTTAGGAAAGGAGAGGGGGGATATGTCCTTCCATACTAAATATACAATACTCACAGGTATCCCACCCAGTGTCACAGCAAAAATTCCTTTTGTTTAAATAACCCTCACATACTCTAGTAGCGTTGTAGTGTAGTTCATATATTCCCAGTAGGCTCTGCGCATTGGAATAACATATCCTATAGATTTGACGTAGGACTTATGTCTACTAGGTCTCTATAGAATATATTAGACTTAATTGTGAGTGCCAGCTAGCTCAGAGGTCACTAGAAACGTTGTCGAATAAACAAGAAGGGATTCGTTTCTGACAACCGCATACACATGACAACCTTGTTTCCCCAAAAATAAACCTGATCTTCAGAGTCGTGGAAACAATAGATAGATATTTTACTCAGTCAATCGTGCATGCTTCATTTCATCAGAGGTGCAGAGAAATAGAGAGACGGGCGTTTTCAATGAAAGCGTTTATTGAACAGTCTTCTTTCTCATGCAAGTAAAGTAAACTGCTACAATCGTAATACTGGTAGCAAAGTATAATGCGTACAGTAAGAAGAGTATTATAAAATAATACTGTAAAAGCATTGTATGGTTTCTAGACCATAGATCAATACATACATAAATAACAAAGGCTAAAAAGTACTCAACTGGTGCTTCTAAAATACGCCTACCCCAATGTACCTACCCTAAGTCTAGTACGAGGGAAGAAGTAAGTGAGGTGTAGCATAGGTTTAGTTTGTCTTTGCCAAGAATCTAGCCAAGATTTCTCTTAGGGTCTAATTGTCGTGTATTTCTATAGGTTCTGAATCGATCCCCCTATTCCTGACCCTATTCTGGTTAAACTTACTAGCTAGTTAACTAACAGTCAGCCCATGAGGCAAGAAATCCCCCATGATGCAGATACCGTTATCTGACGCAGTCACACTACGGCACAGGAACGTGTTATCTGATTAGGTCATAACGCTTGAGATCTAATTAGACAAGCGATATTCCTCCAGCCCCTGATAAGGCATACGACGTTCTCATAACAAATCAAACCTATGACAACCTGGATAATCCGTGCGGCCATTGTTTTGATTTCACAGAGAACTTTAGTAAAGAATGTGCTAACGAGCAAGTCGTATGACATCTTTATTGACGTACCTATGTCCATCCTTACGTCAATCCCGGCACCTTTAAGGTATAAATATTGCCGACCTTGCCCTATGCAAAACACACGCGTGGTGACAAGACGGAGCAGCCATACTTGCCGAAGCAGAGAGCCGAAGCAGACCCCGCAGGCAGCAGCCCCGCCTTCCTGACGCGCTGAGAGACGCGCTGCTATCTCAAGCCGAGAGACCCAGCACCGGCGCTTCTGGGCAGCCCTCGCAGGCAGCCTGGAATATCGAGAGCAGAGAAAGAGATACCATTCCTCATTCATCCTAAATTCCAGGTACAGAACTGAATAACCCCTCCTAGAGAATTCTTTAGTTATTCACTTGGCAAAAACAAACTTAACTTAAACTGTAACTTTCTATTCCCGCCCACGTATTAGACTTAGGTCAGGTACACGGGGTAGGCGTATTTAGAAACACCAGTTGAGTACGTTTAGTCAAATGTATATGTGTATGTAAATATATTTTAATCATTTTAAACATCATATGGCTCAGAAACCATATCAATGTTTTTACAGTATTATTTTATACTATTGCTTCTAATGTATGCACTTTACTTAACTATAAGTATCGCAATAATATCGATCCATTTCTCTTGTACGAGAAAAGAGACTGATCAATAAATAACATCTTTTATTGAACACGCCCGTCTCTTCCTTTTCTCTACATTCTGATGAGACTAAGAATGCACGTACTGACTGAGTAAAATAATTGCCTTGTGCTCACACGACTCTTGAGATTGACTCTTGATTAGGGGAGAGCAAAGTTGTCATGTTCTATGGCTGTCAGAAACTAAATCCCTTCTTGTCTAATCAGGGAAGTTAATCCTTCCTTGAACATTCGAGAAAGTTTCTAGCGAACTCTGAGCTTAGCTGGCAAACCCAAAAATTAAGTCTAGTATCGACAGTAGTAGACCTAGTTAACGTCTGGCCTAGGCCTTTACTGCTGTAGGTACTATTCCAATGCGCAGAGCCTATTGGGAAAATAGGAGCTACACTACATGGCGCCCAACGCGTTTGGAAAGGGCGATAAAACTAACGTAAGACATTTAGAGTAACTCAGTCGTGCTTTCTCACTCAGACCCCTTTTTCCAAATACTCCAAAGACGTCTGGAGTGGGTGAAAGGTTATTATATCCTCCAAAACCTCGCAGGAGGGAACTCCTATGTATGGTTTTGGTCTAGTCAACGTTGAAGGATAAAACAGTTCCAGAATATTGTGCATCTAATCTCTGTTTCCATAAAAAACCTGATCTGCAAATAAAAATAATACCATCCTGTCAGTAAAATGGGAGACAGTGATGGAGAAAGAGAGGCAATTAGATTAGCTACTGAAATAGCAGATGCTGATGCTACCATGCAAGCAGCAGACGCGGATATAATACTCATTCCGGTCACCAAAAGAAGATCTATAACCTTAAAACTTATAGAAAATGGACTGACACCTAGAGGTGGCACAGTCATATTCGTAATCGAGGCACACGAATATCGGCAGACAGAGGTATACTATACATGGATACATTTTCCAGCAGCAAATGCTGTAACAAAGTACTTCCACTATTACAAAGTAGAGGAACCTCCTAATGAGTACACTCCTTTCGAGGAGGTGGAAGTACCACTCAAATTCCAAGAGCATTTGCTCTTATTTGATGGCGCCCTAAAACATAATAATCACATTACAAGGCTCGGTCCTTTAGGAAGACCAGGAGCAACGTGGCCGGTCTTAGCCGGATACACACCACATCCAGACATCGAAAGAATGCCTGCAGCAGAGCTGTTAATACAGCTAAAACAACTACTAAAAATTCACAGACAATTAGTTCAGTATGTAATGCGGACTTCAACAATTCAGCCAGCGATTAAACTTCCACAGCTGACCCCTCACCAGGGGAACACAAATAAAATTACACCACAGAACATCCAATCCTGCCTAGGTAAAGTTCCAGCTAAACGGGAACAGATACCATTCTGGTTGGCACAGAATATTACCCAAATAGAGGCGGTGTTTCCTGACACCACCCCGCTGGAAAAACACAGGATTCTGACTATATGTCTCCCAATGGGAATCGCACCACACATTGAGGACTGTGACACTTGGGGTACAGTCTTTGCTTCCATCTATACAAAAACACACGGTGTTCCATCCATTTCGGTAATACCAGATGTGCTTAAACAAATTCAAGATGAATACGGTCCAGAACCTGCTTTAACTCTTGGTATGAAATTACTGAAAGACTTCAAGCAGGTCTCGGCTATATTACTAGCCAACATAAAAGGTGAAGCAGCAAACGTGGCGATCCGCCAGAGGTTAAAAGAGACAGATATAGCAGACCAACCAGCTGAAATTGCCAGAATCATAGAAAAATCCTATGAAGAACTAGGCAGAGATAGTCTAGGTGGAATACCAGTAAAACCGCAACTGACTACAAGTCCAGAAAAAATGTTTTTTAATAATAATAATAATTCACCAAAAAATAACTGGGATGGGAACAAACAATCCAATCCCAAAGAAAAGAAATTCCAGTCCAGAGGAAGGTCTCCTAGGCGAAGAGAGAAATCTCCAAACCCGAGACAAAGGTCACCTCAGAGTGACCCCTCTGGGAATAGATATAACCTTAGAAATAGGGATAATATTAAAAAACCTGATAGATATCAAGACATTGATACACGTCCCTCTCAATCTTTTCAGAATTCCTCGCAGAAATCGGAAAGAAGAGGACGATCAGAAGAGCACGCCAAGTCCAAAGACAAGGAACCTGCTCAACTGAAAAAGAAATCACAATTTCCAAAAAAGAAGGTAGCCAGTATCAAGGTAGTTAACAATGCCGAGAATACTGAGGACACAACTGAAAAACGGAGAATGGGCTCAGACAATGCTAGACAGCGCAGCAGAGGTGAGCATAGCTCGCAAAGTCCTTATGGATCATCTGGAGACAGTGGACACGAATGAATACCTTCAAGTGGAAACTGCAGATACCAGAGTTAGCAAGCCCCACAAAATATACGAGATAACATTACGTATAGAGGGAGATAAGACTAGGAAAATAAGGGGACTATTTTGGGATAACCTATCCAAAGGCTATGACATACTTCTAGCTGAAAAAGACTGGCCACCAGAGTTTGTCAGGGAGTGCCCTCATGGCGAAGAAGTAATTATGCCTGCCTTCTCGAATCAAATACCGATTCATAAAAAATACACACTTGCTAGAAAGTGGGCAGTGGCCTTAGCACCTGCTTTATATAAAAACCATGTAGGATGGGATGAGGATTCTCCTCCTCACAAAATCCAGTTAAAATCACAACCAACTGCACAAAGGCAGTACCCAATTAAGCAAGAAGCTAAAAAACAAGTAAATGAAATACTAGATCAGCTAGAATACCAGGGGGTGATTGAAACTTGCACCTCACAAATGAACAATCCTTTGTTTCCGGTCTCCAAACCAGACAATTCGTACCGTCTAGTTTTGGATTACCGACACCTGAACACATGTTGCAAAACTTTTGCAGTGCAAAACTCACACAGTGCTGCACTAATGAATAACATAGTGCGCAAAAAATACAAAACAACCTTGGACATCTCCAACGGATTCTTTTGTCAAAACATAGCACCAGAGAGCAGATATTTAACTGCATTCTCAGTAAATGGCACTCAAAAACAATTCTGTCGGTTAGCCCAGGGGTACAAGAACAGCCCGGGGGTATTCTCAGCGAGACTAACAGAATTACTACAACTATATGATGATGAAGCATTATCTTATGTCGATGACATTTACTTAACAGATGATGACTTGGAGACTCACTTAAAAAGAGTGAACACCATAATACTTGGTTTCGCTGCAGAGGGTTACAAATTCAACTTCAAAAAGTCCAGAATTGCCCATCTGACGGTCCTATTCTTAGGATATGAATTATCAAGTATTGCCTGGTTGACAGTCTTTTAAGAACTAGAAGAATTAAAAAATCTAAAATATGAAAAAACGTATCCTCTGCCAATCGACATTCTGCCTCTACGACACTACGCCTGTGTAATCTATACAGACGGACATGCTCAACCCTCCGTTTGGGGAGAACATGCATACAATCCCACATGTGAGATTACAAAAGAAGTGTGGCACGGAGGTAAACTAAGACCTCTATTAACAAAATCACACTCAGTAGAAACTAATTCAGAACTACAAACTGAAATATTAGCTTTGAAAATGGCGCTAGATAATGCGGATCGCGAATTCCCGACACTTATAGTGTCAGATTCATATTTCTGCGTCAAAGCATATAACAAGGATTTGCAGACCTGGATTCAGAACGATTACAAAGATGACACGGATGCACCAATAAAGCAGAGACTGCTCTGGGAACAGGTAGCTCTTTTGAAAAAAGAACTACCAAAGACTCACGTGACACACTCACTGAGTCACCAGCGTGATGGCGTTCACGTTGTAGGGAATTCATTGGCTGAAACAGCCGCAGCGGCAGCCAGTAAACCGGCTCCCGTAGATCGGAAAAAGCGTACATTAAAATACATTGACGGCGAAACATTGCTGGCAGTAAAAACGTCATCAAAAGGCGACTGCTCGGCGTTACCGATCAACTATCCACTCAATTACACATACATCATAGATGCAAACTCCATTCCTTTTGCTCGAATCCCTGGAGTGGGGGATAGAGTGATTCCAAACATGGACAGGAGAAACTTGTTAATCGCAGACGCACACATGGGCGAGGGTCTCAGACACCTTAAATTAAAAGATTCTCTGGAAGAATTACAATCACGGTACTGGTGGCCAGGCATGAGCCTGCACTACACCATGTTTGTAAAAAACTGCCCAAACTGCAACAGAGATCGCAGTGGGGAGAGAAGCAGTTTAATACCTCGTCGTATCAAGGCAGATAATATTACCAACAAAAAGAATGGCTTGCGATTAACATATACAGGCTAGTTCCCACTTATAATGTAGATCCACAGCACTCGGCTGACGTCCGGACTGTTATACAAGATTTGCGAGTCTAAATGGCATATACGCTAAGAGCATGCTACGTTCGACCAATTTTTTCTTTTTCTCAGGCAATCCAGCCTGGGGGGGGGAAAGAATGGCCAAATGAGCACAGCCCAGCGGGAATCTTCTCACTTCCTTCCTGAGGGTATGGGATGGTGTAAAGAAAAAACCAAGACAGAAAGCAATCTATAATAGAAAGGATATTAGGTTCGGGAGCTGGGTGGGTCAAACATCTAATAAGTGTCCAACGTAGTCTAAATAACTTGCCAAGAAATTCTCTGAAGGGATTCAGTCCATACGAATTATTATTCGGAACTAGGATGTTGATCTCTGACCTTGATAGTCAGACTTCAGTGGTAACAGAAAAAAGCTTTGATGTCAAAGACCGTTTGGCTATTTTGCAGGACTTAAACAAAACAAGAAAAGACCTGAGCAACATACAGTTGAAAGAACAGCCAACAACCACTGAAGAATCACCACCTGTCCCAGCAAGACCTGTCTGGATTCCAAAAGTCGGGGATCTAGTCAGGGAGAAGATCGCGGTAAAGAAGGAATTTGGGCCTTCTTACAGAAAAGCAGTTCCTGTATTGTCTGTCAACGGGACAAGATCAGTTGTACTACCGCCACTTGCTGGAAAAAAGGAGAACCGAGTTGTATCCATCGACCTGGTAAAACCACAACATGTGGCCGATAACCAACGGTAGGCCAAGTGGACTCCCAATAAGTAGCAGAACACCAAGGTTTGCTACCAGTACAGAGGTCCTAACAAAGAGGCTCATCACATTCGAAACGCCTACAGAAGAACAACAAGGACTATGCAACAATGCAATAGAACTAAGACCTCTGAAAACCCAAATAAAGACATTTAGCAGAGACACACCAATCTATACAGAAGTACCAAGTGAAAATGCAAGAAACAAAAATCCTGAACCAATTGGAACAATTGACAGAACTGCATCTGGTTACTTCATCAACTTCGATGATTCCTCCGACGGTTTCAGCGAACAAAAGACACAGCCATCATCAAAATCCTTTAAAGACAAAGCGAAGGAACTTTTGAAACAACTAAAAGAAACATATCTGATTTCTCCATGGATTGAATTTTGGGTGGGTTTTGGTGCATTTATCCTCATACTTTGGCTCATCATGGTATTTACCTTGGGACGCTTCATTGAGGGAAAATATGCTAAAATGGACACAGCAAGTCAGAACATCAACTTGGTCCTCAAACCACACACATCTTCACACGTCGAGAAACGAGAACTTTCTTCAGAACTTTCTTCAGCCAACTTCACAGCAATTCCAATACCTGGTGGGGTAGCCTGGGACAACACTGACTATGAAATTTATGGTCCGGTCGAGATCCTGAAATATCCACACCAAATTAAGATCTCTTTGAGTGACTTTGCAAAACCAAACTCATTTGCTGATGATTGGGACTTTGAAAGTATTAACAATATGATGTCTGACTTAGTAATGTCTGCTAAATTTACAAAACATGATTATTTGCAGGGTTCTACAAATTATGACAGCATGTACTGCTATAACCATTATGGTAACCATTTCGTGCATAAATCTGCACAACCTAGAAATGTTTTAAGTTATAATCAATGGGAACATTGTGCTACACCTCCAAAAGGGAGCTCTAGAACCGTTTATGACAAATATTCATATTTTTCAGGTTTTAACATAACTAATGCTGAAACATTTTATTACAAATTGTCAAACAAGACAGGGATGAAAACCATGATAACCAACACAAAATTGATATATTCAGATTCTTTCTTTGAAAAAATGAATACCTTTGGATTTGATTATTGGGACAAAAATGTTGATTTGAAAAGTGTTTGGGGTACAAAAGAATGGCAAGTACAGGGTTTAGAAGCTTTGTTTAGAGCCTGCATGATCCCAGAACAAATGATATTTTTAAATGACACCGTTCAACAAACCACCTGTCTTGGCCTAGCAAAAATCAAAGATTTAAATAACCTGTCTATTCCAAAGCCAACAATGTTTAGCAATAACTCTGATATAGACATAAACCATATACTTAACCAAAACAGAACACATCCTGATTGGAAACAATGGTTGATCTGGCCCACAGATACAAATAACTGTCAAGATAGATTCCTGAATAAAACACAGGGTTTCAAAATGAACAGGCCAGACCCTAGATATCCCCAAAGACATCACCCAGGGATAATAACAACCTACAGTGTGGGCAAATTATGCCTTCAATGGCTACAAACTTCCACACTGCCTGAAATTAAGCAACACCTAACTTTACTTACTGATGGTGCTGACTTGCGTGATTTCATACTGGGACCACGCAAACAGCGTCATAAGCGTTTCATAGCAGCCTCTGTATATGCAGCATACAATGAGGCCTGGAAGGTTACTCAAATTGAGACAGCAGAAAGAATACGGGAAATTGACCGTATTAATTTGGAAAAATCACTTTCTGTAGTGGACAATGGGTTAATGACTCTGTCCTCCAGAATTTTTTCATTGGACAGCATTGTGTCTTCAGCAATCGATATATTATCGCAAGACTTACTGTTATTACAACATGGTCAGTCACAATTGCGTTCTATTGTACAGCTTGGCTGGACGTTACAAAATCTGCGTTCAGGCTACGTGCCTTGGCGTTTAATCAACACTACGTCACTATTCCAAATCTTTAACCTTACTGATAGACAAATCGGTATGGCGCAGAAGGGTGCTGATTATACAATCTTGAGCATTGAAAAACTAGAAAGATTACCAATGACAATGTCAGAACGACCTGTCAGTGAATGGATAATCCACGGAATCATAAATATTCCAATCTCAACCTTCAGGTTTCAATACTGCCAAAAATATATACAGGCTGGCATGTACGAGAAATTGGGAAAGGGGTACCTTAAAACAACTTGGAACCTGCCCTATTCACATGCATGTGTCAGTAACAAAGGACAGAAAGTGTTTCTTAGTGGCAACAATTGTGCTATGTCACTAAGCGGCACGCTTCTGTGTAACGGTATTAGTTTGCACGGAGCCTGTGAAGGGAATTCATACAACCTTTCATGTCACCAGCAAGGCGCACCTGCAACTGAAATAGAACCATTCTTTCAAAGACTCTATAATGGGAGTTACATTCTTATTGTAGACCGCAGATGCTGTAGTCTTATGCCCGGGACTCCTTATCTCGTCACTACGACGGCGAAGGTCAAGTGCTGTGGACGTTCTTTGTTCCCCAGCTCCTTTCCAGACAGGGAGGCAAGGGCATGGCCCGGTCTGAAAATTACTTCTATTCGAATAGACACTTTAAGCAGAATGAAAACAGTGCTTCTTCAGACGCCTACAAGGCTCACGTCATCTAAAGAAACGTATGATCTACAAGTCGCAAGGACGACTGCAGAGATACATACATTATTATCAACCAATTCCCCCGTACATTTCGCGGAAATCCTGAGCGAAATCTTAAATATTTCTGATACCACTGGGGTCTCAAAGGTATTTAAGACAGTATTTTCGATGGCATTAACACCATTCAAAGCCATACTGGGTATCTTTCCAGATTTCGTCCATTCGATTTTTGGCGGACTTCCCCTGATCCTAGGACTAATTGCAGGAATCCTATTCCTGGTCCTTATTTTTCGTTATGGCAACCCATGTCACAGAACAAAATCTCACGACAATGGAAGATACGATCCTAGCCATTGGATACCGGGACCGGATATCAAAAATCCTGGGACTCTCCCGGCTTAGAGACCTAAACATGACTTGGTTTCTATCATTTCGACCAATGTGGCAAAGGTGTGTTTTACCTGTACTAAGGTGTCTGCTATGCGGAGAAGAATGCGTGTTAGACACCTGTCTGACGCTACAATCGGATGCGCCGGTGGATGCAGATACACTGTTGGTTCCTACCAAGGTTCACGCACTGTGCTGCCCTCAAAGGCTGCCAATTCTGATGACGGCATTCCTGGAATCTTCACCACTGCGATTGAAGAGTAGTGAAGTTCAAGATGAAAGCAGCATCGAACAGGTACGACCTTCTGTCAGCAATGCAAATCAGAATGTCAATGGAGACAATCATGCGCACGAATGCATGGTTACCCCTATTTCCGACTTAGAGGAACTTTCCCATGAAGCTGTTGACAGTTTTTTCGAAAGCCTGAATGATATGATGTTCTCTCCGGAACAGAAATAGAGACTTTTGAGTAAACTCGCACACGGCGTTCCCTGAATTCGGCCTTCAACTTTAAAAATAAAGTCACATGAACAATTACAATCCAGTTCACGGACAGCAACTTTTTTCAGCAAGCCCCTAAAATATTTTTCTATATATTTTTTCCCGGGACACTGATATTCTGCTTAAAGTAAGAAACTATTCCTAGAGAACTGAGATTTCTATTTTTTTAGATACTTTATAGACTTTATATAGACTTTAGCTGCCCACTGGTATGTTCACAATATATTTTATGTGATGAAATGGTTTCGACTTTTTTTCTGTATAGCCATATTAAGAGCCATTTCATGTGTATTTCTCATATACCAACAAGCAATAATGCATAACAATGCGTGTTTACTTTTGCATTTAATTCATAGCTTAAGTGCATACAATATATATGACTGCAATTTTCCAGTATATTTGAAAATTTCAAAATGCATTTATGTATTTTGGGGTGGTAAGGTATACACTATACTCTATAGTATGTTGTACTATGTTATACTATGCATAGTAGATATGACCATAGTTAGCGTGGAGTGGGTGTCGTGTATTTCTATAGGTTCTGAATCGATCCCCCTATTCCTGACCCTATTCTGGTTAAACTTACTAGCTAGTTAACTAACAGTCAGCCCATGAGGCAAGAAATCCCCCATGATGCAGATACCGTTATCTGACGCAGTCACACTACGGCACAGGAACGTGTTATCTGATTAGGTCATAACGCTTGAGATCTAATTAGACAAGCGATATTCCTCCAGCCCCTGATAAGGCATACGACGTTCTCATAACAAATCAAACCTATGACAACCTGGATAATCCGTGCGGCCATTGTTTTGATTTCACAGAGAACTTTAGTAAAGAATGTGCTAACGAGCAAGTCGTATGACATCTTTATTGACGTACCTATGTCCATCCTTACGTCAATCCCGGCACCTTTAAGGTATAAATATTGCCGACCTTGCCCTATGCAAAACACACGCGTGGTGACAAGACGGAGCAGCCATACTTGCCGAAGCAGAGAGCCGAAGCAGACCCCGCAGGCAGCAGCCCCGCCTTCCTGACGCGCTGAGAGACGCGCTGCTATCTCAAGCCGAGAGACCCAGCACCGGCGCTTCTGGGCAGCCCTCGCAGGCAGCCTGGAATATCGAGAGCAGAGAAAGAGATACCATTCCTCATTCATCCTAAATTCCAGGTACAGAACTGAATAACCCCTCCTAGAGAATTCTTTAGTTATTCACTTGGCAAAAACAAACTTAACTTAAACTGTAACTTTCTATTCCCGCCCACGTATTAGACTTAGGTCAGGTACACGGGGTAGGCGTATTTAGAAACACCAGTTGAGTACGTTTAGTCAAATGTATATGTGTATGTAAATATATTTTAATCATTTTAAACATCATATGGCTCAGAAACCATATCAATGTTTTTACAGTATTATTTTATACTATTGCTTCTAATGTATGCACTTTACTTAACTATAAGTATCGCAATAATATCGATCCATTTCTCTTGTACGAGAAAAGAGACTGATCAATAAATAACATCTTTTATTGAACACGCCCGTCTCTTCCTTTTCTCTACATTCTGATGAGACTAAGAATGCACGTACTGACTGAGTAAAATAATTGCCTTGTGCTCACACGACTCTTGAGATTGACTCTTGATTAGGGGAGAGCAAAGTTGTCATGTTCTATGGTTGTCAGAAACTAAATCCCTTCTTGTCTAATCAGGGAAGTTAATCCTTCCTTGAACATTCGAGAAAGTTTCTAGCGAACTCTGAGCTTAGCTGGCAAACCCAAAAATTAAGTCTAGTATCGACAGTAGTAGACCTAGTTAACGTCTGGCCTAGGCCTTTACTGCTGTAGGTACTATTCCAATGCGCAGAGCCTATTGGGAAAATAGGAGCTACACTACATAATCAGCTCCGTACCTTGGTTTTAGAATGAAGGATTTCTGGTATCTATGTCTTGGGTCTCGATTTCCCAACACCCCGCGAGGGGAGCTTGGAAACACTGGAGCTGGATGCTCACCGGGAGAAATACAGCCTCTTGATTAGTGCGTCAGCTGGATGGTCGGCTTCTTCGGCACTTGCTGTAGCGAGCTGCGTCGGGCAAGTAGATAGACGAGCTGCTCCGAACCACCGTGTGTTTGCTAGGGCAAGTGTAGGCATATTTATACCTTTAAAGTGCCTGTTTGACGTAAAGTCAGACATAATAACGTCATCAAAGAACTCTATGGGAATGGTAGTTCTTTGAAAACTCCATGATTTCTAGGACAGATCAATATTCAAGTAAGGGGATGTCCCTGACTGCTGAAGCAGAGTTTTCCAAGAAATCGTTGTGGATTTTTGGAACTAGTGGAAGTAGCCATGCCTGTATTCGGACTGGATGGGTTATGTCTAAATATGGGTATGATTTCTACGTCTATATAAGGGCAATGTGATTTATACCTATATAAGGACATTCTAAAATGCTACACGACACCCACTCCACTTTATTATGTTCGATATTACTAAATTCTAAGCATTTTTAAACATATCTAAAGCATTATGTGTAAAAAAATCCCTCCCCAAATACATAAAATGCATGCGAAATGGTTGTACACGAAAGATAAGCAGTTGTGCTGTACACAGGCAATATTTTCATTCGAAGCATGTAGTGTGACATTGAAATATGCTTATCAGAATGAGCCATTAAATAACATTTATTAAATGGCTCTTAAATACATAAGAAAGGTCGAGACCATTCCATGACAGAATATATATACTGTTTAGGTTGTGGACAAGGTCAAATATTGTCATTTGGAAGTGTTTCAAAGAATTCTTGTTCTCTAAGAATAGTTCTACTTTAAGCAGATTACTTTGTGCCAAAAAAGTTCAATTTTGGAAAAAGTCAAATCGCAGAAAAATAGAGTTCTAACGTTGGAAGTTTTGTTTTGAAAAGTGAAGGTCGAATACAGAGTCCCGTAGAACGCTGTGTGCTAACTTCTAAAGTAATTCTCGTTGTTAGGAGAAAACATCAAATCTTCTAAGCTGGCAAACAAATCGTCTTCCACAGTAGGTGAAAGTTGGACCACTTCATTAAGTAAACCGATAGCACAAAAATGTGAAGCATCGCCGTCAGCCGCATTATCAATGTTCGTCGGAGATGGAGATGGTACCTGTGTGCCTGTCGATCCACGTATTTCACTGTCAGCAGATTGCGTCTGTGAGATCTCAATGAATGCCGTCATCAGGATTGGTAGCCGCTGGGGACGACACGATGCATGGGCCGTTACTAAACCAAGCAAAGTATCAACATCCCATGGCAGTGCTGATGGAAGTGTTAGACAGATGTCCAACGCGCATTCTTCTCCACCTAGCAGGCATCGTAGAACAGGTAAGATGCAATCTTGCCAGATTGGTCGGAATGATAGGAGCCACGTGGTATTCAGGTCTCTTAAGCGAGCCAGGCCCAGGATCTGTATCATGCGCTCACAACACTTCATAATCTGGGTATGGCTGCTCACGGGACTTGTCATATCGGAGCAGAAGGAACAAGAATAGTATTCCTGCTACGAGTCACAAAATGAGAGGCAGGCCGCCGAACACAGAGTGCACGAAGTTTGGAAAGATGCCGCGGACTGCTTCAAAGGGTGCTAACAGTCCTGAAAAAACGGACTTAAATACATGTACAATACCACTGGTATCAGACATGTTTAAGATACGACCTAACATTTCTACGAAATGTATTGGACAGTTTGTGGATAAAAGGGCATGTATCTCTGCAGAGGACCTTGCAACTTGTAGTTCATACGTCTCTTTGGACGAGGTCAGTGGCACAGTTTTTTGTAAAAGAATGGCTTTCATTCTGCTTAAAGTATCAATTTGAATAGAAGAGATGTTCAATGAAGGCCATAACGGCGACTCTCCGTCTGTCTTAGCTCTAGGAAACAATACTTGCATACAACAAGTGACCCTAGCTGACACAGTTACGAGATAGGCTATTCCTGGCATCATTCCACAACAGCTGTGATCATTCCACATTATATAGCTCCCATTAGAAAGCTACCTAAAAATTGGATCTATCACTGCTGCTGGAGAACATTGCAGGTGGCAGGATAAGTTGTTCGAAGAACCTTCACAGGCTCCATGTAAATTAATACCCTGGCATAAAAGTGTACCGCTTAGTGTGCTTTTGCATTGTGTACCACTAAGAAATACCTCTTTTCCCCCACTCCAACATTATAGAACCTAATTGCGACTGTCCATGCTGTAGCATGAGTAAGTCCTGTTCCATTATGTCAATGACAGAGGATACTATGTTGTCCAAAGAATAAATTCTGGATGACAGGGTCGTTAACCCATTGTCAACTACAGAGAGTGCTTTCTCTAAATTAATACGATCAATTTCTCGTATTCTTTCTGCAGTCTCTGCCTGTGTCGCTTTCCAAGCTTCATTATGAATGGCATATATACCTGCGTATATGAAACGTTTATGTCGTTGTTTCGCAAGACCTAGTTAGAAGTCAGTCAGTCAGTCAGTAAGAAAACTTTATTTGGTTAGTTACAACCTTAAAAGTATACCCTATACATAAAATTCTATAAAAACATAGGCAGGATCATATTAAAAACGTGGCAAATGTACATCATATTAAATAGCACTTTCCTTCATACTATATACAAATGTTCCCCTTTGGGTAATTAAGTCAAGTAATTTTCCATCAGCATCAAATCCTTTCCAAGAGGTTCCATGCCATAACGTTAACCTTTACATGCACAGCCTCATCCTGCCCCAAATGCGCAGGATACGATATTTACTCTGTACACTTAAGGAACGCCTTGACTTTGCTCATAAATTTCCCCACAGCACAAGCAATATCTAAATTCGTCATTTCAACTATAAGACTAGCAGCTTGCATCCTATTTCTGATCCTGTATTTTTTAAATATCGGGCATAAAATCTCTTTCCGTAGATCTAAAAACAACATACAATCTAAAAAAATATGTACAATATCACAATGGGTACCTAACGCACAGGTACAGGTCCCATTATTATTCAACATAAAAATTTTAACTCCATTATTCCCATAACAGGGGTTTATCCCCATTCGCACTTTCAGTACCTCACGTCTTAAATGGAAGCTTGGCAATCTGTCTAAATAGGGAAACTGTTGGTTAAGTTCCCAAGCCAGGGTCATATGCGATACCGAAACTTTCCGCGAAAGATACTCTCTGTCATATTTGTGGGACCTCACAGCACCCAGTGACCTCAGTTCATTCTTAGCTATACCTGGATGACCCAGTTGCGGGGATAGTTTTAAACCCAACAGTCCATAAGCTTCACTTAGTGCGGTTCTTGTTTCTTTCGCCCAGGACAGTTCACTATCAACGATTTCGCTTTTGCACCACTGGGAAATTTTTAGGTGCTCTCCAGATCCTAGGCGCTGCCAAAAGCAAATTAGTGCCATACAGGCAGTTACTGCCCAGGAAGTAGTTCCCATCTCAAGCCTTGCAGCCTGTACCATAGAGGATTTCGGCAATGAGAACAAGTTTTTTAGGATATTTCCCTCCTCTTTATCCCACCCTTTTTTCCCACTTAGGTAAAGCACTTCTGCCCCATAGAGGAATTGGGGGGGGACCATTGCTAAGTAGGCTTTTATAACCGGCCTATCTGAGTTTTCTCCATAGACGCTATTGAATCTTTTTAGCCCCTTCACAGAGGCAGATGCCCTCATTTTTAGTTAGAAGTCCCTTAAATCAATGCCATCTTTAAGTAAAGATAAGCGTTGTTTAACCTCTATGTGAGAAGTTGGCCTGATAGGTGATGTTTCCAATTCTGGAACCACCTATTATCAGACCAAACAATCCCTTATGGTGTCTGGTTGTAAGTCAACCTTATTAGACAAGCTATCCTAGGGGTAGCATGGACTAAGCAGCCTAAAGGCTTAACTTAAGAGGTCGTGTTAAGCGAACTGTTTTACCACATACAATCCTGTAATACCAAATGAAAGGACACCACACAAGTATATATTATAAAAATATATGTATTTATTACTAAAAACAATCCCCAGTATTCTTTATGAATAAAGGGGCACAAGCGTTAAATCAAAAGCACTGTTTAAACATACAAAGTTGCACAATTATGGATGAGGGCAGGGGGCCACTCAAACCATATACTAAACAAGTGGTATAAGAGATGCCACTCGAGCAGTGGTTAGGCCTAGGGCCTAGGGAATCGCTGGGAGCAGTCAGGACAAGCAATGCTGAAGTCGGGAATGGCCCTCGGGATTCGGGAGATGTGCGGAAAGCGCACGCATGCACCAATGTTAACCAATGGTGCGTAAAAGTTGTAGAGTTAAAGTTTAAGGACACTTCCGCTGAACCTAGAGGAACAAAACTTAACACACAGACCCTAGAGATGTGCACCAGTGTGGGAACACCGGCGGAGCAAAGTTACCTCACCCACAGGAAGTGGGTGCACAGGGTTGAAGATGCGTCGGGTTTTGACACGCAGGCTCTTGGTGCTTGAAGCTGAAAGGGCTGCAGGCGGGTTAAAGATGAAGTGTCCGGTGGAGTCCAAGGGTGGACTCAAGTCGAAGGGTACCTGAAAGCAGAGGGGACAGAGTCTGGGTCACTCAGCAGTGACCAGGGTGGAACCAGGACGGAACCAGGCAATGTCGGGCGCAATCAGGTGGTCGTCGAGGAGCTTCTCTCCGCTGTCACGTGGGCTCTGGGGCATCTGCGACGTCCAGGAGCAGGTCACGATCTGTCCCACGCAGGCTCTCACCGTCGGCGCTGTCGGCTTCAAGTTTGGAGCAAACAACACTTGGCAAGAGCAATCCACGCGGGATCGGAAGATTGCTTCTCACTCGGACCAGGAAGGTCAGAGTCGGGGCTCCTTTTCAGGGGAGCTGGTGTGGATCTGGAGCAACCAGATTCACGAGTCTTCTTTGTAGTTTCGTCGGCACAGGCACCACTAGCCAGCTGGCAAGTGACCGGGCCAACGCGTTGAGCCAAATGGAGCAGAAGGGCCCCACGCAGCACTCGTCGAGTGTGGAGGGCTGAACTTCGGCTCCGGAGTAGCTCAGGGTGGGGGCTTCTCAAACCCCGGTGCACAGCTTCGAGGGTCACTCGTGGGCTGCACGGTCAGCGTCTCGTGGTCAATTCAAGATGGCGTGCCCCACGCTTCCGGTTGCCTCCACGGGTCTCAGCTCTGCAGGGACTGTGGATCGGGCTGTTGGAAGGCAGGCAAGCTTGATCTCGTCGATCTCAGTCGCTCGAGTTCCGGCGGGAACTGCAACTAAGTAGACGTCGAGGGCTGGATGGTGCCTGCTGCTGCAGGGTGGTCACTCCTTGACCACAAGGGAGATTCTTCGGGCTTCCACGTTGAGATGGAGGTCCAAGGGTCCAGAGTTTCGTTTCTAATGTTTCTTCCAGGAAATCTGATGTGCATTGGCACTGCTCCCACTCTTATTCGAATCTGGGGGGCGTGATTACCTGCTAGGTCCCCCCCTATGGGTGGGACCCAGGAAGTGGGTGGATACACCCCCCTTCCTTTGATCCAGGCCGCCCTTGCACGAGGGCTGGAGTGCCCCAGAACCGGTTTGGCCGGATTATGCAAGGGGCAGCCTTGTGCGCCCCAAGCAGTGTCTGGTTTCTTTCAAACCTCCCTGCTACACTCCACTATCTCCTGTCTGGAGGGCGGTGACACCCTCCTGTGACAGGAAACCCTTTGTCCAGGACCCATTTGGCCGAGTTTCGGTCAGCTGCAGGGGTCCAGACATTTGTCTGTGGCAGAGGCATCCATTTTGTGGATCTAAGGTCTTTGGAGAAATTAACCGCATTTAAGTAAAGCAACATGTCCTACCCCTCTAGAGGGGTGGAATGTTATCCCCGTCGCCAGAACTGGCGAGGGGATAGTATTCCAAATCGTATGACACCTTACACGACATGTTTTGATAAAGCCAAACCAAAGTTGCTATATAACCGCGAGGATTATAAGGCACTTAAGAGTATATGGTATGGCATTATCCTGAAACAGCTTAGGGAGTTGTTCCCGACAGCTGCAGACAGGCTCAGCTCATGCTAGAGCTCCATCTCACATAAAACCATGCACTCTGCCTCCAGGATTGATGAGGCCTTCCATAGGAGTGGCTCACAGGTTTACATGTGTCCAGATATAGGTTTAGATATAGGTATACCATATCTAAGCAAGGGGTGTTTACACCACCTTACCCCAGCTGAGTGAACAGCCAGTTGTGTCAATTTAAGAACCAGCCAGGGGTGGCAAAAGATATGCTGCAGCCCCTGGTAGGCCTTGGTGGCCCCTATGCCCTGGGCACCTATAGTGCATTATACAGGGGCTGACAAGGAGTCCATTTCCAATTGTGGTATGTGCCTATAGCACATGGAATCCATTTTACAGAGAGAGCAGATGGCCTGGGGCCCTGATTAGCAGGGAACCAGGTCAACTAAGTCAAAAAACCAGCTAAACACAGGCAAAAAATCCGGGGTAACCATAGTCAGGTAGCCACCTTCCTACATAACCCCCCCCAAACGAAAGGAGATAAGGCTATCCTTGGCCAGGTAAGCCTATATTGCCTGAGTGGCCATATAAGGAAGTACCTGCACTAGCATGGGTAGCCCCTGTCTCATGGTCCACTAAGCAGTCCCTCACCCTTGGGGTATTAGAGGGTCTCCACCATAGGGAATCACTACCTTGGGTGTGTTTATGCAAAGTTAAAGGCTGGTTTGGATATGGAGTATTGAAGTGAGGCTCTACTAATTTAGGGCTTAGCTTCCTCCAATCATCTTCCACCATGTGTGCCTTTCTCTCTTTAACTGAGTTGCACTGTGCTCTCAGGGTCAACCTCTGGCTACCTAAAGCTGGAGGCTGGGTCCCTCTGTTTGGCTTGCTGGAGGGACAGTTCAGGTTTGGGCCCCTTGGGTCCCAGGTTTGGCTGTGCCCAACAGAATCCATCTGTGGGAGGTCCCTAACTGTTTTTAAGGGGGCTCCCTCAGGAGTTTTTAAAGTTTTCACCTTACTAGGGCTACTAGTTTTGGTGCACCTAATCTTTTGATGGGGGTGCTTTATTTGACAGGGGGCCCTCTGGGTCTCACTGTCCTTCTTGTCCTCTGCAGCCCTGGGCTGGCTAAGGCAAGGTAGAGAGGGGCAGGTTACCTGCTCCAGACTGGGTCCCACCTGAGAAGGGTCCACTGACATCAGAGGTTCTGTCAGGCTAGGCCCAACCACCTCTGGGGCAGTTCCTTCATCAGGGGTAAGATCAGTTCCCTGAGGAGGCTGATCCGATCCTAAAGTCTGGTGAGGGGGAGATTTCTCTTCCTCCTCCATGCTCTCAGTTTGTGTGGAGTTATCCATCATTTCAGGCTTCACAACACATATCAGTTTGAGTTTGGGCTGTGGCCATCACAGCCCCACCAACCTTTTCAGGAGGAGACTCGGTTTGGGTTTCTGCTGTTATCATAACAGCTTTGCTATTCTGTTCAGGAAGAGCTTTTGCTAAAGATGGGGCAGAGAGTTTCTCAGCCCTACCAACCTTTTCAGGAAGGACATCTTGGATTGGGGCTGTAGCCATTACAGCCCCACTAACCTTTCCATTGGAATTTACCATTCTAGAATGGATTTCCTGTTCAACCTCAGCCCAGGCTGAGATTTCCAAATCATTACCAAGTTGGCAGTCTACAGGCAAGTTTGATGACACTGCCACTCTCTTTGGGCCAATGACACCTCCCCAGCTGAGACTTACTACTGCCATGGGATGATTTGTTTTGATGCCATCAATGTTTGTCACCTGGTATGTGGCACCAGGTAAAAGTTGTTTAGAGGGGACTATACAGTCAGCCACCATGGTGATGCTAGCCCCTGTGTCTCTAAAAGCTTCAACTTTCAAACCATTGATGATGGGTTCTTGTCTATACTTGCTCAAAGTATTTGGGCAATCAGAGAAGTTGGCAAACCCCCTGCCAGTCTCATAAACAAGATCATTTGGGGAGGGGGACCTGGATAGGCCAGGGTCCTCCTGGGCTCCAAAAGTAAACCCACCCAGATTCCTGGGTGTGCTCCCACTTCCTGGGGGATTACTGCTGACAGTAACAGGAGGTGTTGGAGCTGGCTTTGGAGGTATATTTTCTTTATTGTTATTCTTGGGACAACAGTTGTCTGTTTTGTAATGCCCAACCTGTTTACAGGCATAACAATAAGGCTTTTTCTCAGTTGAAGAAGTGTCTTGGGACCCACCCCCATCCTTGGAGTTTTGGGGCCCTGGGGAAGTCTTTTCTTTATTTTTATCCCCACCCTTATCTTGAGGCTTGGTAGACTCCTTCTTCTGGTTACTGTCCTGATTCTTAGGCCTAATCCTGGTTCTGACCCATTTGTCTGCATTCTTTCCCAATTCTTGGGGAGAGGTCAGATCAGAGTCCACCAGGTGCTGGTGTAAGAGCTGGTTCTGACAATTACTTAGGATCTGCTCCCTCATAATCAAATTATACAATCCTGTAAAGTCATGTACTTTGCTGCCATGTAGCCAACCCTCCAGAGCCTTAGTTGCACAATCAACAAAATCAGTCCAGTCCTGAGTCTGTGTCTTCTGGGTGTCTCTGAACTTTAACCTGTACTGTTCAGTGGTTAAGCCAAACCCATCTATCAGAACACTCTTCAGGACTTTGTAATTGTTTGCATCCTCATGTCTAACAGTGAGGAGCTTATCTCTCCCTTTCTCTGAAAAGGAGTACCATAAGATTGCTGCCCACTGTTCCTCAGGAACCTGCTGTACCATGCAGGCTCTCTCAAGAGCAGTTATCCATTTGTGGATGTCATCCCCTTCCTTGTAGGGGGGCACAATCTTTGTCAGGTTTCTACTATCATAGGACCTGGGTTTCTCTTTAGGAATATTGCTGCCACCAGTGGCATCTAAGCCACACAATTTTTGCTCTCTTGCCAAGGCAAGTCTAGCTTGAGCCAAGGCTACCTCCTCCCTCTCTATCTGGAGTTTGACAGCCCTCATTCTGGCCCTATGCTCTAGCTTTTGAGAAGCAGTCATGCCTCTCTGTGATTCTCTGGAGGCACTAGAAATATGAGAGTCCCCTGAGGGAGATCTCACTCTTCTGTTGCCTGGGAGAATAACATGATGGGATCTGGGGAGGTGCTGGCCCTCTCCATTCCCCAGTAGGTCTAAGTTGGCCTGGCTAAGCCTGGCAACTGGGACCTGGCTACCCCTCTGATCCTGATCTTCTGGGTCCTCAACTTCTGAGTCCTCCTCCTCCTCTTCTTCTTCCTCATCTTCCTCCTGAGGGGGGTCAGTTACAGGGGGGTTCCCTCCATTTCCTGTTTCTAGGGAAGCTTCCTTTGCCCTTTCTAAGTCATCCTGCTCTAGGATGGCTACCAGGATTTGGCAGGTGGGGCTTCTGCCCCTTTTTAACCCTCTTGATTTGCACAAGGCAACCAAGTCTTTTCGGGTTAGTTTGTCATAACTGAAAGTTGCCTGGGTAAGGTCAACTGTCACAGGAGTAGACCCTGAGGCTTTTCCTGTGTCAGACATGACTCTAGTGTGGTGTAAGTGATGCACCTACCTACACTAAGTGTTTCCCTACTGTACCTTACTAGTGAGTTGTAGTCAGGGTGTGCTAATCCCTTTAATCTACAACTACTAAGTTCAGTAGAACTTAATATGCTAAGCTTTTGATTTATATGTACCTAGAGGTACTTGATGTGATCTTTCAATTTGATACAAAGATTGCAATGGTAAAACAACAGCAAGCTCAAATCCGCACCGCTGCTCACCAATGTGAGAAGTTGGCCTGATAGGTGATGTTTCCAATTCTGGAACCACCTATTATCAGACCAAACAATCCCTTATGGTGTCTGGTTGTAAGTCAACCTTATTAGACAAGCTATCCTAGGGGTAGCATGGACTAAGCAGCCTAAAGGCTTAACTTAAGAGGTCGTGTTAAGCGAGCTGTTTTACCACATACAATCCTGTAATACCAAATGAAAGGACACCACACAAGTATATATTATAAAAAAATATGTGTTTATTACTAAAAACAATCCCCAGTATTCTTTATGAATAAAGGGGCACAAGCGTTAAATCAAAAGCACTGTTTAAACATACAAAGTTGCACAATTATGGATGAGGGCAGGGGGCCACTCAAACCATATACTAAACAAGTGGTATAAGAGATGCCACTCGAGCAGTGGTTAGGCCTAGGGCCTAGGGAATCGCTGGGAGCAGTCAGGACAAGCAATGCTGAAGTCGGGAATGGCCCTCGGGATTCGGGAGATGTGCGGAAAGCGCACGCATGCACCAATGTTAACCAATGGTGCGTAAAAGTTGTAGAGTTAAAGTTTAAGGACACTTCCGCTGAACCTAGAGGAACAAAACTTAACACACAGACCCTAGAGATGTGCACCAGTGTGGGAACACCGGCGGAGCAAAGTTACCTCACCCACAGGAAGTGGGTGCACAGGGTTGAAGATGCGTCGGGTTTTGACACGCAGGCTCTTGGTGCTTGAAGCTGAAAGGGCTGCAGGCGGGTTAAAGATGAAGTGTCCGGTGGAGTCCAAGGGTGGACTCAAGTCGAAGGGTACCTGAAAGCAGAGGGGACAGAGTCTGGGTCACTCAGCAGTGACCAGGGTGGAACCAGGACGGAACCAGGCAATGTCGGGCGCAATCAGGTGGTCGTCGAGGAGCTTCTCTCCGCTGTCACGTGGGCTCTGGGGCATCTGCGACGTCCAGGAGCAGGTCACGATCTGTCCCACGCAGGCTCTCACCGTCGGCGCTGTCGGCTTCAAGTTTGGAGCAAACAACACTTGGCAAGAGCAATCCACGCGGGATCGGAAGATTGCTACTCACTCGGACCAGGAAGGTCAGAGTCGGGGCTCCTTTTCAGGGGAGCTGGTGTGGATCTGGAGCAACCAGATTCACGAGTCTTCTTTGTAGTTTCGTCGGCACAGGGACCACTAGCCAGCTGGCAAGTGACCGGGCCAACGCGTTGAGCCAAATGGAGCAGAAAGGCCCCACGCAGCACTCGTCGAGTGTGGAGGGCTGAACTTCGGCTCCGGAGTAGCTCAGGGTGGGGGCTTCTCAAACCCCGGTGCACAGCTTCGAGGGTCACTCGTGGGCTGCACGGTCAGCTTCTCGTGGTCAATTCAAGATGGCGTGCCCCACGCTTCCGGTCGCCTCCACGGGTCTCAGCTCTGCAGGGACTGTGGATCGGGCTGTTGGAAGGCAGGCAAGCTTGATCTCGTCGATCTCAGTCGCTCGAGTTCCGGCGGGAACTGCAACTAAGTAGACGTCGAGGGCTGGATGGTGCCTGCTGCTGCAGGGTGGTCACTCCTTGACCACAAGGGAGATTCTTCGGGCTTCCACGTTGAGATGGAGGTCCAAGGGTCCAGAGTTTCGTTTCTAATGTTTCTTCCAGGAAATCTGATGTGCATTGGCACTGCTCCCACTCTTATTCGAATCTGGGGGGCGTGATTACCTGCTAGGTCCCCCCCTATGGGTGGGACCCAGGAAGTGGGTGGATACACCCCCCTTCCTTTGATCCAGGCCGCCCTGGCACGAGGGCTGGAGTGCCCCAGAACCGGTTTGGCCGGATTATGCAAGGGGCAGCCTTGTGCGCCCCAAGCAGTGTCTGGTTTCTTTCAAACCTCCCTGCTACAATCCACTATCTCCTGTCTGGAGGGCGGTGACACCCTCCTGTGACAGGAAACCCTTTGTCCAGGACCCATTTGGCCGAGTTTCGGTCAGCTGCAGGGGTCCAGACATTTGTCTGTGGCAGAGGCATCCATTTTGTGGATCTAAGGTCTTTGGAGAAATTAACCGCATTTAAGTAAAGCAACATGTCCTACCCCTCTAGAGGGGTGGAATGCTATCCCCGTCGCCAGAACTGGCGAGGGGATAGTATTCCAAATCGTATGACACCTTACACGACATGTTTTGATAAAGCCAAACCAAAGTTGCTATATAACCGCGAGGATTATAAGGCACTTAAGAGTATATGGTATGGCATTATCCTGAAACAGCTTAGGGGGTTGTTCCCGACAGCTGCAGACAGGCTCAGCTCATGCTAGAGCTCCATCTCACATAAAACCACGCACTCTGCCTCCAGGATTGATGAGGCCTTCCATAGGAGTGGCTCACAGGTTTACATGTGTCCAGATATAGGTTTAGATATAGGTATACTATATCTAAGCAAGGGGTGTTTACACCACCTTACCCCAGCTGAGTGAACAGCCAGTTGTGTCAATTTAAGAACCAGCCAGGGGTGGCAAAAGATATGCTGCAGCCCCTGGTAGGCCTTGGTGGCCCCTATGCCCTGGGCACCTATAGTGCATTATACAGGGGCTGACAAGGAGTCCATTTCCAATTGTGGTATGTGCCTATAGCACATGGAATCCATTTTACAGAGAGAGCAGATGGCCGGGGGCCCTGATTAGCAGGGAACCAGGTCAACTAAGTCAAAAAACCAGCTAAACACAGGCAAAAAATCCGGGGTAACCATAGTCAGGTAGCCACCTTCCTACACTCTGTAAGTGTAGATTTTTGTAGCCACTCAAGGCACAGTTTTCCTACACTGTATGTTGTTACTATCCCTGGACGTTGTCTCTGGACATATCTTGGGTCTGACCTAGTTACTGTAAACGCTTGTGTCTTGTTAAGGAATCTATCTTGACAGTTATTCGTGTTTGTTCGCCAGATTAACCATTTTTTCCAATCAGGATCAGTTCTGTTTTTAAGTAAAATAAATTTTACGTTGACCCCTCCATCTGAAGTGTTTTTACCATCGGGTGTAGGTATAGGTATGGACGGTTTGTTCAAATCTTTTATCTTGGCCAGGCCAAGGCAGGATGTCTGTTGAACAGTGTAATTTAAAAATATTATTTGTTCAGGGATAATGCAGGCTCGAAATAAAGCTTCTATTCCCTGCACCTGCCAGTCTTTTGATCCCCAGACAGTTTTTGTTTCTATGTTGACACCCCAATAGTCGAAACCTAACGAGAACAGCTGGGCATAAAAGGCTGCAGAATAACTTTGCTTTGTATTGGTCAACATACTTTTCATTCCTGTCTTATTAACATTTTTAAAGTAAAACGTTTCCGGGTTTGTGTTATTAAAACCTGAGAAGTATGGAAATTTATCATAGAATGTTTTTGAGCTACCCTGGTGGCGTTGGACAATGTTCTCATTGATTGAAAGTATAAACATTTCTAGGGTTTGCAGATTTGTGCAAGTAATGATGACCATAGTGATTATAACAATACATTTGTGCATAATCTGATGAACCTTCTAAGTCTGAGTCCGGCGCAGGGTCCAAGCGAAGAAACGCCGGATCCGAGTCAGGGGCCCGATACTTCTTATGTAGCCTGGAAGGAGCTGATTTCGTAACCGCAAGGGTGAGAAAGAGCTCCATGGCCGGTTCCACCAGCCCAGGCACCAACGGCAACAAGGGGCGAGACAACTATTTCTTGTGCAGGGTCTCGAAGATGACGAAAGTCAAGGGCGCGGGCACTGTGAGTGTGATGCCCAGCTTAGCCGTTCCTTGCAGCAACACCTCCTGGAAGGAGACAATGTCGTCGATCGGGACACCCTTGTCCGAGGGGAGTCCGTCAGGGTCGGCGAGTAGTCCCTGGCACTGGACGAATCCGTGTGGCGGGATCTAGACCTGTCCCTCCTATGGCGCCCTCTGGACCTTGTGGACGAGCAACGGCGACTCCTGGACCTATCTCTCCGTCTTGAGCGAGACCTTGACCTCCGTGGCCTCAGACGTTCCGCGGGCCGGAAAGGAGGGCGCTGTGGAGGCTGAACCGGGAGCCTCGGTTGCGGAGGCCCCGTAGGCGGTGTCGGCAAACGAGGTAACGAGGCAGACCTTGGTGGAGCCGGTGGAGGAGGACGGCGAGGAGGAAGCGGAGGTGGTGGAGGAGTAGGAGGTTGAGGCAGTGGAGGAGGAGTCGGGGTCTGCGGAGGAGGATCCACGGGCAAAGGAGGAGGTGTAGGCGACCTCGGTTTGGAGGGTGAGTAAACTTGAGAGTACTCCGAGCCCGGAGACTGTCCCACTCTCCTTTTCTTCTTCTTCTGACCAGAGGGGGGCGATCTTGAGGCCCTACCCCTCGTAGACGAGCGATGGCGCCACCGCGACCATGTGCTCGCTGAAGTTGAGGACTCCGTCCTGGTCCTAGAACGTCTAGGCTTCCTCCTCGAGGCTGAGCGTCCTCTCGACGTCGCCGAGCGTCTCCTTGATGTCGACGAACGTCGCCTCGACGTCGCAGAGCGTCTGCTCGGCATCGATGGCCGTCGCTTCGACGTCGACGGTCGGTGCCTCGACGTCGATCGTCTCCTCGACGACGGCGATCTCCTCGGCGTCGACGACCTCCGTCTCGACGCTGATCTTCGTCTCGACATCGCTGACTTACGCGTCGACGGTGACCGGCGATTCTGAATCAGGGGAAGGCAGTCCTGGGGCCCGCCCGGGACCCAAGGGGCCCGGGGACACTCTTGCCTCTCAGCCCCTTGCCGATGGTCCTTTTTCTCCGAGTTTGCTCAGGCAGACCTCCGTGAGGTCCGGCCATGCTGAGAGGGGGAAGGCAGTCCCGGGGCCCGCCCGGCGGGGCTCGGGACGCTCCTGCCTCTCAGCCCCTTGCCGATTGGTCCTTTTTCTCCGAGTTTGCTCAAGCAGACCTCCGTGAGGTCTGGCCATGCTGAGAGGGGGATGGCAGTCCCGGGGCTCGCCCGGGCCAGGCCGGGGACGCTCCTGCCTCTCAGCCCCTTGCCGATGGTCCTTTTTCTCCGAGTTTTCTCAGGCAGTCCTCCGTGAGGTCCGGCCATGCTGAGAGGGGGAAGGCAGTCCCGGGGCCCGCCTGCCGGGGCCCCGGGGACGCTCCTGCCTCTCGGCCCCTTGCCGATGGTCGTTTTTCTCCGAGTTTGCTCAGGCAGACCTCCGTGAGGTCTGGCCATGCTGAGAGGGGGAAGGCAGTCCCAGGGCCTGCCCACTGGGGCCCCCAGGGGCCCGGGGATGCTCCTGCCTCTCAGCCCCTTGCCGATGGTCCTTTTTCTCTGAGTTTGCTCAGGCAGACCTCCGTGAGGTCCGGCCATGCTGAGAGGGGGAAGGCAGTCCCGGGGCCCGCCCATTGGGGCCCCCAGGGTCCCGGGGAGGCTCCTGCCTCTCAGCCCCTTGCCGATGGTCCTTTTTCTCAGAGTTTGCTCAGGCAGACCTCCGTGAGGTCTGGCCATGCTGAGAGGGGGAAGGCAGTCCCGGGGCCCCCCCCGGGCCCCCAGGGGCCCAGGGACGCTCTTGCCTCTCAGCCCCTTGCCGATGGTCCTTTTTCTCCGAGTTTTCTCATGCAGTCCTCCGTGAGGTCTGGCCATGCTGAGAGGGGGAAGGCAGTCCCGTGGCCCCCAGGGACGCTCCTGCCTCTCTGCCCCTTGCCGATGGCCGTTTTTCTCCGAGTTTGCTCAGGCAGACCTCCGTGAGGTCTGGCCATGCTGAGAGGGAGGTGGCAGTCCCGGGGCCCGACCACCGGGGCCCCCAGGGGCCCGGGGCACTC